>NC_081557.1:26405054-26553836 GCF_022355385.1 Mustela nigripes | reverse complement strand
GGATTACATGTAAATAGTATATCCAGCAGTGTCAGGTACCTCGCTCAGTTCCCAATATGACCTGTCGTAGTGCAGAGTACTGACCATACGTCAGACACTTGGCCAGTGCTAGAGTTTTCAAGGCAGAACCTGATTCCTGTCCTAAGGAATGGATTACATGTAAATAGTATATCCAGCAGTGTCAGGTACCTCGCTCAGTTCCCAATATGACCTGTCGTAGTGCAGAGTACTGACCATACGTCAGACACTTGGCCAGTGCTAGAGTTTTCAAGGCAGAACCTGATTCCTGTCCTAAGGAATGGATTACATGTAAATAGTATATCCAGCAGTGTCAGGTACCTAGAAAGTACTGTGTGTTTGCTGCTGCTGCTGCTGTTGTTATTATTATTATTATTATTACTGTATTTCAGGTTTGAATCATGATATTCATGATATTTATTATCAGGAACTCCCTCTTAAAACGAAATCATGCTGCCAACTTCCAATGTGATACTTTCCAACTTCTCAATGAGCCAGAAAAATAAGGAAGCTCACAACAACCCTAAAAACCAAGTTTGATCAATCAAAACATTTTGGGATTCTAAAATTGTTCCCATTATCCTTAAAGAGGGTAGATTGGATTGGGAAACAACAATGTCTGCCCTGACTCTGAACTGCTTCATGAATAAGGAGAACTCTGTGTACCTGAAAAAAAAAATAACAAAAGACGTGTTTTCTGTCTACTACTGACTTTCCTTCTGCTGGGCCAACAGTTCTCTGTTCAAATGAAACTCTAGGCAGTCATCCGTCAATCCAGAGGTTCTAATTTTTTTTTTTTTAAAGATTTTATTTGTTTATTTGACAGACAGAGATTACACGTAGACAGAGAGGCAGGCAGAGAGAGAGAGAGGGAAGCAGGCTCCCTGCTGAGCAGAGAGCCCGATGCGGGACTCGATCCCAGGACCCCGGGATCATGACCTGAGCCGAAGGCAGCGGCTTAACCCACTGAGCCACCCAGGCACCCGAGGTTCTAATTTTTTGTGCTGACTAGAGAATGATTCATTCCCCTTCTCCCCCAAATATTATACTTCCACCAGATTACAATTAATAGCAACTGGTGAGGCAGGAAATTTAGGGGAAATTGGTGGGGGGGTTCCATAGATATCTGGAGAGTACGGCACTTCAAACAAAGCAGTAAATGTGGGAAGGAGAGAAAGTTCAATGCTATGGATTTTCTAAATGTCACAATAGCTCAAAGGATCAGACAATAAACCATGGGCATAAACCAGCATATTTCTGAATATCTTAGAAATTGGGACTTGTACTGGGAATAATGCCCCTCTACCTGCTATTAGCATAATCCATTTGGCAAGGTAGTGAAAAGAATTAAGGCGATTCACCTACCTAGATAACAAACGTGGTCAGCATTGATCTCTCCTTGTTCAAGCATACGTAGAAAGAAAAAAGAAATGTGGGATCCATAGCAGAATATTGCCAAACAAAGGCATGCATATATTAACCTAAAAGCTCAAATGCACAGTATGCTTTTCTAGAAATAATTTACCTTAGGAAGCAGAAAAAAAAGGTATTTAGAAACTGTTTGGCAATTTTAATATGATGCAAAAAAGCACAGACTCAATGAAGCAAACAAGTTCAGGTCAAGAGCAAGTAAGTGAGGTGGAACATGGCAAGATAGAGTGCAACACCAATAAAGTTAGGTGAAAATGGGTCCAACTGGGCTAAGGAAGAACTATAAAAAAATTAAAAATGAAAATTGACCAAGCACTTCCACTCCTAAGTATTTGCCAAATAGAAATAAAAATATATTCACAGAAAGACTTGTACAAGAGAACTCCTAGCTCCTTTATTCATTATAAACTCAAACTGAAACACCCCAGGTCTATCAACAGAATTAGAAGTTTAAAAAACTGTGGCATATCCATACACTGTCATACTACTCAGAAATAAAAAGGGATGAACGACTGATATACAAACAACATGGATAAATCTCATAAACCAAAACATGCTGAGTGAAAGGAGTCTTACCAAAAACAGCATGTACTGTGTGATTTCTTGTATATGACATCCTAGAACAGGTAAAACTAATCTATGGTGGAAAATATCAGAATAGTGCTTGTCCTGGGGCAGGGAGTGGGGGGATGTTGGTGAAGGGGATTGACTGTAATAAGCAAGAGAGAACTTGCCAAGGTAATGATGATTCTCATCTGTAGTGGTTGAGTTACACAGTTATGTGCATTTTGTCAAAACTCAGCAAATGTGTACTTAAGGTTTGTCTATTTTATTATAGGTAGATTTTACATAAGAATTTTTAAGCAAGTATTCAATTCTAGTTAATAATGTGTATGCTAAAATAATTAGGGGGAAGTGTACTGATGTCTGCAATTTACTTACTTTTAAATGTATGAAATATAAGGACTCCTGGGTGGCTCAGTGGGTTAAAACCTCTGCTTTCAGCTCAGGTCATGATCCCAGGATCCTGGGATCGAGCCCCGTGTCAGACTCTGCTTCTCAGGGAGCCTGCTTCCTCCCCTCTCTCTGCCCGCCTCTCTGCCTACTTGTGATCTCATTCTCTCTCAAATAAATAAAATCTTTAAAAAAAAACCTATAATATACAAGATGGTATTCATCCTACAATTGATAATTTAATTAAATGAAAATAATCTATACGATCGTTAAATCCTTACAGATGAAAGAATCTTATATTGTATATTATCATTACTGAAATATTAACAACCAGTGGAGATTATTGGATTAGCGATACTTAGAAAATTGGCCATATAATTGAAAAGAACAATTTATGTCCTCATCATAAATCATAGATCAAATAATTTGAATACATTTAATATTAAATGTAAAATATAAAATTATTTACAATCCAGAAAAAAAATAAGGAAATCTATAAGTGGATTTTGAATGGGAAGAAATATGTAAGCATAAAAAAAAAGGATAGAATAGTAAAAGAAATGATACATATATTTGACCAAATATGTATTTATAATTTCTGTACATCAAAAATGTATTTTAAAAAATCTGGGGGATATTCTACAACATAAGAAGGTCACATTTCCTTTATACATGAAGAGATTTCACAGACAAAATTTCTGATATCTCATCAACAAACGGCATAGATTTTTCACAAAAAATATAAATGTTATTCATCATCTGAAAAATGTTCAAATGCACTATAAATATAAAAATGTAAATTAAAGCAAAAATGTGATGTTATTTTGTCCATGAATTTGACCAATTTTTTAAAATACTAAGGTAAAGGGCACAGAGAAATATGTCACTACTCACTGCTGCCACACACAAATATTATTAATTGGACCATGTTAGAAATATTTTTCAAAACATAAATCCAGAACTGTCAATGAATTTGTGTTATTTGACCTGGTAATTTTTTTGGATGTTTTTTACTTAGGAAAAAATTACAGATCCAACAAAGATTAATGTATATGGGTATCATCATGACATAACAAAAAATTGAAAAATATTCTAAAAAGTAACAACATAAAAATAAAAAAGTAAGGCATTTTGTAGACTATCAAGCACACATTCAAAAACCATGTGTTCAAATACTGTATAAATGACACAGGAAAATGCTCGCTATACTATCCTAGGAGGTACATATATTTTCTCCAATTACCTACATTTTTTGTAATAAGTGAATGAACATATAATCTGTTTATACTTAAAAAGAAGTAAACTCTGTAAAATTACAGTTCAATATGATGAGTGCATCAACATAATATGCAACTGTGTGATTATGCAAGGAACAATTATTCCTTGAAGTGAGGTCACCAGAAGTTGCGTAATAAAAAAAAATTCTCTAGAAAAGAATTCTGCATCATAAACTTGTCAAACCACCACGATACCTGAAGCTAATAGAACCCTGTGCATCAACTGTACTAAACATAAGTATGTAAGTAAGAAAGTAAATAAAAATTATAAATAATAAAAAGAAAAGGAAATAATCTGATTTTAGTAGACAAATGACTGACCCATAGAGAGCAGAACATGCTTCCATGTAGAGGGATGAAAATATGGTCAGAAGAAGGCATAAACAGATGTTGAAGTGACAAACCTAGAGTGTGAGATAAGGACAGAAGAGTGTTGAATGGAAGGTTGGTGAAAGGTAAAATAGCTGGTAATTCTTTCCTGTTACCCTCCTGACAGGTTTGGAAGTGTGAATCTTTATGTACAATTCCTCACACGCTCAGGGTGCATTTGGGCCCAGAGTCCTGAAGAGCACGTACCACATGCACATTTCATGACATGGAGTAGAAGGCGCCCCGGCTGTACCTACATAAGCCTTTACTGATCCAGGTGCTCATCTTGTCGGAGAGATGGGGGAAACAGCTCTTGACAAAATCCTCAAAGGTCACTGTTGCTAAGGCATTGATGCTGGCAGCCACGGTGCTACAGGGAGAGAAAAGCAAGAACATAGTCCAAGCTAAATAAAGCTGACCAGCCTGCCCCGTCATTCAGGGCAAATAGACAAGGCAGGGCTCGAGAAACAGAAACCAGATGCAGACATATTGTCCTTATTCTGGGGCTTCAGGAGAGTTAGGTGGCCTGCCTACACACTCTTCAAAGCTGCCTCTGTGCTTTGTGCTCTTTGATTTCTTCAGACTCTAGTGAAGAAGCTTGATGTGCATGCTCTAATACCTAGTAGTGCCCCTGAACAAGACATTAAATGAATTGGCAGGCAGTAATGGGTTTTGTGTGTATGTGTGTGTGTGTGTGTGTTTAGGTTAAACTTGAGGCTGGAGGCAGTGACTGTCCTAATCCAGGTATCTCAGTAGAGTTTGCCCCTCACCATTCACTCATTCATTCATACCATTAATGCATGTCTTCATTCTAGGTACCAGATACACAATGGTGAACAAGAAAAACATAGACCTTACACTTGGCAACACAGACATTCAACAACCACTTACACAATTGATCACAGTTGTTCAGAAGGAAAATAACAAGGTGCTATAAAAGTATGCCTTGCAGAGTCCTAAACTAATATGAAGTTAGGGGATTCTTCCCTTAGGAAATGATGATTAAGATAGGCACTGAAAGAACACATGCAAATTGGGGGGAAAAAGATGTTCTAGAGCAAAAGAACAATTACTCTTAAATGCCTCTAGCTGGAAAGCTTATTGCATTCAGCAATCTTAAGCCACCCCAGGCTTAGAATGCAGTCCGTAAAGGAGAACAGAGCAAAAGATAGGATGGAATATGGACAAAGGAAAAAACTACATAAAAGATTTGATATTCTCTCTGACTTTTCAACCACAGTCCAGTCTTATGGCCCTAAAACTCACTTTGATGACAGAGGACCTGAAAGTTGGGTTTTCTTTTCAGAATAGAATGAAATCTTATTTAATTCTTCATATAGACCAGGAATAATTTAGTTAGTAAAATAGGTAACAGTATTAAATTCATGTGAAGCAAAATCACAACCACAAAGAAAAGTTCTGGGAAAGAAGCGAGCTGATGAACAAAACCTGGCCAGTTGTTTGTAAATTTCCCACTGATATTCAGTGGCTAATTGTTTTATTACCCTCCAGGGGTCATCTGAAGACAAACTGGATGTTGGCAACAGCATGGAAGAAAATCCAAACTTTTTCTTTTTCTGTAATGCAGAATAATTTCAGCTGTAGTTTATTTTAGTTGGAATAGTTTCAGGTCCTTCGTATGCAAAATTAAAAGTTCCTTCTTTAAGTGCCAGTTACTGCAAGCAGAAATTTCCCAAGACCCAGTTCTGGGGAATTGAAACTGTAAGTACTTTGAGATACCATTCTCTTTTTCCTGAGAATCAGGGCATGCTGTGTGTTTCCTGCCAGACTTCCCTTCTACCTGAGGCTCCATGAAAGTCAAATAAGGAAAGGTGTTCAGGTAAAAAGAGTCCATATTCCCAACAGCTTTGTCTCAAAATATATCATCTGGAAGTCTCACATGTTCGGGTTGACCCTTAAATCCTTTGAAAGAGTGGAAGGAAAACATTGAATTTGGCTCATATAGAAACTCTACTGGGTTGCCTTTTTAGTCAGGTATATTAGCCGTATGCTGATTTCTCAGATTCTAAAACTTCTGTAAGATGGTAGAGATCTCTCTTTAATTTTTCCTATCTCTCTACCACTCTCTCTTTATTATATCTCCATTCCTGTATTTTCCTTTCTAAACTCAATATCTGACGTAAAGTTGTAGCAGAAGGAATGTCCCTATAGCATGTACTGTCCAAGTGTCCCTTTCTTAGAAGTTTTGGACTTGAGACCAAAAGATCCATCCATTCTCTTATGGGGAGATTATCTGTTGACAATTGCATGTTCTGTATCTGGAGAGACTCAGCCTTAGAGTTAAAAAAAAAAAAAAAAGTAGATAAATAAGTAAAGCTCTATAGAGAGGGGCAAAATAAAAGCTAGAATGCCACCACTCCTTGAGGTTAATACTCTGGTGCTCATTTTTTGGTTCTGAGTTTCCCTGAGATCTTAATCTCAACACCACAGAATAATACCACTTTGTGTTACTGAAGCAAAATCCTAAAAAGAATGTAAGCAAAAATAATTCAGTAGTACACTAAGCTAGAATTACACCAGAAGGGAGTTAAAGTCATTATACAAGTTCAAGGATATTGCTAATTTGAAAATCTGGCAACAGATTAATATGCCAAAAGTTTACAAAATAGCCACTTCAAAAATGCCAAAAATTTAATAAAAGTCAATATCTCTGACAAAATCTTTCCTAAAAGTAGAATAAGCATATGTATTTTGTTCTTTTTTACAATTTGTTAACTTAAATGCATATTCTTTTTTAAAAAGAAAAATATTTTATTTATTTACTTTAGAGAGAGTGAGAGCATAAGCAGGAGGGGCAGGGAAGAGAGAGAGAATCTCACACTGACTCTGTGCTAAGTGCACAGCCCAAGACAAGGCTCCATCTCAGGACTCTGAGATCACAACCTGAGCCAAAACCAACAGTGGGACACTTAACCAAGTGAGCCACCCAGGTGCCCCTTAAATAAGTATTCTTAGATGTAAATAATATCTTCCAAATTAAAACTTGATATCACAGTTAATGGTAAAATCTAAGAGTCATTTACTCCTTTTTTCCTCACAAGAGCATACCCTACCACTTACAGTCTACTGCAGACCCATCAGGAAGAGAGGGACTTGACCTTGCACTTGGATACTACTCTATCCCACCCGGAAGGGAAGTGTCTCTTTCCCCTCAGCAACCACTCAGCCAATGAAAAGCCACCACGCTTCCAACTCCTGGTTTTCTCCAACCAGTCTTTTAGTCCATACCAGCCTTCCGGACTTACTCCTTTCCTCCTCAAAAAAAGCAGACCTTTCCTTTGTTCCCCACACTTGCTTATGGTTTTGCCTCAGCTTACTTGTCCCATATTTCCATTCTCTCTTATTCCCCAATAAACCCATCTTTTGCTGGTAAGATAGTTGGGGGGTGTATTTTTAAGGTTAACGCTTCTAATGCTTTCCCACTGATCTTCAAATCCAAAGTACTTCATCAAGTTTCACAAGTACAGTTTCCGTCTCAAACAACGAAGGAGAACATGCAAATGAACATGCAGGGCAGCAGACACACAATATGCAGTAAGTGGTGATTATGACCACCATCACCCTTGTCACCTCACTGTGCTTGCCATCACTACCGTCATCATCCTCTGCATCGTCAGAGTGGAGTGTTGTCTAAATACTAACCTCAGAGTTCCACTGAAGGCACAAGCCACGAAGAGTCCAGGCAGTCCTGGCATCGTGGAAAATATCTCCATGACAAAGTATGGCATCAGCTGAAGGGAAGGGAAGACCGGACAGGATCAGTGGTCTTAGCAGCAGAGTCTCAAATGGGAACACATCACTTTTTAGCAAAAGGAGTTGGGAAAAAAGACAAAAAGAAAGAAAAAAAAAAAAACTAGAGGAGTTTGTGGGGACTCAGGGTGTCACCCAATGGCAGTTGAGATTACAATTAATCCAACTTTGTGGAGCTGAGGTCCAGCTCCAACTGGAGGGGAGGTGAAGGGTAAGAAGGGAAAGTTGATATTAGGGAAAACGGTGGATGAACTTCAGAAGGTTCAGGAACTTGTTTTATTTTTCCCATGTTTGTAATACACGCCTATCCCTTGCCTGTCTACCCTTAATGTTAGCACTTAAATCCTAACAACACATGCTTAAAACACATATTCAGGGAATCTAGGAATTATGGTTCTACTTTGTAGTCAGATTTGTGAGAGAGGAACCCCACCGGGACATAGGGGACAGTGGAATATGCCGAAGAGAGAGAGGTGATGGTTCTTCTTCTCCATCAATGGAGTTTTTGAAAACACTTTTAATGTAGTATTTTAGGGTGATGGTGTTTAAGTTGTGTTGAGAAGGCATGAGCAGAAGCTCTATAGACATAAGGGTCATTCTTCAATTTTAGAATAAAGCATCTTTAATCAACCTTGAGACATACAGAAAAAAAGAACTGAAATGTCACATCAATAACCAAAGCCATGGGTTCAAGCCTAACTTCCACTCTCCTCAACCTTGCCCTGGCCCCTGGCCTTTCCTTCATGAACAAGGTGAGACATCCTTCTATGTGTCACTCCTCCATTTAGAACCTGGTGTGTGGTGATGTCACTCAAGAGGAGAGGAAAGAATTCAGCTCTCTAGGGGTTAGAAAGTGGCTTGAGATCCAGGTGGGATAAAAGGGAAGAACCCATATTACTTATTCATGGCCAGAAGCACACTCATCTCAGCCATTCCCCATTGGTTCCAAGGGAACACATACCTGATCTGGTGCTGAAATAATGCCAGAAGTCCAAGGGTCACAATCTCTGAAGTGGGAGTACATGATTAAGCCAGAGAAGACAGCGCACACCAGAATGATCCAGAGACCCAACAAGTTAAAATACAAGGCTCTAGAAAAGAACAAAAAGCTCTGTTGGTAGTCTCTATGCCATTTTACAGTATGATGAAGACATTACCAAAAATTCAAGGAAAAAATTTGGAGGGATTTTTTGCTATATAAAAAAAAAAAAAATCCACAGTCTTCAAGAATCATTACATTTATACATTTGCAAATTTTTGTTTATTTGAGAATGTTACACTTTAGACTGATTATTAAATTTCAATGAGGCAAATTTTTGATGGCTTTCCTTTTGAAATCAGGAGTTTTTCTGCAAAATCTCAACATGTAGTGTAAGATCTATTCTCTTGGATGAAATTTCACATACCAATCACTCATCTTATATAACTCACAGTGATTTTCCCCCCACTCAATTCATAAAACTGTCAAAAAGCAAACTTACATTTTAACATCTTTTCTTCCAGAGGGATAATGAGATAAATGTAGAAGTAGACACATTTTGGAAATAATCACGTTGGAGATTGATTTAGATGAAATTTAAAGTTGAACTTTTTGTTTTGTTTTGTTTTTTAAGGAGGATAGAAAATATGCAAAACCTAAGGTCATTTTACCATATTCTGGGGAGCAATTCTTTTTATTTGTACAATAAAGATATGCTTTATTCCAGTGTGAGTGCTGTGGCAGTATCCTATGGTTATTTTGTATTCATTGTTGTGTTTGAAAGTCAAAAATATTACTAGTTTTCGGGGGTTTTTTGTAAGGGCCTATTTAGCCAGAGTGATTCCATCTCGGTTAAACAGTGATTTTGTTGCTTATGCAGTAAAACTTAAACTGACCCTGCCCCCCCCCCCAACCCAGGGGAATGTACTTAAAAGCATGTCGGGGAGACAAGGACAAGTAAGGCCAGGTGGAGACATCCAATCAGTAAACGCACATATTATCTCCCTAACTACCAAAGAATGTGGGCCCCGCATTTTGGGCGCCAATTCTGACCAAGGTGATAGGCTAGTTCAAATAGCTACTATAGGGTGAACTGTAATTCAAATGGCCACCCGTGTGTGACCTAGCATGACTGTGCAACTTTCTCTGTGTGTTACAATCTCATTGGCCACTTGTGTGTGGCCAGGCTCAACCACATGGCCTTTGCTCTATGAAAGTTAGTCTGTGAGGCTGCGGGTGGTTTGCCTCTCTGTAAGAGGCGGCCTTGAACGGTCGGTTTGATTCTTGATGCTTGGTGCGAAATAAAGCTTTGCTTGACGTGTGCTTTGTATCAGTCTTGCTCCTTTGATCACAGACCCTAACATTTTGAAAGATTTTATTTGTCTACTTAGAGAAAGAGAGAGCACCGGTGGGAGGCAGAGGAAGAAGAAGAGAGAATCCCAAACAGGCTCCATGCCCAGAGCAGAGCTCACTGAGGGGCTCGATCTTAAAACCTTGAGATCATGACCTGAGCTGAAATCAAAAGCCAGACATTTAACCAACTAAGCCACCCAGCTGCCCCATTGGTTTTCTTAATCTCAAGGGAGACTTGAAAGTGGGCTGGATTTATATAAACCACCTTATTCTGGAGAAAGTTTCAAAGGGCCAGAAGAGGAACAGTGGGAATTTTCTTGGATCAAGTCATTACTTGAAGGGAATCAGATACATCCACACTTAAATGTAAGGACACAAATTAATTTCAAAGCCTCTGAAAGCCCATACTGTACAGGTGTACCTAGCTTTCAGAAAACTCTTGAGTCAGTAGCAGAGTGGCACAGCGGAAGCGTGCTGGGCCCATAACCCAGAGAAAACTCTCGAGTCAAACTACCCATTTATGAAGCAAATCCGGTTAAATGAGTCTCTCCTTTGGAAGTTTCTATTTCATACTATTTACATTAGAAAAGGGACTTATCCTAGAAGTTATTTCCTTGAGAGTATTCTAACAATGTTTCTTGTGGAGCTGTGTTGATTTGTTTGTTTTTATTTAGAGGGGTTGATTTAGAGATAGCCTTTTGGGGATACAATTAATACGTGAGGAGGTCAATACCCGTTAACTGCATTGTTTGTACTCTTGCCCTCCTTTCTGGGCAACTTTATTCAAACCTTTACTCAGGCCACCTCCGAGAGAGCCCTCCCTGACCATCTTTTATTCAAAACAGTCCATCCCTGCTCTCTTAATCAGTTTCTACTTCTTATACTACTTTACACCTTGACAGCACTTAGCATTATCTGAAATTGTAAAATATATACATTTGCTTTTTATTCGTTTCCCCCACTCCAACGAACACAGTGCGATAGAATTGTTCTGGCACATAGAAGACATGGAATTATTTATTTTTGGTAATAAATAATTGAATGACTGAATTAATTAGTAGTAGAAATTCAGTACAATATGATTGCACTCCTCATATCACTTATTTCTTTAAAAGAATGTTGGACCGCGAGTCAAAAGACTTTATCCTTAACAACCACCTGATGTTAAATAGGTCATGTGACACTCTGAGACCATTGTATCATCTCTAAGAAGAGTGTTAACACACCTGCTCTCCTTCTATTATGGGACTAATATGAGGAATGAAAGAGTTACATTCTGTGGAGACGTAGGTTATATGGCCATACATGCATACATTATCCAAAATAATTTCAAGTTATTGAAGTGGGAAATGAGAAACCAATGGCAAAATTGTATTAAATGTTAAAATCCTTGTGCTGTGAATTTTTCATTAGAAATGGACTTTGAGGGGCACCTGGGTAGCTCAGTCCTTAAGCGTCTGCCTTCGGCTCAGGTCACAATCCCAGAGTCCTGAGATCCAGCCCCGCATCGGGCTTCCTGCTCAGCGGGACCTGCTTCTCCCTCTCCCATCCCCCCTGCTTGTGTTCCTTTTCTCACTATCTCTCTCTCTCTCTGTCAAATAAGTAAATAAATAAAATCTTTAAAAAAAAAAGGAATGGACTTTGATTCTTTACAGAGCTAATTCTCCTACTTGTAACTTAAACTATTTCATTGATTCATTCAAAAATATTTATCAGGCATCTCTTTATACCAGGCTCTTCTAGGTCCTGGGGTAGAGCTGTGAGTAACACAGAACCCCTCCTCACGGAGCTTAAATTCTGGGATTGGAAGTAGATCATCACTGAAATGAAATTAACAAATACAATGATTTTAGACGTGAATGAGGAAAATAAACCGAGGCAGTAGGAATAAAACAAAAGTGACTGGTGTGGGTGTGCTCATCTTAGCCAGAAGATGGGCTCACAATGGGAAAGGACAGAAAAATCGGTATCAGCCCCTTCCACCTTCCTTGCACCACTTATGATCAGCAATCTTGAAAGATAAACTTGGGTCTAGAAACAAGAGGAGATGAAGTCAGGTTCCAAGGAGCACATCTAAAATGACATGGTGGGTGACATTATTTCTGGGTGTGAGGAAGGTCAAGAGGGCTTAACATCAATCAGTGATGTGAGTAATAAGTGAGTAAGTAATCAGCATTCCTGGCCATGAAATTATATGCATATATAACGAGTTGCTTCTGGTTTTAACCCATGGACACGTTCAGTATGAACATTATGGATCTATTTTCACCTACATATGTTTCAGTTTGTATTTTCCCCAGGTAGCAGAGCTTTTCCTAAACTCTGATGGAATGTTTTAATGACACCAGGCTCTCAGATAATTGAACAGAAGCAGAGCATTTAATCAACATTCTACAGAGCCTCCTAGGTGAGAGCAGATTTGCAGCTGGCTCCGAGTGGCCTCCAGCTGCCCCAGTAGTGACCTTGAGACTTCAGCTGGTGTGACAAATGACACATCCCCACTGCAGGCTTCCTTCCAGCTGCATGCAGTTCAACTGGACTGATCATTTTGACTGATTTCTATTGTAGTAACCAAATCTATTTGGATTCTCTCAGAGAAGTCTGTTCTAAAGAGAAGTTTTATTTTTTCATCTTTCCTTATTCTCACAAAATTCCTGTCATAGCTCTGGTCTTTCCACAGAAGGGGAAATGGGTGAAACCAGGAGCTGCAATCCTAAATGCTTAGGAAATTGTGTACATTTTTTCTCCATGAATATCTTTCCTTTTCCAACAGGTTTCATAGCCAGTAAAATCTCATGCAATAAATTTCAAACTCCAGGCAAACATTATGAATGTAATTGTATCAACTTTTGTTTGACTTAGATGAACTCACTCAATGACGCTTAAAGATACACAAACACAAGCACACACTCAAGAGTACACACTACTACTTATTGGAGTTATAGGGGGAAGTTAGGCATGTTCACAAGAAAAAATAATATAACACAATACATAAGATTAAAAACAATCTAGATATAGTAGAGAATTATTGGTTATTTCACAAAAATATCCTTCCTTTTGGAGATAGAATCAACTTCATTTTAAGGCAGAATTTTATTTTATTTTTTTTAAAGATTTTATTTAGTTATTTAACAGAAAGAGAGATCACAAGTAAGTAGAGAGGCAGGCAGAGAGAGAGGGAGAAGCAGGCTCCCTGCCTAGCAGAGAGCCCAATGTGGGACTTGATCCCAGGACCCTGAGATCATGACCTGAGCCAAAGGCAGAGGCTTTAATCCACTGAGCCACCCAGGTGCCCCTTAAGGCAGAATTTTAAATGAATTTTCGTTTTACCTATTTTTTTTTTTAAAGTAGGCTCTACACCCAATGTGAGGCTTGAACTTACAACCCCAAGATCAAGAGTCCCTGCTCTACCAACTGAGCCAGCCAAGAGCCTCTAAGAACTTTAATTTTAAATGAATTGCGTGATCCAAATCACACTTGATATTAATTACATTTTCAACAATTTAGCTATTTGATACAAAATGATAATCTTGTATGGAGGGTATGTTAACATTATTTAATGTAATAGGATATAAATATGTTATCAGCAAATTAATGGAACACTAGATAATGCCTTCAATTCTTCCTTCTGTGAGTGTAGGAAATACATAAGTAATATAGTCTCTTGGAATTCAGATTACAAAACAGTGATCCATGTCCCAGCAAAGTTATTTTCTATTCAGTCTAAATAAAAAAAAACTATGCATTGGAAGTATTTTAAAATCAGTTGGGGAAATATTCACAGTGGTTGTTTCTCACTTGAAGAAAAGTTGAGGACATCCTGACAAATCTGGGGATGCTGGAAATTTGGACAGAACAATGGGGATAAGATTGCATTTTAGACGCAAGACTAGCTTACTTCTGTCATGTCTGCAGAATAATGCATGACTTCCTCCAATCCCCACTCTAGGGCACGGGATGCATTGCATGACTTGGAAGAGGCTTCCCAAGCTGTGTCCCTGCTGGGGTCTTTCAGTGCGAGCACACCAGGCAAGACAAGTGACTGCTAGATCAGCAAGAGCTGGATTGGCAAAAGCCCCATTATGACTTGTCTTATTACCTTGGCTTTCCTTCTTTTAAACCTCTTCTTGGAAAATTTAAGGATCTATGCATCAAAAGAAAAACAGTAGCTCAAGAGACCACAGGCTGAATCAAGTCAGCCAAAAGGACCATCTCGTCACAGAAACTCTAAGGAGGCAAAATACGCTATTTACCTCTGCATTGCCACCCAGGGCACCTAATTTCACCTAGTAAGTTCTCAGTAAGTGCAGGTGGCAAACGGTGGAGAGCAAAGGCAGGCAGAACTGTAAGTTCAAACACACTTCCTTGCTGAGATGGGATTAGTAATGCCTGCCTGCCTCAAAAAACTGTTTAGAAGATTAAATAAAACTTTCCATTTATCTCTCTCTCTCTCTCTCTCTCACACACACACACACACACACACACACACACACACACACGGAAGCATATAATAAGTACCCACTAGGGCAAAGAAAACTGAAATGTTTATTTATAACTTACAGTTTTGCATGTTTTTCTGTTTTGCAAGAGATGCAGCGCTGTATGGTGGACTGATTAACTCCATAGATCCCGAGCCAGGTGAAAGTTCCCCCCACTGAGATTGTCCAAAACGTGTGCCTCCTGAGAGGATCTACATCAAAGCTAGGAGGCAGAGAGACGCGAGTGAACAAAAATGTTCTTTTGATGCCCAAATATTATTTTAGTCACTGAGATCATACAGCTATATCATTATAAAATATGGGAAAGTAGTATTGGACGTACTCGAATATATTTAGTCGAGATCCATTTGTCGAGTGCTCTATGACATTGTGCAATCCACCAGCATGAGCTGTTCCTTGAATGAGAACTGTTAAGAAGCCCACAATCATGACAACCATCTGAAATGCATCTGTCCACACCACTGCTTTTAATCCTCCCTGAAATGGAGAGAATGGATGTGAATTCTCAGAAGGGAAGTCTGTAAGTCTTCCAATTCTTTATAACTTTTCTGCTGATGCAATACTTCTTTTCCTTTTGTTGCTCCCTACCTTCCTCCTCCCCTTCCTTCCTTCCTTTTCTTCTTTCTCTAGCCTTGTCTTGAAGAATGAGGGGGAATTTATCAGGTACGGAGGACAAGAGGAGAGGGGAACGACATGTGTGGAGGAGGAGGTGTATGGCTGCCTGGAGAAATGAAAGAATACTAGAATATGTAGATTGAGGTATTTACAGAATGCCCAAAGGGAGGTTGCTGAATTTGCCAGAGGCCAGAACACCCCGATTTTGACAAGGCTACTTAGATGATTTCTCAAGAGCAGTGAGAGAGCATTAAAGAGATTTACATGATGAGAGATTTTCACGTTTGCTTCTCCGTGGTTTCAGGGGTGTTTGTGTGGATAACAGATGGGTGGGCCAAGGGAAAAAAGGAGCGATAGAGACACTCGAAGTTGATTTCAGCAGTCTGTGCCCAAGAGGACAGAGGTTTGAAGAAGGTTTGCAGCAGGGTAGAGATGGAAAGACATGGATGGACTCGAAAGAAAATCATTGAATACAGATGATGAGGAAATGGGGGAATTGAGGATAATCATCTGGGTCCGGCTTTTTTTCTTTTGTAAATTTAGTGATAATAAATAAATTTGGGGGGACTGAGATGGTAGAATGCTGAGAAAGAAGAAAAGAACTAGGAAAGAATGATGGGTTCCAGATACTGATGGAGTAAGGAGTTTTAAGAGCTGGAGGATGGTCGAAGAGTGAAGTGAGCAGGGAAGACTTCGCGGAGGATAAATCTCACAGCAGAACTCAGGACAGCGCCATGAGGCATGAGGTTAGCGGGCTGCTTATCAAAACTGGATCCTCTGTAGACTCCCTTGGGGAATTTGAAAACAAACAAAACACAGATGCCCGTGTCCTAGCACCAACCCCAAGGATTTCTGAATAAATTGAGGTCTGGGTTGGGACCCGGTCGTCTATATGTTCTGAAAGCTCTCGCAAGGATTCTAATGCACAATTCTAGTTGAGAGCACGTGGGCAAGGGGAGAGGAAGCGAGAAAGGCCGCCGGAGTAATCCAGGTATAGAATCCCTCAGGACTACAGCGAGGTGGAATGAGCAAATTGGGAAAGATGAAACAAAGAGATATCTTAAAAAAAGGGGGGGGGGCTGAAAATGAATAAGCATTATGAGAATGGAATGATGTGGTATTTTTAACATTGAAAAACAGAATTATCATCCCCAGTTACTCCTCCAGAGTGTCAAGAACTCCTGTGAAAAGATGACAGGCTTCATCTTTATCTTAAGAAGAAAGACGACGTTGAGGTTGTCCCATCATTTCTTTTGAATTACCATGCAATTTCATAAGTAGAATTAAAGTTCTTGCCAGAGGCATCGTATTTGTATATTGTGTTCACATCCTGACTTGAAAAATAATCAGTGTTTACCTCCTGCTTCCCAAGTAATAGTCTTATGATTTTCTCTAAAGATATGAAGCCTTCCAAATCCACATCACATCAGATTTTAGTGATACAAAGACCAAATGTCACAGACCTCAGTTTTCGGCAGCTCCTTGTTACTGGTTATGTAAAACTGTGCTTAAAGCTGAACTTCAGCTAGACATGAGGCAAGAGAACCAATTGCTTTATCAAACGTATATCAAAAGACAGATTATAGCCACCATGAAAATTTCTCTGTAACTCCTTCATACAGTGAGATACACACACACTCACACACACACACACACACACACACACCACTGACCTATAACCCTGATCCAGCGGTGCCACTGATGTATTTAATCAGTCTGTGTTGTTTGAACTCGAACGTTTACTTTACTAAATGGCAAGCCCTTCGGTGGCAGGGGCTATTGTTTTAACCTCTTCAACTGCTTATTTTAGATATGCAACCATCCGCAGGATCATAAAGAGACTGCAACATGAGCAACACATGCTAGACAAATAAGCCACCCTTGCAGTGAGAGCTGGACGCTTGCAGCCTGCCTAGAGACAGGAGAGATGGGACAGAGGTGTGGGAAGGGATTAGATGGGCGGACACGGACTCCTATCTCCTATCGGGAGAGATTTCAGGCACTAGGCTAAGAGGCTTATACTTGATCCTGAGAACAATGGGAAGTGAGGCGGGAATTGGGTCAGTTAAGTGGCATGAAGAAATAGGTGATTAAGAGTAATCTTCTGGAAGCATGCAGGCTGGAAGGAAACACTGAAACCAATTAAGAGGTAGCAAATTTAGTTCATTTTAGCTTATTGCAATTATTAAAATATCCAGACTTGTGTCTGACATCATTTTTTCGTTTCTATTTGTGCTTCCTCTATGCTTTTATCCTCTTCTCTTGCTTAACTCACTTGAGATTTTGTTTTGTCTTTTTTAATTCCCTTTTTCCACTTTGATCATTTTGCCATAAATTTTTAAGTTAGAGTCTATATTTAAAGAATGTCTTAATCCCTAACAATTCAAAGATGATAAAATTGTCAGATCAGATTACTGTCTTCCTGATTTACATGCTATTGTTGTCCAAATGAGGGTTATTCTTTTTCTTAATCCCAAAATTACATATATTAATAATAATTAGTAGTAGTATATTTTATATTATAAATTATAATATATAACTAGACATGCATGTTATACTATACTATAAAGTTTTTTTTTTCTTTTTTAAAGATTTTATTTATTTATTTGACAGAGAGAGAGATCACAAGTAGGCAGAAAGGGAGGCAGAGAGAGAAGAGGAAGCAGGCTCCCTGCGGAGCAGAGAGCCCAATGTGGGGCTCGGTCCCAGGACCCTGGGATCATGACCTGAGCCAAAGGCAGAGACTTTAACCCACTGAGCCACCCAGGTGCCCCTAAAGTTATTTTTTAATCATCAAGCACCAAAAATTGTTTGACTGACTTATTAAATGTTCACTACTTTTATTTTCTTATCATTACTTCTTCTATCAAAAACTGGATCATTTTCCTTCTTCCCACAGTACTCCTCTAGATTTTTCTCAGAAAAAAAATAGATTAGTGGTAAATTCTCTTGGTTCTTGACCATTCCTAAGAGTTAGTATTGCTGAATACACAATTTTATGTTGACAATTGTTTTCCATCAATGCTTTGAAGATATTATTTCATTGTTTCTGCCTTCCATTGTTGTTGCTAAGAAGCCTGGCAATGTCCCTGACAATGTATCTAGTCATCCTGTCAGATATGGCCAGACATATAAGGAGCAGGAGCTTATTTTTAACCTACGTAAGAGATGTGTGTCTGGAATAAAGCTATGGTAGGGAGAATGGAACGGAGAAAAAAAAAAAAGATAACATTCTGTAGTGCAAAAGAGATGGTGGGAATTGTGTGTATGAAAAGGAGAGATAAGGGCATTTTTAAGTTGTATATTTCATGATCTAGTCCGAAGAGTCTCTGATATGCACACAATGCCAAAATATCTAGATGGTCTGCTCTATGATAATATAGGATTACTTTGTTATTCTCTACAGAGGAGGAAAGATAACCCAGCTTTCTGAAAACCAGTGTCATATTTTTAACTGGTTATTTACAGCCTCTGTCTATGGGTGCCAATGATTCAGAAGGATAAAGCTTCCCATTGCAAAGCATGATAAATAATATATGCTCAATGAATGTTTGCTGAACTAAACTGATATTAACAATTATATAAATATGTTGCCAATGGCACTCAGATTCCTCGATGAAAAACTGAGCATATGTTAAACCAAATGTTACTGCAATCCAAGCTTATCAATAAATAAGAAACAACAACAAGCTGTGGAATCCTCAAGTTTATAAAATACCAGCCATCCTTTATCATTCATACATGCATTGCATATTTCTCAATCACTAGGCAGCTATAAGTGTATAAGCTATAAGTGTATAATTACGGTTCATAATTACCGTTAACAAGAACATTGTTTTCTTGCCGGTTGCCTATGGTCCCTTATCCTCTGAGCAAGAAGGGATTTCTTTCATGAAATCTTTTCTTTGCCATGGCTTTCTCAAAGGAGACCAGAACCCAATTCTGCTAATGGCACTGAAAGAATTTTAAATAAAAGAACAGCGCCTTCCTCAGGAAACTGTGACAGAGAAGCTAGCAAATTTCTATTTAATTTTGGAATAGCAATCTCTGTTTTAATTAGATGCCCTGTTGCCAGAGATTTGCCCTTATCCCCTATTATGGAAACAGTGTTAAATACTTCTTCACAGTTGGATACATACCAGGGTACAGTAGAATGTGCAAACAATTCCTGTTGCAAACACAGAGCCCCAGAGATCAAACCCAGTCACTAGAAAAGAAGAAAAAATATTGAAAGAAGTTTCTCTGAGAAAAGTAGAAGAGCAAGGTTTATGAGAAAGAAGTCACAATATTTTTGTCAGTGTTCTTTGTGGGTCAATGGAAATCAAATTAGAATTTTCTCTTATTATATTCATCTCTGTTAAAAATTATTTTATTACAGTGTTATACTTCAACTCAGTCTATAATTTTTAGGTAATGTTAAAAGCCAAACCTTTCCTCCTAAACTCTGCAGCTTCTGGTCTTTGCACCAACTGTTTGTTTGCTTTTGCTTTTTCTTTCCTTAAATTAAATCAATAAATATTTATTGAGCAGTTACTATGTGGCAGATAACATTTCTAAACCTTCTGAACAACAGTAGCCCATCTGTAAGTGTGATTAAAAACTGTAGCTTCCTCACAGGGTTGTTATGAGAATATGCATCAAAAACACATAACCTAATGCATGGCACACAGTAAGCACATTGTTTGCTTTTTCTTAACAAAGTTAGTCTGAGGACTTTGAAACCACCTAAACATCAGCCATGAATAAATATGTCTCGATAAAGCACACAGCATGATTAAGCTGAATATCGGAGACTTCTAATATTATAGGTATTATTATGAAGTTTATTTTAATCTTTTTAAAATTCTTGTTTCTAGGATTCTATTCCCTCAAAAAAGGTAAGCATAAGTTTTAAAAAAAATTACTATGTGTACCTTTTACTTTGTACTTAGGTTATTGACTTCATAAAATCCCTGAGACGGGATCATAAATTATAAATGTCTTAAGTGGTTGTGTGTATGCAATACCCAATACCCATCACTTTAGTGATTAAAAAACAGAACAAACAAACAAATGACAATCACACTGGGTGTTTGAAAACTTGTGGGCAAATCAAGTAACTCATTATTTGCCTTTTTTTCTCTCTCTCTTCTTTTTTTAGATTTTATTTAAATTAAGGTTAGTGGGACGCCTGGGTGGCTCAGTTGGTTAAGCAGCTGCCTTCGGCTCAGGTCATGATCCCAGCATCCTGGGATCGAGTCCCACATCGGGCTCCTTGCTCAGCAGGGAGCCTGCTTCTCCCTCTGCCTCTGCCTGCCATTCTGCCTGCCTATGCTCGCTCTCTCCCCCTCTCTCTCTCTGATAAATAAATAAAATCTTTAAAAAAAAATAAAAAATAAATAAATTCAGGTTAGTTAACCTATAACATATTATTAGTTTCAGAAGTAGAATTTAGTGATTAATCAGTTACATGTAACACCCAGTGCTATTTTCAATGTTTGAGTTTTGGAGCTCTCTATTGTAATGACTACAGTAATCATGGGATTACTAACCATGGGAATGTCTCCCCAGCAGGATAGAGGTATATTTCTCAAGGGGAGAATGTAAACATACAAAAGATGGAAAGTATCCAGGAGAGTATCAGTAACTCACCTTGATTGAGCGCCAATGCAGGTGCATACACCACCACTCCTGTGTAGAGAATCTGGTGGGGAAGCAAGAGTCAGGTGAACGGTGTGAAAAGTGACATGGAATGGAAAGCTGCCTCAAAGCTTCCTTAGAGAGGAATTTTCCTTATCATGGTCCTTAAACCTGCCATTGGCAACCACTCTAGTCTTGATATCATTGATTACTGTCATTAGTGTGCAAAGGGGATCACCAGCTTTTGATGGGAGAAGAACATTGGACTTTTAAGTCTGCTGTGAATTTTGAGACTTGATGGCTAGATATGACACATTTCTGAAGGAAACAAAGATAGGGTTCAAGTCAAGGTAAGGGTTTTGGTTCAGCCTTTCTCGACCCACCCCTGCCCCCATGCCTGTGTCACAATGACTCACCCTCATTGCAGCACGCTGCCGAAACAGAGATTTTAAAGATTTTTATTTATTTATCAGAGGGGGGGGGGGGAGAGAGTGAGCACAGGCAGACAGAATGGCAGGCAGAGGCAGAGGGAGAAGCAGGCTCCCTGCTGAGCAAGGAGCCCGATGTGGGACTCGATCCCAGGACGCTGGGATCATGACCTGAGCCGAAGGCAGCTGCTTAACCAACTGAGCCACCCAGGCGTCCCGAAACAGAGATTTTAGAAGGGAGAGAGGAGAGCACAGCGAAGATTGACACGGGTGATCTAATTCCTGCGTACATCTTGGGACTCCCAGCGTTGCAGCCACTATGCTGAAGGAAGTAGGTGCAGTCCCATTTTTATTTTAAATGGGAATTCATCATTTAGAGGTCATGTGAGGGTTTTAGGAGGCAAAAGTATAGGAGCCGTGCAGGGAGCACTGCCTTCCTCCTTTTCTCTCTCTTAAATCCCTCAGCCAGTGAGTGGGAGTTTTAAGAAAGGGAAGAAGGTCATTTTCCAGCAAGGAGTACTTCATGAGCTGTAGGAAGCGTACCAACCCTGTGGGACAGCATGAAGGCACCAAGAGCGTAGGAAGCAGAAGAGGAGTCCAAAAGGGGAGAATGGGAGTATTGTCTTAAAATGACTTTCAGCAAGACGAGCATTTCTGGTTCAATGCAGTTAAGTGGTGAAAAACTAATGACTGGACCATTTCATAGCCAAAGTAACTTGTACAAGCGAAATAAAAGTTTTTAATGCTATTTTTTCCTTTGTGGTTTATGATATACATTTGTTTTTTATTTACTATTTGGATGAATTTACAGGGTCTGTGCAATGTGGATAACTTTCACTGTAATCACGTATCTCGAAAGTGCTATCCTTGGAAGAAAGCAGTTTCTTCTTAGTGCTAGGTTTGTCCTTTAGTTGCATTCATTGCCCCCCCTGGAGTAAACAAACCCATAGCTTGTCACCCCACACTTCCCACATCTGAAGCAGACCTTCCGCCTTACCGTCTGCACAATGTAGATGACAGTGGCCGCAAAGCGTACTGGTTTATTGAATCGTAGTTGTAAGTACTGAGAAGAACAGAGAGAAGGACAAGCAAAGAGTCAGTGAATTATTTACATAAGAGCTGCTAAGAAGGTTCTTTTTTCGTGTATTCCTTTATGTTTAGTACTTTGGATTTATAATGTGATTTTATGCCATATATACTGGAGAGAACCGGAAAAATACAGATTTTTTGAAGTCCAAGAAATGGCAGAGCTCTGTTAAAGATCAATTTTTGCTTACGCTTCTCATGATAGAGAAGATAAATGCTTTTTATTTTTAAATTTTCATGGTTTGAATAAAAATCCAGATCCTCTGACCTTCTACTCAGGGGTCTTCCTACTGACTACACCGAAGCCACTGTTGCCTTTTCTATCCCGTTCCCCCAGAATTCGCCCAGACCTGTATTCCCTCTTTCCTAGGCCACTGCAGCAGCCCAGGGAATAATTCTTATTGGAATTAGAGGGATCAGCTGGTCCCTAATTCCAATCCTCGCCCGTCTATTCCATCAATGGATGTTTCCTAGACCAAGGCTCTAATCATATTGCTTTTTTTCTTAAAATCTTCAATGACCGTCCATCATTGAAAACAAAGTGTACATCCCACACTTGGTACTCTCTCCTGTCTGATCTGCCCCTTCCTATCTTAAGTCATACCTCTGTCCCTCCGATGATTTATTCTCCACATAAAATCACTGTGTGCTTTTCAATCGACATGCTTTGCACTTCTCAGACTTTTCTTTTCTTACCCTGCTCCACCCCTGCCCTGAGCAAATAACCATCTTATTTGTGAACCCTCTTTCCTCAGACGATAGGTTCAGTACACTGAGTCCGGAGCTAGTCCAGCGAGAGGGTGACTGAGGGCACCAGATATAAGGAAAACATTCGTAAAGAGGTAAGAAGGTCAGTGAGGAGACAAGTCTCAGATGTCACAGGATGGAAAATGATGCAAAACTTTTGTGGTGTTGACAACTTAGGTTCAAATCAGATAACCTTTGGAAAGATTCATTTACGGCGGTCAGCGATGGCTTTCTTTTCTAAAAGCGGTGCTTCTAAGGCTCGAGGGGCATAGTCAATGATAATGCGAAGTACAAGCATAAGAATGTAGTGGGATCTTAGTGACCACAGTAGTCACCATGAGTGCAATGCCAGCTTACTGGCACTCACGATTCCAATACACGCTGACAGCTTCTAAATGCACCTGTGAGCGTCTGCTTAAGGGCTTTGTTTCAGCCCTGGCAAGGCAGGCTAGAAATGCCTGCGGGTGTTATCTTTGGCTGAAAGCCAGAGAGTTACGCAGAAAAATATTCTGGCTTCTTTGCTGGTCAGGAAAGACCTCCGGGACATGATCTGTATGTCTTCCTGAGGTCCCCAGTGAGACTGAACCTCAGTTGCTCCCAGTAGCGACCTGCTCCAAAACACACATTTTATTGGCTTCATTTCCTTCCATATTTATTTTAACTGCCATTTGCCTACCAATGTTAAATGAAATTACTTCCTGCAAAATGACTTGCATTCAGGGTTTCCTTTGGGGGGAACATAACTTAAATCAAATAGAATGCAAATGGTGACTTTAAAAATGCTTGTGTAAAAGGGTGTGTCCTGCTGATGGGGACTTCTTGTTCCCCATGACATAAGAGAACTCAAGATAGCCTGCTGGAGTATGCAAACACGTGTGATAGAGACAGGCTGTCTCATCTCAGTTCCCTTGGACCTATGAACCATTAGCTAACACATCAGCTGATGGCAGTCCTATGCAAAGTCTCAGTGAGATCAAGAGAAGAACCTCACTGTTTTACTGGACTCCTAGTGAGCCCAGACCAAATTGCTGACCCACAGAATTGTAAGCAAATAAAATTGTTGTTCGATAACATTTATTTTGGGGTAATATGTTACATAGCAGTATACAAGTGATATAAAAATTGGTACCAAGAGTGGAGAAATGTTGTAACCAATCCCCAAAATAATGCAGTATTGGCTTTGGGACTGGGTGGCACCTGAAGTTTGGGAAAGCAAGGGGGAAATTATTCCTGAAAAATGGAAAGACACTAAGGGGACTGCTATTGGAATCTGCACAAATTTAAGTAAGGGTTTTAACATCGTCATTTAGTTCCAGTAAATTCAGTCAATTCAGTCCAACTGAGAAGGGAGTAAGGAGAAAAAGATATGTGGGGGAAGAAGAAGAAGAAGAAGAAGAAGAAGAAGTAGTAGTAGTAGTAGTAGTAGTAGTAGTAGTAGTAGTGAATCAGAAGTAAGACTCCCTGAATTCTAGTTTGAGCTTTGCCACTATCTTACTGTGACCTAAGCCTTTGGTTTCTCATCCATGAAACGAGAGACAATTTCAACGGCATTATAATCTGTCTGAAAGAACATGTTTACCCATCCTTTCAATTACTCCCTCCCTCGTTCAATGGTCCTTTTTGATGTGTATTTATCTATCGCTACAGTCGAAAGTAAAAGTGGAAGTCCAGCTGAAGAGTTGCATGCTTCGTGCCTGCTTTTGAAAAATTGCACAGGTAACGCTTCCCATCTTTGTATTTGATTATTTTCAAAACTGCAGACCTGGATAGAGCCACATTCTTTTCCATCTTAGTGAATAATTAAAAATAATTAAATGGTTCTGACTTCTCATATTGGTTCAAACCCAAGTAAACGGATCCCTTCTTTATTCCTCTCTTTCTCTCATTCCCCAGATCTACATCATACAAGAA
Source organism: Mustela nigripes (assembly GCF_022355385.1). Classification (NCBI taxonomy): domain Eukaryota; kingdom Metazoa; phylum Chordata; class Mammalia; order Carnivora; family Mustelidae; genus Mustela; species Mustela nigripes. Next base: position 26,528,779 of record NC_081557.1, on the reverse strand, counting down.
TCCTGGTGCCCAAGTCCCACTTTCAAAAATAAACCACTTACATTATCTCTTCTGTTGCTCCTGCAACACCATCAGCTCTTGCCTGAGCTACAGCAAGAGCCTCCTAACTAGACCCTGCTAGAGCAGAAAAACCCCAGACTCACTGCCAACATCCAGCTAGAGCAACACTCCAGATCCAAATCACGTCACGTCACTCCTCTGCCCAAATGCTGTCATGATCCATCTCACAGAAAGTACACATCAATCCTTGCCATGACCTCAGAGGCTTCATAACACTGGTTCAAACCCTCTAAGACCCTGAATACCCATCTTGGAGTAAAACATTTTATAGGATCATTTACTATGCTAAAATAACATTCAATAGTGACATCATATACACATCTAATTTCTGAAAGCTTGATTATAATTACTACAACACCATAAATGTAACTTAAAGGAGAATTAAAAGGAAAGAAACTAACCTTCCACAGTACGTCATCTATAAAGCTTAGAAACCATGATAAAAGATGATACTTAAAAGAGTAGTAGCCTGTGCATTATGGCAATGAAGAAGTTTGGATTAAAGAGATGTACGTAATTCAGAAGACGTTTAGTTTGAGAAGTCCAAGAAAAATGAGAAGACAGGCAGACACCAGTCTATAAATGAGTGCTATGGATAAATAAAAACAGACTAGATTTATTAGCGTGTGCTCAGAGAAAGAAGGCAATTACTAATGACAAATCATCCAAGTGGAGATCATGAAACTGTATGACACTGCAAATGAGCTGAGCCCAATCTATAACGTGACGGTGAGAACAATCCCTCATGCTTTGACACGGGGAAACTAGTGATAAAATCACACGGATGGCACAGCTTGGTGTTGAAATCCCACTATATATCAAAGCATTTTAATCATTTGGCTATGACTGTAAAATACTTATCCCAAATCTCACTGGCTTAAAAACAAAGGACTTAATCAACTATACCCTAATTTAAACAATAAAATAAAATAAAATTCAAAAATAAATAAATACAATCTCTTAATTAAAAAATATATTAATAAGGGCACCTGGGTGGCTCAGTGGGTTAAGCCGCTGCCTTCGGCTCAGGTCATGATCTCAGGGTCCTGGGATCGAGTCCCACATCAGGCTCTCTGCTCAGCGGGGAGCCTGCTTCCTCCTCTCTCTCTCTGTTTGCCTCTCTGCCTACTTGTGATCTCTCTCTGTCAAATAAATAAATTTTTAAAAATCTTTAAAAAATATATATATATATTAATAATTAAAAAAATGTAAAAAAGAATTTCATAATTTTGCAGATTGGCTGGGTTATTTCTCAACTTGTTTCCCCAGGGCCCTCATGAGACTGCGATCTGCTGGAAGATTAGCAGGGTGAGAAGGTCCACGTGGCCTCATTCACCCATCTGCTGGTTGAGTTGGCTGTTGTGGGGTGCCTCTCTTCTCCTCTGTGTGTCCGCTCCTCCTCCAGAAGATGGACCCGGTAGCCCAGCTTCCTGACACAGCAGTACCAGGACAGCATTCCATCGGGCAAAGGCAGAAGCTATATACCTCATGAGGCCTAGGCTCCAAATTTACAAATCCCTTCTGCCACATTCTGTCACAAGGACATCCCAGATTCAAGGACTAGAGAAAAAGACACCACCTCTTCCAGTCCTTGGCACTTCAAAAGACCCTGGAAAGAATATCTGTGAATGGGTAACAGGGAATGGAGAATGAAAAAAGAAACATAATACATTCAAGCTTCTATAAAGAGCTCGAATGGTATAAACTTGGGGACCGTAACCATAAGAACAACAGTAATAATAAAGAATAATACAAAACCCTTATGAGGCATTTACCATTTGTCAGATTCGGTTAAAAATATTTGCACGTAACGCTCCAATTACTCTTCACAGACATCCGGGGAGAGAGGTGCTTTTATTATCACTACTCCACATATGTGGAAATCAGGCAAAATTAAGCAATTTTCCCAGTCATGCCGCTGGTGGATGGCAGTGCTAGCATAGCAAGCCAGATACTCAGGAGGCCATGCTTTTAATCCTTGTGCCATTTGCCAATTCTCATAAAGCAAAAGGCAGTCCCCAAATCACCCCTTATGTACTTTACATGATCTGAAGTTCTTACCATTAGGGTACTAAAAATTAAAAATATGTAGAGGGCAACAAAATTTAAAAATTGAATTCAACGAAACCCTAACATTTCTTACAACTGTATTAACTTAATAATTAAAAGGCAATCTCACATCTCCCCAACTACATATTTGCCAGGGTTGGATGGAGTAACTGAACTGCTTTACTAAAACCAGTTACAATGACCTAGGTATTGAGTAACACATCTGGAAGAGATTGCTCATTAAATAAAGTTTCAGTAACCTCAAGAAAATGTTTTTATTCCATTTTAATTTGGGGGAAATAGACTAATTTATAGTGTGTGTGTATAGCTTCCTTTTTTAAAAAGTTAACATTAGTCGGTGCCTGGGTGGCTCAGTGGGTTAAGCCTCTGCCTTCAGCTCGGGTCATGATCTCAGGGTCCTGGAATCCAGCCCTGCATGGCTCTCTGCTCAGCAGGGAGTCTGCTCGCCCCCCACCTCTGACTCTGCTTGCCCCTCTGTCTACTTGTGGTCTCTCTCTCTGTGTCAAATAAATAAATAAAATCTTTTTTTTAAATAAGTAAATATTATTATGTATCAAAGTATTACTAATTTCTATTTGCTGTAGGTTTTGAACATGAGGGCATTAAAAAATCACTAAGCATATGGTGGTACAATTATCCATCACATATATACGTCTTATATACTGTAAGACACCTGCTCATGCCCCTTAAACTCCAATAGTGTCCCCCACTCATTGTGACAACCAAATTACCTCATGAATATTCGAGGCCCCCTGTGTCTGACCCCCATATATACAAGAACTGCGACTCCATGCAGTGAGGCTCCCCCACCTCTTTGATCTCAACTCTCCCCTTTCTCCCCTTGGCTCACTCTTCTCCAAGCATAATGATTTCTTTGCCGTCCTTCAAACATGCTAATCACTCTCCCCTTTGAGGACCTATGTATCTGTGGTTACTTTAGCTTGGAATGGTCTTCCCTCCCACGGTGCAATTGCTTGCTTTCTCTGGGTCCCCGATTCAATGTCCAATTCTCACTGAAGTCTCACTTAACCACCCCGTATGAATTGTCGACATTCTCCGCCCAAAGCAGAGCTCCTGCATTCTACATTATCCTATTTACTTATTCCCTAACTGTACTTAGTAGAGCAGGATAGCATTGTGATTCAGCATGCCATCTCTACAATTAGATGGTCCATATTTGAAACACGGCCACTTGCTAGCAAGTTACCAAACTCTATGTGCCTCATGCTTCTCGTCTGTTAAACGGGGATGATAATAACAGAACCTACCGAAAAAGGTTATTTGAAGGTCAAATGATTTGATCATAGAGCTAGAGAGGTGCTCAGCACACAAATGGCAAACACTTTTCTATTATGACTGTCTTACATAGTATGTTTATTGATCATCTCTGCTATCAAGTAAGCTGTGTGAGAGCAGAGGTTTGGTTCAATGCTTCATCTCCAGGGCCTAGGGTGTGCCCGGAACATAGTAGTGTTTAATGAGTATTTAATGGATTATTGATTTAGTTAGTTGTAAAGATGATTTTCGACATTTAGGTAGCTTTTTTTTTTTTAAGTAATTTAAAAAGCTCTTTCATACTTAACTCTTTATGAAAGAAGGGAAGTATTATTTCCTGTGTGGAAACCAGAGCTGATAAACATTAGGTAACTTGCACCAAGACAACCTATTATTAAGCAATGGGCTTTGAAATCAAACTGCCATTTTCTGTCTCCTCTCCTTTTCTCTCTGTCTCCCCTCTCCAGCAGTCACTGAGGCAATTCTTTCTTAAAATGTTAGCAGTGGTGGTGGGTATTAAAGAGGGCATGTCTTGCATGGAGCACTGGGTGTGGTGCATAAACAATGAATTTTGGAACACTGAAAATAAAATAAAAAGTCTGTGGGAATCACACCTTATTAGCTGAATGGAAAAACCTGGGATATATTTATCAGAAGTACACTAATGAGCCTCGAGGATATGTGTGTGTATATATATATATATACATATATATATATACATATATATATATGTATATATATATATATTTTAGGACTAATGATAAATTCCTCTTGAACTATGTCCCAGAGAGTAGCTGATGCATGACCTAATTCTGATCACCTACTTTTGGTGGGAAGAGGAGTTTGAGGTTGGATGTTTGATTATGATTACCTGCAGAATCGCAAGTTTTAAAACCTGCTATAAAGTATTCATTTGCCAAAGTGGCTTTTTAGGTCCAGAGTAATCCTTTATGATCATTTAGTTAACAGAATTTAAAAAAAAAAAAAAAAAAAGAGGTATGTTAAGAGTCCTCTGCTGTGACTTGGTAGGGATGGTGTTGGATAAGGAAAATACACATATTTCTCATAGAAACTGATGTATGATCATGCTGAAACACGACATGCGAACTCAATTTTTAACACATTTCTCTTGAGAATTATTGCAAAATCAAAACACCACTGCCTCATTTTGTTTTCCTCAATATAATCCCCATATTTGTATCCTTTAGCAAATCCTCCCCCCATTAAAATGTTTTCTAATCTCTTAAAAACTTTACCATTTCACCACTGATAGAAATAATCTATATTAAAATACTCAGCTCTACTATGAGACAGAAAGGGATAAAGATGAAATGGGTTCTCATTAGACCTTATCTGGTATACAATCTTGATGAAGCCATTTATGTCAATTTCAGTTTTCTTTTCCGGAAAATGATGATATTTACAGTGTATGTTCTGCATGCTTTTCAGAAGACTGATATGCATAATACAAATAACAACTTCAGCTCTCTTTCATTGAGACTCTCCTACAAGTCAGACAATGCATTAGGTGTTTGTAGATACGTTCTCATTTAATCAGTGAGATAGCCTTGTGGGATTGGCTCCATATTTTCATTCTACAGGTGGAAAAACAGTTCTGCGTGTGCAAAGATAAGTTTTTCCAAAAACAATGAAATGTGTTTTTACCATGATGCATAATCGTCCTGAAAATAAATGCACTCTTCAACTACCACATGTTATTAAGACAATGTATACTATTATGGGGGAGAGGGATGTCCAAGTGTAGAGAAAATAGCAACTCTTTCCAAAATGAAGAAGAAAAGAAGAGTTGTCTTACCTCGTAAGTGCTGGTGATGCCAGATCTGTAGAACACGGGGAGAAAGAGCTCTGATGTGAGGATGATGACAAATGCATATGAAATGGAGAAGAGCACAAAAGATGCCCCAAAGCGGTACACCTCAGAGGGAGCCCCCAGGACAGTGACAGCTGACATGAAGCTGGCTGTCAGGGACAACGCTACAGGACCAAAGCTCATTTGCCTTCCCCCAACAAGGAACTCCCTTGAAGTTGCCTTTTTCCTCTCCTTAATAGCAAAGAACACCCCAATTCCAGAGGAAATGACAAAGAGGGCTGCAAATACAACATAATCCCAAACTGCGAAGCTCTTGGCCTCCATGCTTGGAAGTATGGTCCCGGGTAGAAGTTGTTTCCAAAAGCAAAGCTCAGGGCAGTAGATGTTTTGCCAAGAGAGGAGACTGTGATTTTGTGAAGAGACTGATGACCACGGACACTTGACTGGATCTTCAGACACCAAGCTGTACTCAAGGAAGACCTCAGAGGTTGACTACAAAGGAGAATCTGGTAGTGGCATTGGTAGAAACAGATGAGAATTTGAAATCTGACCCGGCCAGGAGCTGTCTGTTCCCCAGAGAAGGAATTCAGATGTGTTCTGAAATTAATAACCATGGAAGTGGAATGGACTTGTCAGATAACATGCTCTTTTATCTTCTAGATTTTTTTTTTTTTTTTTTTGATTTAAAGTTAAACATTACTGGAGAAAAAATGGAAGTGATACAAGTTGACCATCTCAGCATTTTTAATTAGTGAAATGCAATCTGCAATATTCAACATCACCCCCAGGGGTGTCTTTTCCTGAGTAAGGTGGGGGAGGGATACCTGTAATTTTCCGAGGCTGTGGGTGTGGAAGGAAAGGAGCATAGGACTGGCAATCAGGAGACCTTTGCTCAAGTTGGCTCAGTTGTAAGCAAGCTGTGTAATTGTTGGCAAATCATTTAACCTTTCTGAGCTTCAGCTGGAACATGGAGGTAATAAGACCTTAATAGGTTTTTAAAGTTTTTAAGTGTTTGTAACTTTCTACCCACATTTCCCCTGATCTATAAAATGAAAGTTACTAATATCTACCTCATTGGCTGTTATTGGTGTTTAGAGCAGAGCACTTCTCAACATAATAGTTGGTTCTCTCAACTCAGGAAATAGATTCACCAATAATTAATAAATGATTTTTAGTCCTCTGTTTTATCTCTCTGTCTCTCTCTTGTTTCAACATTTATAACACTTGCACTCAGAGGCTAAGTCAGAGTGAGTACTAGGACAAATGAGAAAAGAAAGGTGAAAATCCAGTTACAGATTCCTGTTTCTGCTCTTGTTAGACGGTCCATTGTCCTGAAGCACCACACTGAGCCTTTGGGGGACAATTTCTCAATTGTTCTCATTGCTCATACTTCTCTTTCTTGGTCTTCCCTGAGACCTAGCTCTACAAAACCTGATTATTCCACAAGATCTAGTTCCTGTCTCTTCTGCTCTGTGGAGCCTTCCCTGACTCATACCTGCTCTCTGTACCCCAGATCCTGCGGGAATCAGCATCCCATGGTGCTCAGTTTGACCTCTGAGAGTGTCCTCAGGTATTTTAAAGGACCTATATGTATGTCTGAATCAGTCAGTCAGCTGTTGTAGATGACCAACATCTGGAAGATAGAGGCTCAAGACTTGGTCCATAGTGATCAAGAAATAGTAGCCATTGTAGAAAACAAGGAAATTGGGTGCCCAAGTGGCTCAGTTGATTAAAAGTCTGACCTTCATCATGATCTCAGAGTCCTGGGATCGAGTCCCGCATTGGGCTCTCTGCTCAGCAGGGAGCCTGCTTCCCTCTCTCTCTGCCTGCCTCTCCATCTACTTGTGATTTCTCTCTGTCAAATAAATAAATAAAATGTTTAAAAAAAAAAAAAAAAAAGTCTGACCTTCATTCTTTCCTCACTGAAGTCAGATTATTTTTATAATGTTTCCTGACAGTCCAGAGTCTCTTAGAATCCAACTTTTCTGGTTTTACTTATTTGATTGAAAGAGAAGACAGTAAATATTTAAAAAAAAAAAAAGAGAGAGAGAAGGCTCAATAACCATTGGAAGTTCATTTGGTTGCTAACACTGTTCCACAACATCTTAGGACACATGTTTCTATTTGGAAAGCAAGGCCTTTGATAAATAAAACATTTTATTTCCTCTGGGCTTGAATTAGTTCTTTGCTTGCAAGTCCTTATTCTAGATCAGTACCCATCAGACCCGAAACTGGAGCCTAAGAGGCATTAATGAAGTAGCTGGGGTTTTGTGTGATACAAATTTGTAAATTATTAATGGGAAAGGGGGGGAGCAAGACGCTCACAGTCAAAATATGTTTGCACAAAATTCACTGTAAATATTGTGAGAATCGAAATTTGAGAACATCCTATTTAATAAGCTATTTCAAAACACACATTTAAATAAAGACTGACTAAATAAAAAGGTGCCACACACACACACACACACACACACACAAAAAAAAGTCTGCCTTCAGCTCAGATCATGATTTCAGGGTCCTAGGATGGAATTGAGCTCTGCATTGGGCTCCCTACTGAGCGAGGAGTCTGATTCTCCCTCTGCCTCTATACCCCATCCTGTGCTCTCTTTCTCTCTCAAATAAATAAATAAATAAATAATCTTTAAAAAAGAAAATATGGAAATAATCAACAAAGCTAAAGAAGAAAATACAAATTATTCAATATTTCCAAAACCAGAAACATTTTTATCAAAGGAAATTCTAATTTTCCTTTTGACATCTGGTTAACTGAACATATCTTCGATTATTTGTTTCTTCTGGATACTGTCTTCACACCCTACTTTGGTCCATGGATTTGAATTAGGCCACAGGAAGCTCTGATGGCCAAAATATACTTCTAGTTATGAATAAATATGCAAAGACTCTGCCAGGAGCTGTGTCCTGTTAAAATTTCTCCTCTAAATTTGCAGACTTGGCATGATCTGTGTTAATAGGAAACTAGGCCTTTAATATTTTTATTTTAACCTAAGCTTTCAATTATTTTTGTCATGTGGTATTCTTATTATATAATGGGGTTTTGTTTGTAATGGTCTTAACATAAAATCAGAACTCTGACTTTCAGAGACTTGACTTTATACTTATACTTTAATATTAACACCAACTAAATGTTAATATTCAATCCACAAGGCATGTGAACAACTTGTTCTGGTCAGGTCAATATTTGTTCAAAACATTATCATTATATCAATGAGGTCCCAGGGTTAAATACCAGAAGCTTGCTGCTGATTAGTCCATGAGTACTACTGGTTTTAATGAACCACTGTCAAGAAAAAGTATTATCTACATAACTTCCATTCCTCTTAGATTTCAAAATTGTGGGGAAGCAGAGTGGCTAATGGTTTGGTATGTGAAGAAAACTTCATACCTCTCATAAAAAAATATTCCTTGCTTTCAACATTTTGCTGACTATAAGACACTGCATCAATTTCTTAATTTAGTTCTCAGTTATTTTCCATTAAAAAAATTTTTTGTCCCTTTTGTAACATTCAATATCTTCAAACTTTTTCCTTCTTCCTAGTGAAACCCACTCTATGCAAGATTCATGATGATTACAAGACATAGAATCAATTTATTCATAACTTTTCAGGGAAAATAACAGAACCAGCACATCTGATGGCTATATCAATTATCTTTTCCAAGATTTATTGATTGATTGATTTATGAGAGAGAGAGAGAGAACAGGGGAAGGGGCAGAAGGAGAGAAAGATAACCAGACCACCAGCTGAATGGGGAGCCTGATGAGGCGCTTGATCCCAGGTCCCTGGGATCATGACCTGAGCCAAAGTCAAGAATTGGACGCTTAACTGACTAAGCTCCCCAGGTGCCCCCAGGGCTATATCAATTAGAAGGTACATTCCTATATCATAAATATTAACATGGAAGAGAGGGGAAATGTACTTCTTTGATCTGAAGAAATCCCAGCATCTCCTAAATCCTTTTGTAGGTGCTCCAAATGCAAATATTTGCACCTTATTCTTCAATGTCAGGTGGGAATCCTTGTTAGAAGGTAAGATGAACCATGAGAGATTATGGACTCTGAAAAACAACCTGAGCATCTTGAAGGGGCGGGGGGGTTGGAGGTTGGCGGAACAAGGTGATGGGTATTATGGAGGGCACGTATTGCATGGAGCACTGGGTGTGGTGCAAAAACAATGAATACTGTTACGCTGAAAAGAAATTAATACAAAACAAAACAAAAAAGTAAGACATAATCATCTGTTCTCCCAACACACACACACTCTGCCCTAATGAGGATCCATTATCCAATTACCCACGGCCTAATAGGTTAAAGTTGTTATCAGTAAGTCTCCTTAGTATAAAATAGTTCTGTGCTTTTTGTTTAGAGTAAGTTCTTTCTTTTTTTTTTAAGATTTTATTTATTTATTTGACAGAGAGAGATCACAAGTAGGCAGAGAGGCAGGCAGAGAGAGAGGAGGAAGCAGGCTCCCTGCTGAGCAGAGGACTCGATCCGAGGACCCTGAGATCATGACCTGAGCCGAAGGCAGCGGCTTAACCCACTGAGCCACCCAGGTGCCCTGTTTAGAGTAAGTTCTAATGGGAGAAAGGAAGAGAGTCTGAGAACGTTGCTACCAAAGGGAAGAAAGGGTAAAGAACTGGCAAGATTAGACATCTGGGGGATGCTAACTATAGTCACCATATTGTACATTACATCCCCAGATAAATGTTACATTTTTGTCATGTTGTGCTGGAGTGTAATTCCCTTCTGTATCCCAACCTTTATGGAGAAGCTGCTACATCACTGGTATTATACTGGTGTATAGTCATCATCACACTAAAGGAAAAAGAGGCTGTGATGACCTTTGGGTTCAAAATGCAGAAGGAGAGAGTAAAACTATTGAAGGAGGTATGACACATAGAAGAAATTGAGAACCCAGAAAAAATAAAAATTGGAGAAAGGCCTCCTGACAGTATGACCTTTGAAATTGAGGTGGGGAAGAACATTTGATTTCCTATTCTACCGAAGTCAGGAGATTGAGCTTTCTTGTCTGTCTTTCTTTCTTCCTTCCTTTCTTCTTTCATTCTTCCTTTCACTTTTGTATTTTCTTTCTTCCTTTCTCCTTCCTTCCTCCCTCCCTTCCTCTTCCTTCCTTTCTTCCTCCTTCCTTCCTTCTTTCCTAATATAAAAAAGAAGGGTGATCTGAGAAGGCTGGAGGATTTAGGGCACTGAGGAATTGACACTTGAATTTCATTTACATACACTCACTAGAAAAAACGGCACACAACAGACATGCCATAAATTAAACTAAATTATATAAATTCTAAGGGTCCATTCCATCTTTATAATCTACATTTAATTCCTATTTTCCTGAGGTGGTGGGGGGAGGAAAAACTAAGAGAAAACTTTTCAAGATTTGTTTTGAAGCTGAAATAGTCATTTACCTCCAAGCACATTTTCCATGTAAAATTGAAATGTACATTCCACCCTATCAAGTTCCTAAATTCATTGTAGCTAAATGTGACTGTGGTTAAAATTTTATTCACTCATTCTGTATATACTTAATAAATGGGAAGGGATGGGGTGACTCAAACCTTTAAGAGGCAAATGTCAAAGTCCAGCAGATAATGTTATTTAAAACAGACGAATGGCATCACACCTCTACAGTAAACAAGTACAACATTTGGAAGGAATATCCCAGTGGGAGAGCAGCTGAGCATGAGGATCAAGGTCCTTCCGTAATTGCCCTCAACACCTTCGTTATAGAACAGCAACTCTTCGTGCTACATAAGCATAAAGGAAAAAACATTTCTTGCTTAGTTCAGGTTTCTAGGCATTGAAATAGAACTTTTGAATAAGTATGAAAAGGGGTCAGAATCTGCTATGTGTCTGACACATTCATGTATCATTTTGGTCCTTATATGACTATAGAAATCTAATTTTTTTTTAATTAAAAAGTACCAATCTTTAAAAAATTAGTGTCAACCATCCCGTTTTACAAATGGGAAAAAAAGAGTACAAACAAGTGCTTTGTCCAAGGTCAAGAGCAAGTTCATAAAGCTTCTGAGAAGTGGTTTTAGACTAAGTATATAACCTGGATAACTCCAAAATCTGGGCTGCTCGTACTGATGTACAAAGACATTTTTTTTGTTTTAAATTTTTATTTACATTCTAGTTAGTTAGCTTATAGTGTAATACTGGTTTCAGAAGTAGAATTTAGTGATTCATCACTCGCAGGCAACACCCAGTGCTCATCACAAGTGCCCTCCTTGATACCCGTCACCCATTTAGCCCATCCCCCAGCCACCTCCCCTCCACTGACTCTCAGCTCATTCTCTATATTTAAGAGTCTCTTATGGTTTGCCTCCCCCCTCTTTTTTTTCCCCTTTCCCCTATGTTCATCTGTTTTGTTCCTTAAATTCCACATATGAGTGAAATCATATGGTATTTTTTCTTTGACTGACTTACTTTGCTTAGCATAATTCACTCTAGGTCTGTCCACGTTCCTGCAAATGGCAAGATTTCATTCTTTTTTTATGGTTCAGTGACATTCCATTGTATATATCACAAAGACATTTTCAGCTTACTCACTCTCCAGCTTTAATGGAGAGAATTTCTAGAAGCATTGAAGGGGGTGCTTGAATGGCTCAGTTGGTTGAGCATCTGACTCTTGATTTTGGCTCAGGTCATGATCTCAGGGTTTTGAGATCAAGTGCAATATTAGACTCCCTACTAGGTGTGGAACCTGTTTAAGAGTCTCTCTCTTCTTCTCCCCTCCCCCCACTCTCACATACTCATCCACAAATGCGCTCACTCTCTCTCAAAAAGAAAAAAAAATTAGTGAAGAAAAATCTAGTTTTCTCTATCCTGTTGACCTGAGCAGTGGCAATCAACACATCAGTGAAATAGAGCAGTGATAACCAAGGCCCCTTGTGTCCTGTAATACTGTCAGCTTCTCAAGTACCTTATCAATCAATCAATAAATAAAATATCAATTGAATTCAAGCAAATTGGAATACTAAGTGATTTTTATTTATTCAGATTCTTCGGAAATACACTGGAACAATACAATATAGTTGTCAATTTCTGATGTGATTTTATCAGTTACTATGGAAACTCCCTTGTTCCTAACTTCCTATCCATTCCAGGGTTCTTCATGCCACCCCACACCACTATGATTGAAGGGCTTTTGTGTATTTCCTGGACATTTGTCATCATTGGGAATATACAAACAAATGTGTCCTAGCCTCAAAGGCAACATCAAGAGAAAACTGCCAAAATGTGCAACAGTAACAACAACATAGAGTTTCCCCAACAGTGACATGTTTAAGGCTATGATGTGGGTGACTGTGTTCTCACTTACTTAGTGATGAATCAAAGACATCATTGTCTTCCTTTATAAGAGACTAAGATGGTCACATGGAGGTCCATCCACACCGATCAGAGGGCATTCACTCTGCAAGTGCCGAGTCTCTTTGTAATATTGTGCATGTCATTTAGAATTATAGTCTAAGAAATAATTCTTAGAAACCCTATTCTAATTCTACACTTTCTAATGATGTCCTAAGACTTTTGACCGTTATCAAGGTCAAAAAGTGATGAAAAGCACTCTATGTCTTTCTTCATCATGAAACTCAGGATAGTGGCTAAGTTATACAAGGGCATGATGGGTAATGGGGTGGAAGAAAGTGAGAATAAGTTGGTGCAATATGCCAGGGTAGCTTTCTGCACACATTCTAGAGGCATATCCATACAAGTGCCATTTAAAGATTTTTAGTGGGACCTACTTTGCTGGGAGCCTTGAATTTATTTTATTTCATTTGTGTCTCCTTTTTATTGAGGTTTGCTCTTAGTGGCTCTGCTTATGGTTTTCAGATAATTCAATGAACTTAAATGTAATAGTCAATTCATAGATACATACATATGTATCAATAAGTGGAGGGTCTTATTACTAATAATGAAGACCAGAGGATTTGAGCCAGAGCCAGGCTTACATTTTTTGCTCAGCCATTTATAATTTTATCACCTTAAACAAGTTATTTAATTTCTTTGACACTCAATCTCTCATCTTTGAAATAGAAATAAGAGCCTTTTCAACAGACTGCTGTGGATGTTAGAGATATGTGTCATACAAAATTCGCACATCATAGGAACTTCAAAACTGATGTCTGTCACATCTCCATTAGTGATCACTGTCCTGCTTCAACACATGCACCAGACACTTTAAACACTATTCTGGAGAAAACAAAGACAACAGGAAAACAATAAAGGAAAAAAACATCGTTTCACTGGTAAATATATATTTTCCAATCCAGGGGGCAAAAGTCAGATTTCTGACTGGGAATTTTATTGGGTTTTTCTCTATTCTGTATTCACAATGTCTAGATTATGGAAATACTCCTGGTTTCATTGCACTGATGTAATTTATCATATTGTACACTTTATATCACTTTTTTCTTCTTTTTAAAAAGTGGGCTCTTTCATTTTAGGGTAGGAATGTTCCTGTAAATGTGGTAAAAATTCTAGCTCAGTTGAAATCCGTCAGCTACAGCTAACTTTGTTTTGTGATTCTGTAGGTATTTTCAGCCGTTATAGATTCAAGTTACTTCTTGTCACTTTTGCATCCTAGATAAGCAAGTGTATAGCCTATTTTAAAAAATGTTTTGAGCTTTCCCAAATCAGCATTATTTCAGTTACCCCATGAAACAAAAATCTTATGGAATATCACAACAACTAGGACTTGGGGAAGAATGTGTAAGAAAGCACATTTACAAACAATCTTGCTGTGCACCATGTTTTAAAAATCTAGAGGATTAGAAAGAAGGGTTTACGGAAAAATGCTTACAATATCAGTGCCCTTGCAGAGAAAACGGGTTCAAGAAGCGGTATTATACAAACCAAGACAAATGGTTATGCTCTCTACAGGGGATAATCACTTGGGCACGGGAAAATGAGAATAAATTCAGCTGATTTCCTGGGACTGCCTCTGGCCATATTTTAGGCCAGTCATTGGTATTTGTTTCTGATCACAGGAGATTCCAGAATGTTCTGGTTTCCAGCCCCCACTCTCTGGCAGTGTCTCCACTGGAGAAATGCTTGAGATGGAGAAGGGGCCCATCCTCCAACATCCTCCCACACAGCATTCCCACCCAGGTGGAGGAAAACCTACACACTGCAACTGATACGCTTTGATGCTCTGTTAAACCTGATTTCTTAATGCCTTTATTTTTAGTCACCAAAGAGTGAAAATGCCCCAATTGCTAGGGCAATTAAAATCAACCCCATTGTCAAAGGGAGAAAGATAGAAGAACAAGTACATCTCAGGGTACCTAATAATAGAAACATTTGTATTTGATTTTGTCTATGTTTTAAATTTAGGAGTTTTTAGATAACGTATTCATGAGAATCAACTAGCTCTGTTACTACTCAATAAGGAAAATTCAATTTTTAAGAAGCATAGCTGTCCATCCTTTTATTGTATGCCTGACATTTTCTTTCCCTAAGAAAGAGAGGTCTTATAATTGACTAAATGGTTCTGGTCTGGAGTAACCACTGAACTTGGAAATCTGGTGTGAAATCAAGAAAAAATAAGTGAAAGGAAGGAGGGGGTTTTTAAAAATCAACCTGTATGACCTTGTAAGGCAGAAGTAAATATTAATGTTTATGAAGACCAAGTATCATGTTAAACAGATCATGGCTTTGGTCCAATCTGGATTATTTTCCAAGCTCTGCTCCACACTACAAGTTTGAAGAAAGTTACAAAAATTGATATTTGGTTTCCTTAGCTGTAGAACAGGAGCCACAGTTTGAAGTGTAATTGTGAGGATTAAGTAAGGCAATGCCTATAAAGTAGTTAAGATAATTAATAGCAGGAATAGTATTATGGTAATATGGGTGAGATAATTGGTACCAGGCATACAGATGAAATTCAGTAAATGATAACTCAATACTACTGAGTTATACAAAGTTACTACTTTGTGTAACTACTTACTACTGAGGAGACAAAGTTATTATACAACAACTTACAAAAAACTTACAAGAGAAACTTAACTTCATTAAAATTTTTAAAATTTTACTGATCAGTTTTTTGCTAAGAGAATAGGGGACTATTTTTCCTTTGAGTAAAGATCTATTTTTGGACTTTGGTTTTTGTTAATCATTGTTTATTCTAGCAATAAGATACTGCTGCCTATCTATGCCAAAGTTCACAGGTCCACAAGCATAAACATAAATTTAGCTGAAGTTCTGTGAGTTCATGACACGTAAAGTTCTGTAACAGAGAACAGTCACCGAGTGTGAAGGAAAAATAGTACTACTTCTTATAATAAAAATGGCATTTTCAATAATTTTTAGGATCTGAATCATCTTGAATGAAACCTTTCTGTAAGTTGATTTCACAACCCATCATTCCTAGGAATTAGAGGTAAATTGAAGGAGCATATTGTGTAAGCTTCTTTCCAAGTCCATCCCATTGGAAAGAATCTACAGAATGGACAAGATAAGAAATGAAATGCAATTTTGTGGACCACCTATTTACTATACGACAGTCAGAGGGCTATACCACTACATGATGAACCCAAATACAAGCATACCTCATTTGGCACTTTGCTTTATCGTGCTTCATAGATACTAAGTTTTTTTTTACAAATTGAAGGTTTTTGGCAACCTTACATCAAACAAGTCCATAGACACCATTTTTCCAACAACATTTGCTCACTTTATGTCTCTGTGTCCTATTTAGTTATTTCTTGAAGTATTTCAAATGTTTTTTTATTATTTTCATATTTATTCTGATGATCTGTGATCAATGACCTTTGACGTTGCTATTGCAATTGTTTTGGGGCACATGGCCCATATAAGGCAAGCTTAACTAATAAATGTCTATGTTCTGACTGCTCTAGTGGCTGGCCATTCCTCCATCTCTCCCCCTCTCCTCAGGCCTCCCTATTCCATGAGACACAACAATATTGAAAAGAGGCCAATTAACCCTACAAGGACCTCCAAGTGTTCAAGTGAAAGGAAAAGCCACACTTTCAATCAAATGGTAGAAATGATAAAGCTTAGTGAGGAAGGCCTGTAGAAGGCAGGGAAGCCCAAAAGCTAGGCCTCTTGTACCAGTTAGCCAAGGTGTGAATGAAAAGGATAAATTCTTAAAAGAAATTAAAAGTCTTACTCCAGGGAGTGCATGAATGATAGAAAAGGAAAACAGCCTTACTGCTAACATGAGAAAGTTTTAGTGGTATAAATAGAAGATCAAATAACATTCCCTTAAGCCAAAGCCTAATCCAAAGCAGGGCCCCAACTCTGTTTAGTTCTACAAAGGCTGAGAGTGGAAGCTGCAGAAGAAAAATTTGAAGCTAGCAGAGGTTGGCTCATGAGATTTAAGGAAGAGGCCATCTCCATGACAAAAAAGTGCCAGATGAAGCAACAAGTGCTATTGTGGGAGCTGTGGCAAGTCATCCAGAAGATCTAGCTCAGATAACCACGGAAATGGCTATGCTAAACAACAGATTTTCAATGTAGACAAAACAGCCTCATATTGGAAGAAGATGCCGTCTAGGACTTTCATGGCTAGAGAGGAGAAGTCAGTGCCTCACTTCAAAGCTTCAGAGGACAAGCTGACTCTCTTATCAGGGGCTGGTGATGTGATATTGAAGCCAATCCTCATTTACCGTTCCAAAAACCTAGGGCTATTAAGAATAATGTAGAATCTCCTCTGCCTGTGCTCTGTAAATGGAACAAAAAAACCTAGATGACAGCACATGTTTATGATATGGTTTACTGAATATTTTTTAATTAACTATTTTTATTAACATATAATATTTTATATATTTTATTAACATATAATATATTATTTGCCCCAGGGGTACAGGTCTTCAAATCATCAGACCTACACATTTCACAGCACTCACCATATCACATACCCTCCCCAATGTCCATAACCCAGTCACCCTCTCCACACCAGCCCCCTTAGCAACCCTCCATTTGCTTTGTGAGATTAAGAGTCTCTTATGGTTTGTCTCCCTCTTGATCCCATCTTGTTTCATTTGTTTCCTTCCCTACCCCTCAAACCTCCCATTCTGCCTCTCAAATACCTCATATCAGGGAGATCATGGTTTACTGAATATTTTGTTCACTATTAAGATGTGCTGCTCAGGGAAAAAACATTCCATTCACAAAAGTACTCTTCATTGACAATGCACCTGGTCACCTGAGAGCTCTGGTGGAGATATACAGCAAGATTATAGTTGTTTTCTTGGTCTGCTAACACAACATCCATTCTGTAATCCATAGATCAAGCAGTAATTTAAAATTTAGATTCTTGTTATTTATTTGTTTGTTTGTTTGTTTGTTTTTAAAGGTCTTATTTATTTGTTTGACAAAGAGAAACACAGCCAGAGAGGGAACACAAGCAGAGGGAGTGAGAGAGGGAGAAACAGGCCCCCTTCTCAGATGTGGGGCTTGATCCCAAGACCCTAGGATCATGACCTGAGCCAAAGGCACACTTAAAGACTAAGCCACCCAGATGTCCCTTGAGTCTTGTTATTTAAGGAATAGATTTCATGATGTTATAGTTGCCATAGAGATTGGTCCCTGTGATGGATCTGGGTAAAGTAAATTGAAAACCTTCTCGAAAGGATTCACCATCCTAGATGTCATCATGAATATTTATGATTTTTTAGAAGAACTGAAAATATCTACACTGACAGTTGATTCCAATGCTTATGGTTGACTTAGGGGTTTCAAGACTTCAGAGGATATGTGAATATGTGAATATGTGAATATGGTGGAAATAGCAAAAGAACTAGAATTGGGTGTGGAGCCTGAAAAGGCAATGGAATTGCTGCATCTCATGATCAGATTTGAATGGATGAAGAGTTGCTTCTAATGGATGAGTAGAGAAAGTGGTTTCCTGAGATGGAATTTATTCCTGGTGAAGATGCTGTAAAGATTGTTGAGATGACAAGATTTAGAATATTATATAACCTTAGTTGATAAAGCAGTGGGAGGGCTTGAGAGGATTGACTCCAATTTTGAAAGAATTCTAGTGTGGTTCAAAGTCTCTCAAACAGCATCTCATGCTACAGAGAAATTGTTAATGAAAGGAGGAATCAGTCAATGTGGCAAACTTCACTGCTTTATTTTTTAACATGTCCACAGCCACTTCAGCCTTTGGCAACCACCACCCTGATCAGTCAGCAGCCATTAATATTGAGGCAAGACTCTCTTCCAGAAAAAGAAAAGAAAAAAAAAGAAGAAGGACTTACTGAAAGCTCAGATGATGGTTAGCATTTTTTAACAATAAAGCATTTTAATTAAGGTATGTATACTGCTTTTTTAGACATAATGCTATTTCACACTTAGTAGACTAAAGTTTTATGTAAACATAATTTTTAAATGCATAGAGAAAACCAAAAAATTTGTTTGACTTGCTTCAATGAAATATTTGCTCTTATTGCAGTGGTCTGGAACCGATCTTAGCTCACTGATAGCAATGGGGATGGTGGGGCTCTAAAACATTAGAAACTAGGAGACAGACTTAATTGCCAGAAGCTAGGGTGTTATAATTGTTATAACAAATGGCAAGTTCAGGGTGACAGTCAGGGAGTCTTAAACCAATGAGAGTCATGGACTTAGTAAGTAGAACAGAGTGTTCCTAAGGGTACTGATACTTGGAGATTTGAGGTATCAGCATGTTCCTCAAAGTCTGAATTACAGAGTTCACTGTGTTTATGAACTCACCTGGTGGCCATGTCCTCAACCCATGAATGTATACTTGTGAGTGACATCCTTGGCAACTGGAGTAACCCCCACACTGGGTCCTTTGCCTATAGGATAATTGCTGGCACAGAGGAGAAATCAAGTGGAAAACCTCTGACACTGCCTCCCACGCCTGGCCAAGATAACAATTCAAAAACACCATCACAGCCCAGAGGAGATGGTAGAGAGATTAAGACATAAGATTTAAAGAATCAGGAGGGAGAATCCTCATAGTTCTGCTCCATCTTCTAGACTGGGATCCTGTAAAATACATGTGAATCCTGGACAACGGTGTAGACTACGGCACACTCAACCAAGGAGTAGCCACAAACACATGTCAAACAAGATATTTTTTTTCTACTATAGATTGATCTAGTATGGTTTTCTATACATGGCATGTGACTATTAATTTGGTAACTATTCCTTTCTACTAAAACAGGATTAAAGATCAGAAACAGTTGACATTCACAATAAGTGGATGATAATATACTCAACAATTTTAGCTCAGGGTTATGTTACCTTTCCTTCTTTCTGTCATAATATGATAAAGAAATCTGAGCTATCCAGACCTGCAGAATATCATACTACTCTAGTACATCTTTGGGATCAGGCTGTTTGGCCAGAATAAGCTAGAGGGGACTGACATGTAAAAATCTTTAAGACATAAGCTCTGCAAAGGCGAGTAAATAAATCTTACAAATATTGAGAGATCTGCCACTTCAATGTTTTAGTGAAACATTTTAAAAGGACAGAAATCAGGGAGGTATCATGATATCTTAAAGTAGAAGGATATTTCCTTAAAGTAGAAGACAAATAATGCATCGTGCATCCCCTTTCACAAAGAAATCCAATTTCTGGAAGTCTCTCTTTTTCTGGAGACAACTCATTTTACATTCAGGAATACTGGTCTGGACTCTACTGGGTGTCATGGAGGGATGTCATCTTTGATTGAGACCAAGAAAAAGAAAGAGTTTTGCCACAGATCAAGCTACAGTGCAAGTTGACCAGCCATTTGGATCCCATGATCTGGCAGAATCTGTGATTTTGGAGATGATGTGGAAAAAGACACACTGATGAATTTATGTCAGATCCCAGTGGGAGAATCAGTGAGTAAATTGCTGGGTCTGGACTCTGAGAGAGACACAAAGCTTGGCCTCAGAGTCCAAGTGACCATATATATATATATTTTTTAAAAACGTCCATACCATCCAAAGCAATCTACAGTTTTAATGAAATTCCTTTCAAGCACCAAAAACATTTTTCACAGAACTAGGAAAAATAATACTAAAATGTGTATGAAACCACAAAAGAGCCTGAAAAACCAAAGCAAACTTGAGAAAGAACAAAGCTGGAGGTATCACAGTCTCAAATTTCAAGATGTACTTGCAAAGCTGTAGTAATTGAAAGGAAAATAGACAAATAGGTCAACGGAACAGAATAGAGAGCCCAGAAATAATCTCATGTTTTTACAGTCAATTAATCTATGACAAAAGAGGCAAGAATATAGAGATGACAGTCTCTTCAATAAATGGTGCTGGGAAAACTGGACAGCTACATGTAAAAGAATGACACTGGACCACTTTCTTGCACCATTCATAAAAACAAGCTCAAAATGGGTAAGATCTCAGTGTGAGGCCTGAAACCATAAAACTCCTATAAGAGAGCATAGGCAGTAATTTTTTTTGACATCAGCAGTAGCAACATTTTTCTAAATGCATCTCCTGAGGCAAGGGAAACAAAATAAAAAGTAAGTATTGGTAGTATACTGAAATAAAAAGCTTCTGCTGAGCAAAGGAAACCATCAACGGAACTTCTCATCATGAACTGGCTCCTGTCAGACTGACCAAATCATAAAACCATCCAGTAGTTTCAGCAGAAATCCATTGTATGGTAGGGATTTTTAATTCAGGATGGAGCATAAGCAGGACCAAGCTCGGTTTAAAGATGGGTCAAGTTGGTATATGAGTGGAAAACCAACTTGGACCTTGGCTACAATACAGCTTCACCCAGGGTGGCCTCTGGAAGAGCACTGTTGCTCAAGTAGATCAATAAACTACTGGGTGGCAAGTTGATTACTGAGGGTCCCTTCCAACTTGGAAAGTGCAGTGACTTGTTCTCAGAGAATGGACATTTAATCCAAGTGTGGGTTTTTCTTTCCTGTCCACAGACAGCACCACCCCAGAGAGGAAAACTGCCTTCTTTCCTTGACTTAAATACTCACAAACTTGCATCAGAGCCTGTAATGTGGAGCAGACTTTACCAACGCTCTGGGGAAGATAGAAGTGGGGGAACTGTTTACATCACCACAATGAAAACAACTTGAAACTGAATGCCAGCCATCCCTGTTCTTTTTTTTTTTTTTTTTTTTTTAACGATTTTATTTATTTATTTGACAGACAGATCACAAGTAGGCAGAGAGGCAGGCAGAGAGAGAGGAGGAAGCAGGCTCCCTGCTGAGCAGAGAGCCTGACTCCTCTGGGATCCTCATGATCTCCTCTGGGATCATGACCTGAGCTGAAGCAGAGGCTTTAACCCACTGAGCCACCCAGGCACCCCATCCCTGTTCTTGAAGTAGTTGTTTTTGTTTTGTTTTGTTGCAATTTTATACTTTGGTTCTTCATCCACTCTTCTTCTCCTCCTCTTTTCTCTCCTCCCCTCCCCTCCCCTCTCTCTTTTTCTCTGCTGGAGCCAAATCTATCAGCCAACTAATCCGATACAAATTCTCCTGGGGCCCATGGGTGGCTCAGTTTGTTAAGCGTCCAGAGTCTTGATTTTCGCTCAGCTCATGATCTCAGGGTCATGAAATTGAACCCCACATAGGGCTCAGCACTGCACATGGAGCCTGCTTAAGATTCTCTCCCTCCCCCTGCCCCCCATCCCAATTTATCTTTTAAAAAAAATCCTCCCATTTTCTTCTTCAGAGAAAGCAGCTCTTTTTTTAGTTCCTACTCCCTAGCCCAGTTTTGGGCCTCCCATTGACCAATGCAAAATACAAAGAAGCTTAGAATTAATGCTCTAAGAGCCCAGTGCTTATCTGGTATGGGAGCCAGGCTGTTTGATTTTCCAGATACAGATATAATAAAGTCCGTATTGATGATGAGGGAAACAAGATCTTTGACCTCCATTTGTTAGGAAGTACAAACTAATATAAAATTTAATTATAAGCTACTCAGATTCTAGATTTAGGTGTACAAGATATCCATTTTTCCTAAAATGTAACATTATACAATCTTGGCATAAACTTATTTGAATGAGGTCAATATTGGCTACAATTGATATATTTCAAATCATCCAGAGAAGAAAGACCCACGGTTGGGTTTTGGAAGACCTGGTTCAAATTCTACCAATTAGCTAGTGCCTTAGTTTCATGTTCTACAAATGAAAGCACATGAATAATAATGCCAGCCCTTCCTGTCACATGACACTGATATGACATCTAAACAAAAGAGTTAACCGAAAAGTGAGCAGCAGTTTAGAAGGATTTCAACTCACTAATTTTTTTAAGATTTTAATAAGACTTCCATCTTCAGAGACATTATTAAAACCATACACACTTATACATACAGGCATATTTTATGTATAAGTAATATCTATATTCTAAATTATTGGTGGTGAAGGTTTTTTGGAGCCAGTAGTTCTAAATCAGGGATTAGTCAACTATGGTCCTCCAGCCAAATTTAACCCTCGTTTGATTTGCCAGCTTTATAAATACAAGGTTACTGGAACACAGCCCTGGCCACTCATTCACTATTGTTTTAGATGCCTTCCTGCTACAATGACAGAGTTAATTAGGGCAACAAAGACTTATGGCCCACAGACCCCAAAATATTTACTGTCTGTTCATTTTCAGAACAAGTTTGCCAATCTCTGCTCTAGGTACTAGAAAGGCAGGGTTGTATGCTATAAAACATATTTACACACTGTGGTCTAATCTGCACTGTGGAGTACTCATGCAATTTCCCTAATCAGTCCAGGTAAAAACAAGTTATTTCATCGCATCACTATTTTGGATGGAGGAGTTTTAAGGCTTAAATGAAGCAAACAATTGTTCACTTTACTTCTGCTGCTCATGAAACATGCAACGGGAATTTTCAAAATGTTTACAGGTCTCTCTCAGAAATTACAGAAAATACAAGGAAGTATTCTTCCCTTTTGTGCTTCACATTAACAGGAAATCGTTACTGTGAAATCACAGCAAGATAAATGTGTATGTCTGCACCCACCATCACATTTATTTATAAGACAATGGCTTCTTTTTGCAGTGAGCCTATTAACAAAGGTGTAGAAGAGGTGTGTGTATTTGTCTGCACTTAGAAATGAATGATGACAGTATTAGTTCCTCAAGGAAGTGTAGTAAACCCATCCCTTTGCTTATGCTTTAGAAAAAGGAGCTGGTTGTCAGTTATTTCTTTAACAACATGTTATAACTTGATGAAAGGTAAAGGTCATGGACAGAAGAAAGGCAATTTTACACTTCACAAGTAACTTGAAGTAGTTCTTAGAATTTAGACTTCATTAAGAAATAAGTTCTGGGGGCGCCTGGGTGGCTCAGTAATTAACTGTCTGCCTTCTGATCAGGACATGATCCCAGCATCCTGGGATGGAGCCCTGCTTTGGACTCCCTGTTCAGCTGGAAGCCTACTTCTCCCTCTCCCCCTCCCCCTGCTTGTGTTCCCTCTCTTGCTGTGTCTCCCTCTGTCAAATAGATAAATAAAATCTAAAAAAAAAAAAAAAAAAAGAAGAAGTAAAGTCTGATCAGAAACAAAAGATAGGACAGATACACATTGACATTTGGAATTTGAGTATAAGCCTTGGACAAATCCATCAAATTGCTGACTTTTCAACTCTGCGGGATTTCAGACTTTCCCTGAGATCAACGTTATCTATTAGAAAAAATATTACACAAAGAACCTGCAGACCAGTGATCTGGGGGGCCCTTGCTTTCGACACATCAACTTCTATGATATGGTGCTGTCTATAAAAAGAGATAATTATAACTCAAAGGTTTACTGTGAGGCTCACATATAAGATTTGACCTGTAAACAGATTTTAAAAAATTGGAATTGGTCAAGTATTTAGATAATTACGAGACCAGACAGTTATTGTTATAATACCTGGAATGACCAGACATGTGATTACAAACTCTGATTTAATATTCACTAGTTTTGTAACTCTGTTCAAGTTACTTTGGCTCATTAGGACTTTTTCCCTCATCTGTAAAGTACAAATTTTAGTAGTAACCACAGGTATTTATGCAGTTTAAATGAAGTTAAGCTATGCGAAGTGCTTACCCAATGTCTGATACATGATAAGCACTTACTATATATATGCTGTTAGAGTAATTATTATTACACAAGCCTTTCATCTTAGACACCTATTATGCTTAACTGATAGTTCCTGCTAGGATTCTCCTGTACCAGATATCAACTGCCATTCTTCCTACAGTGTGGCTAGAAGTTGGCAAATTAGTATTTTGTAGCAAATTATATATTACTGTGCCAAGAAAGTTGTAAATTGACTTATAAACTTTTTTTTTCATTTCATTCCCTCTCAATAAAAATCTACATCACATGTCTGGGGTGCTTGGGTGGCTCAGTCAGTAAAGTGTCTGACTCTTGATTTGGGCTCTGGTCATGATCTCAAAGTTGTGTGATCGAGCCCAGCATCGGGCCAGCCCTTCGCTGGGCGGGGATCCTGCTTAAGGTTATCTCTTTCCCTTTCTTTCTGCCCTTCCCCTTCTAAGATACTTGCTCATGTGCTCTATTGTTCTCTCTTAAAAAAGTAAATTAAAATAAAATATTTTAAAATCTCCATCACACTTCTAATATAGGTATATTTTCTCTACTTATAAATTATTTACATGTATTAATATATTATTCCATTTAAAGTATATTTAAATATATACATTTAAGAGAAGTTTTAAGATATAAATTTATAAATTAAGATATATATTTATATAATATATTTTAGGATTTTTTATGTATTAGATTAAGAAGAAATAAGGTATATAGATTAGATATATAATATACGAATATAGGCATATATATATATGTTCATATGTATATAATAGGTATATGTATAATTCCTTATAATTTTTCCTGTATCCTAGAAAATTCACTGGTGAAAAAACTCCCCTTTGCAAACTACTGTATGAGTCATTCAGGAGTAGATTGGGAAAGGAAGCCATGGGTACACCTGATGGTGAGTTTTTCAGGGTTTGACAGGGTTTGAACTAATATGTATTTCATCAGCAATAATAATTAACAAACAATGAATATTAAGTATTTTCAGGCATAGTGCTAAGTCAATTATATATCTTCTACTGTAATCCATATAACCACTCTCTGAGGTAGATACTAATTTTATGAATGAGGAATATGAGAATAAGGAGGTTAATTAACCAGTCTAAAGCTCCTATCTAAGTAAGCAACAGAATGAAGCTTACATCATTCTAAGCAATAGAATGATGCTTTACAATACTTTATACAACTTTATAATGGACATTTATTGAACAAATATGATATGCCATGTTAATATACGTATATTGTCTTAATCAACATTATGAACACTTCTCAAGAAAGTAGTAAATTTCCCATTTTATTGTCAGGGAGCTGAGCTTCAGAAGGATGTAATAATTTGGTCAAAGTCACGTGGCTGGAATCAAAAGTTAAGCCCAAACTCAGGTCTGTTGGACCTCCTCACGCCTATCTATAAAGCAATGATCTATGTTTACTTACAGTAAATAATCCCATTCAGTAGATAACAATTTGGGTTTATTTTGCCTCTTTAATCTTGGAGGGAATGTTCTATGTATAAGAAGTGTATAGCTTCTTCTGTGTGCTTTCTGAGACCTTAAGCATGGGGTCAGACTGTCCAAAGGCATCACAGAGACCTCCTCTGTGGTACAGAACATTAGAGGATCCTCCACAATGAAGACCATACCAATGTGCCTGGGATCAAACTCTCCATATTTCCTTCATTAAGGGGGGGCGGGCAGAGAATTTAGAATGTTTCAAGAGAAAATTATAAAATAGTAAGTGAAATTTTTTTTTTAAGATTTTGTCTTTTTTTTTTTTGAATTTTTTATTTTTTATAAACATATATTTTTATCCCCAGGGGTACAGGTCTGTGAATCACCAGGTTTACACACTTCACAGCACTCACCAAAGCACATACCCTCCCCAATGTCCATAATCCCACCCTCTTCTCCCAACCCCCCTCCCCCCAGCAACCCTCAGTTTGTTTTGTGAGATTAAGAGTCACTTATGGTTTGTCTCCCTCCCAATCCCATCTTGTTAATTTTATGGTCATATTAAAGTAAATCCTTATTTCCACTCATCTAAAATAGCTTTGGAAAAGTTTAGTAACGACTTACTCACTTCCTAAGAACTAAATCAAATTGACTTTTCTGAGGGAATTTTACATAATTAGCCTCAAATGCACTCATGAAACTCCCTCTTTCTTTGGAGTCAGAGACATTACTTTTTCCTAGTTTTCCCCTTCTTTCAAAGCTTCTTTCTCATTCTCATTTCAATGACGTGGCTTCTTTAGCCCAACCCTTAAATACGATGCCTTCTCGGAACTCCATCTTTGATCCCCTTTCTTGGTTACTCTGCTTAGTGAATATTGCTGTTTGTCTCCCCAGCATCTCCCTTCTCTTCCCCAAAGAACTCAACTCTTCCCAGTTCTAAAATTTGAATAGAATCTGTGCCCAGATCAAGGTAGCAAGAACAAGTCTCTCTAAGCCTTCATCAGTAAGCATAATCTCATCCTCTTTCCTGGCTACAGTGGCTGTTTCACAAGGATGCATGTGAAATCAGGTGTCGTGAGCGAGTACACCATGTTCCTCCCAGATTCACTGGGGACAGAGCAAGCATACGATTTAAATCATCAATCAGAACAAATCTGTGGAAGGCAGAGCAAGAACGGATGGAAGCTGGTTTTTACGAGACAAGGTTGACTTTTGGGCTAAATTTCAACTGGACATATTCTATTTTTGGACATTTCAATTACGTGAAACAATAAATTACAGAGTTTGAGTGTAGCTTCCTGTTACCCACAGTTTTAAGCTTTTCCCATCCAAGTACTAACCAGGCCCGATCCTGCTTAGCTTCCAAGATCAGACGAGATCAGGCACGTTGAGGGTGGTATGGCCATAGACAGTTACAAGCTTTTCAACTGACTCTATATACTTTCCCTCTAAGTAATGAAATCCACTTTCTTTATGTATAATTATTGTTAAGTAAAACAACATACTAAAACTTTCAGCATTGTGACTGGCATGTAATTCATATTCTTTCCATAGCAGCTGTTATTATTATTTATATTCTTTTATCTTTTATCTTCATTTGACTCTTGAGCTTCAGACCAAAACATACAACAATTCATTGCATATTTCCACTTGAACGTGCCGAGGAGTCACCCAATGTTCTTTCTACTGTATAGGCTATAATTTCTTTCTTTCTTTCTTTCTTTTTTTTTTTTTTTTTTTTTTTTTTTGACTAGAGAGACAGAGTTCTTTGGAACCAGTGGCTAGGATGTAACAAAAATGAGAACATCCTAAGATTTTGTAGTGGCTTTGCCTATAAAAGCAAGAATTCACCAGGGTCTGTTGTGAAGTCCTTGATTATTGTTGTGACAGAAATACAGCACAGGAAGGGTATACTTTAATGAGCTCTTTCTCATTTGGGGAACTCACTTGGCACGGGTTTGCGCATAAATGCTTTCACTTTTCCGACCATAGTACCTAATTAAGCAGTCCACAGTATTTTACTACAAACAACATTGCATTCTCGTTTCTAAATGTTATTTCAACTGGTACTTGATCTCCTTCACATTGGACTTGTGTGATTTTCTAATCTTTCCTAAGGTATGCAACATTATCTGCCTGCCAAATTTAGATAACTTCTTGGAACAGATTCAATTAAGCTTCATGGTGGAACCCTATTATGATCAATGTCAAATACCAGCTTTTGATAAATTTTCAGATCATAGAAAAAGTATTTTTAAAAATCCTATTTTCTTTTTCTCTTGCTTTTTTCCTACCCACTCTGCTACTTACAAATACTTAATTTTATCAAGACCTACACAAGATGTAAGTTTACAACAATCAATTATGTATTTGTATCTTAAGGGAACATTTTCTGGTGTGTGTGTGTGTGTAAAAGAGAAGTAATGAATTATCCATTAAAACTCATCACCAATAAAGGGGTGCTTGGGTGGCTCAGTTGGTTAAGCAACTGCCTTCAGCTCGGGTCATGATCCTGGAGTCCAGGAATCAAGTCCCACATTAGGCTCCCTACTCAGTAGGGAGTCTGCTTCTCCCTCTGACCCTCCCCCTTATCATTCTCTCTCTCTCTATCTCTATCTTTCTTGAAAATAAATAAATAAAATGTTTAAAAAAAAACACACCTCACTAATATGGCCAGAGTTAAGACATCAGCTATTCTTTAATTACTGTTGGTTTTAGTACTTTTCTCTGTGTAGCTGTGCATATAGTGTATGTCAGGTGGGAGGGAGGGAGGAGAGAAAAAGAGAGAGAAAGATAAAGAAAGTCTTGTGGCACAGAAAAATAGCTCTCACCTGAAATACCTATAATGGGAGGTTAACTTGCTAACTTTAGAAACAAGATTACTTAGAATTCCTCTAGCAATCCACATGGTTTATCTGATGACACTGGTTTGTCTAAATGCCAAGTTCTTCCCTTTTGACATGAGTTGCCAGAAAGTTTAAAGCCAAATTGCTGGCTCAAACCCATATTAAATGCATGACTCATTATAGTTTGAATGATTAACCTTATTTATGGTTCCATCTTGTAGCCAGTCTTTATGATTTTTTTTTGCATTTTTTTTTTTTGCTTACTCTTAATCCAGGCTAATTTATTATTTTCTATTGTGCTCTGCAAGTCATTGCTAAGCTTCCTGAAATAATAAATAGGTAGTCAATATGAAGGTCTTTAAATTATAAATTAACTGAATCATTATTTCAAATACTTGTTTCGTTTTGTTTTTTTTACTTTTTTGTAGACATGCCAAGTTATTGCGCAGGCTCACTATCTGCTAGCAGCCAGAACTAGACTGCATATGGAGTTTAGGTGTTAGTCTGAAAGGTCCCTCTAACCTACTTTGATTCTTCTTCTCAAATCTGTTAAACTCATTCTGCCTTCTATATTCCAGAGGAGTTTATTCTGTTTCTGGTTCTCCTTCACATTTGTAAGATTTTGCGTCGTGTATTTGAGTTTACCAAGCATTTCACAATGCCTGTTAAGCAATATCCCTACCTTCATGTCTCTGTCCATTCTAATCCATCCTGTGAATCCACACGATATAATTTTCTTAAAGTACTATTTTTATCTTTCTTAGGAACCACAATCTGTCCTACAAAAGAGAAACATCTTTGCCTAGACTCCAGGAGCTCTCACAAGCTTGCCCCATCTCACTCCTACAAATCATTCCTCTCCGCTCCCCAACCTTCCTCTTCATTGTTCTCATTTTTCCACAGCAGCGTCACCTTTGTTCCTGCTTCCCACATGTGTATGCAGTTTCCATTACTGGAAAAACCCTTCCTGCTCCTCTCCTCCAATTCACATCTAATCCAATTTTTTAAGACACAAGCTGTGGTTCCTTCACAAAGATCTTAAATCTTGAAGGTTGTTCTCCATCAGATGTGTAACTTCTCCAACTGAATTATGTATTCCTTGATGGCAAGCATACTATTGTATCACTTTCTTAGTTCATGTCACTAAGCACAGCATTGAGAGTTAGTATAAAATTAGTAAAAAAACTAAGCCAGGATCACACAATAATCTAGTACTCAACCAGAGCTATATATTTGAGAATCTGTGAAATCGAAGACCTAGACTTCAAGGACTCTTTAATGGCCTGATATGCCCAACCAAGCATTTTATATGATAATACTGAAACAATTTTGCAGTATAATAAGAGTCTCCAACACAAGATAGGTGAAAATGTCCATGGCCTGTGTGTAGTTACTACAAACTGTCATTGAATGTGATCATGGGGAAATAGCTCTGTAAGAACTGTCAAAAAATGAACTTGAGTTTTCTTTTTATGTAGAAGAAATTCATATTCCTTCTTAGGAGTTTGAAAAGTTAGTCTGAGCTTTCCAAGATTCATACCCCCTAAATGCCTTATTTCCGGGGAAGTCGGTATACAGCATGTGTACTACTGTTTTCCCTTTCCCACACTTAGCATAGCTTTTGGCCTCACTCATGTAACCATGAACAAGATAGTCAGTTTAGTAAAAGATCACATTAATCTTTTCCTCTTTAAAGCCTTTCTTCCCATCACATAGACCAAGGTGCAATTAGTGTAAACAGAAATATTGACATGTCAGCTAGAGTCTCGTTAGGTGATGACTTGCATCAAGTGGAAAATTACATCCTTATGGCCCTAAAGTCCCACATTGTTTTTGTTACTTTGGTTAGGAGTTTGTTCTGTTGGCCATGAGTAGGCACTGGAGATTTGGAAGATGGGTATAATTTTTATAATAAAATGCCAACTCATAAGCATAGAAACAATGATAAAGTTTTCAACAAATCCCCATTTTGTAGTCATTTTTACTAATAATTGATTCAAGCAAGGATCAGTGGTAGATGCTAAAAACTTTGGGTGAATGTTTGTTGGGATGGAGATTAGCATATCTATAGTCTCAAACTCTGTCCCAAAGTCTATTAATCACTTATGAAGGGGAAAATGGCAAGTGTGTATTAAAGAAAACTGGCAAACACCACGATTCAAGTCATCAAAATTAACACCACCAATAACAGAACAATCTGATAGGGTGTGCCTCTCGATGTGGTGTATTGAGATGCTCTGTCATCATGTTTCTGTAGTATCATAGTTTATGCTATGTCACTCATGCTTATGTAGTGCTGAGCCAAAATGTATCACTAGAGTCTAATTGTGAGGAAAATTTTGAAAAACCAAGACTGAAGTATATTCTGTAAAATAACTGTCCCATACAGACTTTTCATAAATATTAGCAGTGAATGATCATGGGTTGGAAAGATTGGAATTTTTTTTTCTTGTGGAGGACCTTTTTAGAGCAACTAGTAAAATGTGAATATTAGATAGTAGTAATGCATAATTGTTAATTTATTATGCATTTTACTAATTTCACTGTGGTTATAAACAAATGTCCTTATTCATTTTTAAAAATTTTTTATAAACATATAATGTATTTTTATCCCCAGGGGAAAAATGTCCTTATTCTTAAGAGGTTCTGAAATATAAAGGATCAAAACGTCTGTCACTTACTTTCAAATATTTCATAAGTAATATACATATAATATACACATATGTGTAGATTTAATATACATACATATAATATGCATGTGTTTATATCAACACATATAATATGTAGATACGTGGAGAGAAGAGTCATGGTGGTGAAGACTTTTCTCTCCACGTATCTACATATTATATGAATTCTAGTGAATCTTCTCCAACTCCATGTTGGCAGAATGTGACCCCCTAAAAATATCCACATTCTAATCCCCGGAATTTATAAACAGGTTCAGTTACACAACAAAGAGCCATTATATTGCTGATGGAATTAGTTGTCAATTAGCTGAATCTGAGATGGGGAGATTATTCCGGATTATCTCAGTGGGTTAATCACCAGGGTTCTGGTAAGTAGATGAGTAAAGAGGGAGAAGTAGCAGCATGAGAAAGACTGGGCTTGAAGTTGCTGGCTTTGAAGATGAAAGAAGGGTCCACTGGCCAAGGAATTCCGATGTTCTCTAGAAGCTGGAAAAGGCAGATTCTCCCTAAGGCCTCCAGAGAAATATGGTCCCGCTGACATGTTGATTTCACCTAAGTGAGAGCCATTTCAGATTTCTGATTTCCAGAACTCTAATATAATAAGCTTCTGTTGTTTAAGCCAGTAAGTATGTGGTATTTACTACAGCAGCAACAGAAAACTAATACTTTTTTTTCCCCAAAATAAAAGAGTAAAGGGGCATCTCAGTGGCTCAGTCAGTTAAGCATCAGAGTCTTGATTTCAGGTCCTGATCTTGGGGGTGTGAAATCAAGTCTCGCACGGGGCTTTGTGCTGGGCACGGATCCTGCTTAAGATTTTCTCCCTCCCTCTGGCCCTCTTTTGCACATGTGTATGTGTGCATGTACACACTCTTTCTCTCTCAAAAAAAAAAAAAAAGATTAAGAAGAAAAGGTTTTCATGAGAATGATTTTTAAAAATTCAATCTCTAGAGGCAGAGGGTTGAATTAGGATGCTAAGATATTGTCTACAGGATTTGTAATCTTTTGGAAACTTTATTTGTAACATAGGTGAAGATGAAGAACCAAATCAGTGCCCCTGGGAATCAACACATTGCAGATGTACGATAAGATCAAGAAGGGGTAAGACAGGAAGAGAGAAGAATGTTTTCATCCTGAGAGTCCTTGGGCACTTATCAAGACAGAGACAGAGGAAAGGAGATAGCTTTAAATACTTTTTTTAAAAATATGACACAGAAAATATGCC
Source organism: Mustela nigripes (assembly GCF_022355385.1). NCBI lineage: Eukaryota > Metazoa > Chordata > Mammalia > Carnivora > Mustelidae > Mustela > Mustela nigripes. The sequence goes on along the minus strand of NC_081557.1, from coordinate 26,496,281 downwards.
TTATAAAAATATATGACCCATTTTTAGATAACATGTCACATATACACATATGTATATATTTATAAAGTATCATTTGGGGCATGTGATCTATTACAAAGAAGGCTGAAATTCCCGTCTCTGTCACTTCATTTTGCAAAACTGGGAAATAATATAAATCTTTTGAGCCTCAGACTCTTCAACAGCAGGGGAGAAATGCTATCTACCTTAATGACTTCTGTGAGAATTAAATGAAAAGAATGCAAATACCTAAGAAAGGGGATAGTATAAAATGGGTGTCAACATAGAGAGCAGTCAGCATACTTACTGTTGTTGGTTATTTTGGCCATTGGCCCTACAACTATTGTTGGTGCCCAGTGATGCTGAACTCTCTTGGTTTTTTGTCCTTTAACCCCTCCCCATCAATCCTTTTTACTTTGATGATGTAAAATATTGCCTCAGTATTGGAGACATCTTAATATCTGTATCCAGTTGAGTTCTCATGTCTGAGTCCCATCATCAAAGTCACAGAAAGGCAGACATGTAAAGGATGTCTTTGAAACGTTCGGAGGGGAAAGAAAGCTGGGGACTCTGACTTAAGAGAAATACAGGATTGAGAAAACTAGGTTTATTATCTTGTTTTGTTTCACTCTATTTTGGGGGATCAGGGAGTTTTAGTTAACTTATACACCAAGGGGAAGTTGATGAAGGAAATAATACAAATAAAAATAAAAGATAGTTGAAGGGGCAAGGTATCAGGGGAGAGTTAGAAACATGGGATCGAGAAAGATTTGGAGGGAGAACTTAGTTTGATGTATGAGTATGATGGGAAGGTCAGAACATAGATTCCCCAGAACTGAATTAGAAGGAGGAGTAGATGAGTCAGTTATAGAGGCTTGAAAGAGTCATTCATTCCTTTAAAGTTTTTTGTTTCCAGAAGTTCCAGCTCCTGGCCAGTGGTTAATAGTTGGTAAGTATAGTGCTTCTTAGGTCTGAGGAGCCTATATTGGAATAGATTTGAAATCTTTTTAGTAATTTCAATGCTGATTATTTGACCAAAGAGCCATCTTCACATCTGACAAAATGATGCAAGGCAATTTGAAGCCCACCATGCCTTTTCCTCAAACACTGGAAAATCAAATGAATAGGTGAATTGTGTGTTAGGGTGCATGTGTGTTTGAGCAGAGCCTCCAGATAAAATTTTTTGCACACTATGAAATTCTAAGACATCTTTATAATATTTTCTCTGTTCGGCTAATATACAGAGAGCCTTTGTGTATAGCCATCCTTTCTCTGGTTGTCGGGGAAAAGTCCTTAGAATGCAGCAAACACACACAGTAAGGTGCACTGTGAATTTCTGAAGGCCTCCCATGACTGAAGACAGTAGGTCATTCAGAATAATGTTAATGGAAAAACTGCCGGAAATAAGCCACACGCCCTAACTCAAATAACCCTTTCTTTTTAAAAGTCATAAAAAATGACTGCGTAAGACCCCAGTCCTGCTTTAACACATGAACAGGATTTGTATTCAGAGTCCACACTCTGAAACAAGACTAATAGGAACCAGCTGTGTTGTGTAATAGTACAACCAAGTGGACATGGAAAAAACTTCCAAGGGGCCACAAGATGGCAGCCTCTTCATGTTTAACTCTTGTAGGCTTCCCCTGCATCTGCGGGGGTTTTGATTATAGGGGCAAGAACTTCAGTGTAGAGGAGAAGACTGGGGAGTAAGGATTCAATTCAAGGCCACAAATAAATGAAAACCAATTTATTTTCCTTTCAAAATTTATATTATATGTATATAATGCATATTTTAAAATTTATTTTAAATTTATTTAAAAGGGTACTAAAAGCAAAAGTGTTATTTGCAGGGCTTTGCTCCAAGGTCCCACATGGGCGGAGGCTGCTGGGTCTGGTGGGCCTGAGACCAGGTGGGGCCAATTTGAGTCCTGGAGGCATGGGGAGAGTCTCTTTCTGATAGTAGCAGCCACCTCAATGCTAAGGTCCAGTTTGCCGTTGCCCGAAAGAGTTCTTCTGCTTTTTCTCCTTAGCCTTCTAAATGGCTGAAAGGTCAGTTAATTTTTATTGATGTTCAGTTCTAATTTTAACTTAGTTGTCTCCTTTTATGATGCACTTTTGATTGCACAATTTATCTTACCAAAATTTTAGAAAAGACAAAATACTTTCATTCAATAAAGGCAGTAAATATGTCTAAAATTCCTTTGTAAAAACATTTTGAGGGGCTCCTGGGTGGCTCAGTGGGTTTAGTGTCTGACTCTTAAGTTCAGCTCAGGTCCTGATCTCAGGGTCATGAGTGTGAGCCCTGTGTTGGGCTCCACGTTGGGCATGGAGCCTACTTTAAAAAAAAAAAAAAAAGCATTTTGATGTGCTGTGTATAGACACGAGAGAATAACTTAAGTTACAGAAAACTCAAAAAAAGTGCATGAAACAATATAACCTTATTACCACCAAAAGATATACTCTGTTAACTGTTTTATAACATCCCACATCCATATAAATTAAATTATTTTCCAAAATGAAATTTTACCATATAAAAAGTGTTTTGTAGATTTTTTAAAAATTTAACTGTGTACTATATACATTTTTCTATGTTAAACATGTATTTCCACACTGTAAAACTTAATGGTCATATTATCCCATTGTGTCAATATGTTATGGCATGTTTAATTAAGTCTTTACTATAAATGTGCTTTTAAAAAATGCTATAGTTTTATAAAAAGAACAGTTAAAGAGGAGAGTAAGAAAGAATAGGAAAGAAGAGTGTGAGCAAAGGGAGAGAAGATGTAGATTGAAGAGAAGGAAACACAGAGGAAAGAGACAACCAAGAAGGAAATACGCAAACATGAAAAAAGAATACGTGAAAAACAGAAAGAAGTAGAGGAAGAGAGGGGAAAGAAAATCGGAGATGATCTGCCGTTAACCATTAACCAGTAGTTGGCTTTTCATTTGATTTAGAGGTTTCAGGTTTTCGAGCTTTATCTTTTCCCTTTGAGATACTCAGCTGCCGACAGACCAGTGCTGTACAATTGTTCTTCATCTTAAAGTCTGGCAAATTCTCACAGAAGAACATGGTAAGGAATGATAGAACAGATACGAATACTGAAATTATTCTCTGATTGCAGCTATGGAAGAGTGGATCGTAAACCTATGATTTGGAATCAAGCAGAAGGCCCAATCAATCTCTAGGGGGAAAAAAAAGACATGAAAACATATTTCTACTTCCAGTGCATTTCAACAATAAGATTGTGAAGAGAACACTCATCCTTGACGTGATAATTCATATGAAATGATGTTTAAAAAATTGTAGATAAAAAACACACATGCATACACCTTTCAGTGCATGCAGACAAAAAGATGTAAGGATAATCCCCGAATTGGGACTAGCAGTAAAATGAGAGGTGTAAAGGGATGGTAAAAGAATAATTTGGTTTTTTACTTGATATTTTGATAGCAAGCCATGTGTTATTTTTATAAATAAAAATAAAAGACTAAAAAAAGAAAAGGTCAGCAAGCTGAGCACAAACTATTCATGACAAGGAGGGAAGGAAACAGGATTCTGCAAAATTCCCAAGCCATGGTTGACAGGAACAGCCCCTCCGGTCACATGCCACAGAATGCTTTCTCCAGAAGATTCCGAAGGCCTATTCTCCAGTGGTGTCATGTGACTGTCATGTCATACCACGCATTTTTATCTTCCCTTGAAGAAAATTCTTTGTGAGGCTTGGATCTGGAGCTCTTTATCTTCAAATAGTTGCAGATGGCGGCATTAGCTTTCCTGAAGGAATAAGGTAGATTAGCAGACTGGAGTCATCAACGTACAAGTGGCCTCAAAGGGAATAGAGGATTTTAAAATGAAGACCTTCACTTCAGAATGTAGAGCCATAGGGCGACAAAGTAAACCTAAGGGAAATATTAAGTTCCTCATGTTCCAGAAATAAAGCCGAAAGAATTGGGATTGACCTTCTCTAATAATTCCCCCAAATCTTAGATTGAGCTCTTAGAAATCTACAAAAATTATAACAGGGATCTGCAAGCCATTTTCAGTAGTTATTAAAATCTAATGGCCATTATGTATTTTACCACAGTAAGGCTGCATAATTGAGCTAAATATCAAGATTTTCCCCTTGTCTGGTTCTTTTTCAGCCATTTTGATACATTGGTGCTAAGTTCTAACACAGACATTTTTAGGTTTTTAATAACAATGGGAAAGTAATTAACAATAGCTTAAGAAATGCAGTCTTTGCCCTACCTTTGACTTTGAGTCTCATCTATTTCTCAAACTCTCCCCTCTGTTTAATCTTACAACTTGTCCCACATGGTAATTGACCACATTGTCTTTCCTCAGGACCCTCATCTGTATCTGACACATTTGGGCAGCTTTGGTAAGACATCCCCAGAATTCCAGGTCTCCCTTCCTTAACTCCTGCAGAAGTAGAATGAAATGGACTTTTTCTTGAGTGGGAATATACTTTTTCTTGCAATAGGCCCCATCTTTGCTCAGGACCCTTGGGAAGTATCTGGGATGGGAAAAAGCTAAGGTGACTCAGGAAAACATTTAATAAAGATTGTAGGGGCTTATTTTAAACATGAATATCAAAATATTCATTTTTACCTTTTAATTATGAAGTCATAGGAAGATAGCCTTTCTTACATTGTCGCTGTAACTCTTCAGGAGAGTTTTTAGAGGATAATTTATCAATTGATTAGTTTGGGGACAACCGAACTATTCTAGAGACTCCATTAAGGCCTTGTGGCGATTCAAGAAGAAAGAACTTAATTCTTAATCTATAGAAGTTCACAAAAGTGCCACAACCAGTCTGTGTAACAAAAGGTAAGGCTGACTAAAACTCATGCAAAGTTCTATGGAAGGATGGAGGCAGAATTGCTGGAAAGATTCTGTGTTTCTTAGAGAAACATTTGAGCTGGTAGCCCGAGATTTAATAATTTCTTTTTATTAATATAGGTGAGGGTGGTCAATAATAAAAACACAAAAATCAACTTCAAAAAGATTTTTAAGATATTTTAAAGACACTATGACCCAGCAATTGCACTACTAGGTATTTGCCCCAAAGATACAAATGTATTGACCTGCACCCCAATGTCTATAGCAGCAATGTCGACAATAGCCAAACTGCGGAAGGACTCCAGACATCCTTCAACAGATGAATGGATAAAGAAGATGTGGTCCATATATACAATGCTATATTACTCAGCCATCAGAAAGGATGAATACTTACCATTTACATCAGCATGATTGGAATTGGGCAGTATTATGCTGAGTGAAATGAATCAGTCAGAGAAAGACAATTATCATATGGTTTCACTCACATGTGGAATGTAAGAAACGGTGCAGAGAATCATAGAGGGAGGGAGGGAAAACTGAATGGGAAGTCATCGGAGAGGGAGACAAACCATGAGAAACACGGGAAACAGACGGGGTTGCTGGAGGAGAGGTGGGTGAGAAGATGAGGTAACTGGGGGACGGGCACTAAGGAAGGCATGTGATGTAATGAGCACTGGGTGTTCTATGCAACTGATGAATTATTGAACTCTGCCTCTGAAACACTAATGATATACTATATGTTGGCTAATTAAATTTAAATAAAACAAAATGTTTTAAAGAAAGAACGCCTTAGCCATGAGCAGTGGTTTGGAGGCATGAGAAATGCATGGGAAAATGGAGGACAGTAAGCACACGATCATTGCTTGAGTTAAATGTAAAGGAGACTATAATGGAAAGACAGTCTGAAAAAGAATTTCAAGGCCAGAATATACATTGCCCTGAATCCCAAACTAAAAAGATTTCATTTCTTTTTATATTCAACAAGGAGCCATTGAAAGAGTTTGAGCAAAAAAATATTTTCAGAATTATGCCTTAGAAAGATTTATCTGGCAGCAACAGTAAGATAGTAAGATCAGAAGCCAGGAAACCAATTATTAAAATAATACCAATGGCAGATGTTGAAGACCTAAAATAGTACATTTTGAAAAGAGAAGCCATACACTTGGCCACAAACACATCTGTACTTTGAGAAGGTGGGTGCTGAGAGTTTTCCTGTAGTTGTCAGCTCCATTACTGTCACTGCCCGCAAAAAAGATCTAAAGTAATTATTTCTATTTAAAAAGAGCTTTACAAAAACAAGCATGAAGGAAGAATTGCTTTGTGTGCCTAAGGACATCAGCAGAGCCCCCAAAGAGAGAAAGCCTTGGCAAAGTAAAGGCCTGATGCTCACATTTCCAAATGCTGTTTTAGCCTTTAAATTGTGCCTCCAGTGCAAAGGAGGGAAATTATAAAACTTAATCCTTTTATAGAGAAAAATGTCATCCATTTGGCCCTTCCTGGAAGCAAATCCATTTATAAGTTTATCCTGGAAAATTAGTTTTGAGTAAACAATCTGAAATACGATCATGACAGATTTAGGCCACAGAAATTAGAAACTTTGAATTAAAGAGTATGAGAACTTGAGAGACAATTTGAACTTTCTTATGTGTTTCATCTTTTCTTTAGGTATTTATTATTTTTCTCTTAATTGAAAGCTTTATTATTTGGTCATGGCCCAGGTGTTGTTACTAACGTCTGGTCCACTGGTCACTTACCAGAAAGTCCTTCAAGTTATTAATAGCCAGGTGGTATTTTTTTATCTCCTTTTAAACACCTGGGTGGCTCAGTCAGTGAGGCATCTGCCTTCAGCTCTGCCTTCAGATCGAGCCCCATATGGGCTTTCTGCTCAGTGGGGAGCCTGCTTCTCCCTCTCCAGCTCTCCTGTGCTTGTGTTCCCTCTTTCACTATCTCTCTGTCATAAATAAATAAAAATCTTAAAAAAAAAAAAAAACAAACACCGATATGATCTCAGTGCATTGACAAATTCCAAACAGAATCAAACTCAATAATCATCACTTTTATGGCCTTATGATTTCTATTAAACTCAGAGGCACTGAAAATAATCTGATTTTCATCACTACCGTGTATATTCCTAAATCCTTGAGGATAGCGAACCTTAGGTGAGAAACAGTAGTTCTAACCTTATTTCAGATGAAATGAGGCATGGAGAAGGAGAGTGACTTCCAGGGACAATTAAGTGTCCTCAGCATCCTATAATTTAATCCTAAGTAGCTTCTGAAGACAAGGAAAAGAGGCCAATCTTACAGTCTGCTTCAGTGGTTCCTTGTGTCCCTGGATTGTGAGGCTGATTTACATGCTGTCTGACTTCTGATGAATAGATCGACGGTCAATGGCTGTCCCTTGAGCCTTGCTCTTGTCTGCAGGTTTTTCCCTAAACATGTTTAATTATACCAAAAATCAGCTGTCTTTGATCCCACAATGTTCTTAGCTAATTTTCCCAGATTGCTTTAACTCTGCCATCTGGACATATGACTGCTCTGTTTGGATCACTTTTAAATAACCATGACAAGGAAAATTAAAAAAATAAAATAAAATAAAATAAAATAAATAAAATAAAATAAAAAGAGCTGAAAGACCAAAACAACAACAACAACAACAAAAATAAAACCAAACCAAAACAAAAAACTCCACCAAAACAAAAAACAAAACAAAACAAAACAAAAACCCCAGAAATCGAAAACAATGGAAAGAACTAAGACAAGGTTGATTTTCCTGGAGAAAAAACAGAGTTGCCTGGTAATTTCATCTTAGCTCTGGGAAAAGAGCCCTGGCTATGTCACATGCCCCTTCTCTGCTTTTCCTCTGCTTTCTTTCTTTCTCCTTTATTCTACCCCTGCTCTTTTCCTCCATTCTGTGTGGATAGGACTGGAGGCTTTTCAGGTACCCAGTTCCTACTGAAGAACTCCTGTCAGTGCAAAGGGAGAATACGATCAGATTGTTTGATTCCTCACCTATGCCTCTGATTCCAGAGATGCTATGAATTAACGATCAGAAATATTTGCAATGACTGGGAATGATGTCCATGTGCAGATTGTTGGTGGCTGAGTAGGTAAATGGAGGGTATAGAATTTATATCATCAGTGTTTTCAAATATTCGGTGTTGTGTGCTTGTGTAAATAAGACTCAAAAACTCCTGATCCAATCATATGATCAAACATCTTTTATAACTTCCATGCCAAATGTTTATCCAATGCATTTCTTGGTCTTCCATGACTTTTAGAAAGGTTTTCTTATAATAAGCAGAAATTGGTCTCCCTGTAGGCTACCCTTTCCTTCCTAATCCTACTCCTTTTAATCATATAGAATAAGTGAAATTCCTTTCTCCTCTGATGGATCTTTCTGAAATTTCAAAGATGTTGTCACAGCTCCTCTGAGTTTTCTCTTCTCCAGGAAAAATTTTCCCTGCTTCCTGAAATTGTTTCTCATAAGAATTATCCCTAAATGCATTCCATGTGTTGATTTTCCTATTTTTCATCCCCCAGAACTAGACACAGTCATTTTCGAAAATAGCACAAGTAATAAATAGTCACTGAAAAAGAATTAGAAAACACAAGTAGGCAAAAGTGTTTTAAAATTGCCTATGAAGAATTCCTATGCAAAAAAAGGCTGCTTTCCATATCTTGCCATATAACCCTCCAAAATTATTCACGATACACCCTTCAATGTTAGCAGGACGGTTGGGTGAGACTAAACTTAAATGGTCTATTTCTGAAAATGGAGGCAAAAGATTATATTGGAGTAGAACTTTTTCCAGGAAATGTCACTTAACTGATTCCTCATTTATAGAAGTTTAAGTTAGTAGTAGCCCAATTCTCTAAAGCAAAGGTCAGTAATCTTGCACTGTAAAGTGCCAAGGAGTAAATAAAGGAATTGGTTAAGACTTTGTTGGGCCTCTAAGTTTTCTGTTGCCACCATTTATCCTCCTCTTTTTTTCCTCATTCATTTACAAACCTAAAGAAATGTTAAAACCATTCTCAGTTTCCAGTCTCTATAAAAATGGGGCACTGACCAGACTTTGTCAGCAGGCTACAGTTTGCTCTGCCCTACTGGAAGGGAAGTATTTAATACAAATTCTCATTTTCTGGCAAACCCTGTCTCATTAATACTCCTGGTATATAGAATGGATCCCTGGGGAGGATTTGAGTAAATTTGAAGTCTCTTAGGAAGGAAGGACTAGACACCTCAAATACCACCGTTTTGAGATCAAATTTTGATGGGGTCTCTCTGGTGGGTTTATTCCCAGATGAGGTAAGATAACTGGAAATACCAAAGGCTCCAAAGTTGAGCTAGCTCTGAAAGAAATAGACATCTAGATTATTGGCCTGGACCTGTTAATGGTTGGAGAAGAAAACTGACTGTAACATGGTCCATGACTAACTAAGCTAGTTTAGTAGAAAGACGATGCTTTGGAATTAATGACTAAGAGTATGAGTATATTCTTGGAGAATTATTATCCTCAAAGGAACTCAAATGGCGAGCCTTCTGTTTTAGTCATAGACTATGCTGCAGTAAAAATTACCTGAAAGCTCTACAGTTTAACAAGATAAAGGCTTTGAGTTTGACGGACAGCTCCCCCAGACAGATCTCTTGTACAGTTCTCCTCCTCAGGATTGGTCAGGAATCCAGGCTTCTTGTACCTTGAGATGTCACTCTCTTCAACACATAACCACGTCTGCCATGGAGGGAGAAGAAATGGCATGGGCAATCATTCAGAAGTTATGCTCAGGTCCAAGACTCCCATATATTACTTCCCTTTCATGTGCATTGGTTAGATTCTATTCATAGAGGCCCAACCTATCTTAAAAAGAAGCTAGGAAATATAAATGTCTGATACACCCAAGATAAAGAAAAATATTGCTTAATATCTAGCCTATCTCGGTCATAGTCCTTAGTCAGCATGGTACCAGCATTCCCTAAGTAGGAATGACAGAAGTGATGGCATATGAAGATTAGCCTAGAAACCTTTTATGCTCTTTATTTATTTCTTTGCCCGATGTTGGCACCTGCATGTAATTGGGCCCTTTGAACTGAATGAGTTCTGGAGGTTTTCAGAAACAAGAAGGCAGAGAGCAAGAGAAATAAAATATCCTGCCAAGTTAGACACATGAAGTCCTGAGCAATTTATTCGAATACTGTAGCTAATGACATTATATATGAACCGAGTTGGTGAATTGGATCCTACCCACTACAAATGTGTATATGCAGGGGTACCTGGGTGGCCCAGTCAGCTGAGCATCCAGCTCATGACTTTTGTCTCAGGGCATGGTCTCAGGGTTGTGGGATCGAGCCCTACATAGAGTTCCACTCTCAGCACAGTCTGCTTGAGTTTCTCTCCCTCTGCCCCTTCCCCACTCATGCATTTTCTCTCTCTCTCTCTCTCAAATAAATAAATAAATCTTTAAAAAATAATGGTTTGTTTTTATGTATTTATAAACACACTGGAATCATCTATTTTGGACTCAACAATATGTATGTTAAGACCAATTTTTCTAGCGTTGTCTGACCAATACATATTAGAATATAGCTATCATTTTTCTGATTTTGGAAACCTTGACTCGCATTCAGTATAGCCTAAGACTGAATGAACTTTTAGTGGCTAAATTATAATATTTGAACCTAATGGTGTCAAAAATCTTGAATTTCTTTTCATGTGTGTTTTATATCTCGGCTATTTTGTACTTGGGTGATTTGCCTTTGGTGGTTAACATTTGCTGTTTCACAGCCCTCAGAATCTAATCTAGCTTCTTATCAGTAAAAACAATAACTTAAATTGTGTTTGAAAAATTGTATCTTGGAATGAATCAGGGTAAGTGGAAAGATTACAGTCAAAATGCTAGTCCACTCCTTAGCCAAGAAACAGGTGGTTAAGTGAGTATTTAGACTCTGTTTGCTCAGGATTCTTCATCTTATACAAAATAAAGTGTGATTGAGAATAGATATGGTCACACATTTTCATTTCAGAAACAGTACTTCTCAAGAAGTAGAGATGTTCATATTATCTAGATAATTAAACTGGACTTCTTGTTATCTTTTTTGAGGTATGTTCTCCAGATTTCTCATAATTTCCTAAGAGCTTCCAGTTATCTTTCCAATAAAGTATTATTTTTACTAAAAATAGTCAGAGTTGGTGCTCCAATCCTTTGAGCATCCGATTCTTGATTTTGGCTCAGGTTATGACCTCAGGGTCCTGCAATCAAGCCCCACACTGGGGGGGTCTCTGCTCAGTGGGCAGTCTGCTTCTCCCTCTCACTCTCCCTCTATGCTCTCTCTCTCTTCAAATAAATAAATATAATATTTTTAAAAAAACAATCAACTTAAAAAAAATCCATCCTTTAGTGTCCTTTTTTTTTTTCTTTATCCCTCTTTAGTGGGTCTCTAAAAATTTAGAATGGCTATGTGGTTCAATATGGGAAAGAAAGTATACAATTGATTCAAAGTGATCATAGTGAAATTCAGGTGAGTTACTCTTAGTTATTGTATTAGTTATCTATTTCTGCATAACGAATTATCTGAAAACATAATGACTTAATGTAACGCTAAATATTTACTATTCGTCACATAGTCTATGAGTCGGGAATTTGGGAGTGGATTGGCTGAGCAGTTTGCCTCACAGGCTGTCCTGAAGTTGTAATCAACCATTGGCTGGAGTTATAGTCACCTGAAGCCTTGACTGTGGCAGACAGAGCCACTTCTAAGGTGACTCATTTATATGGCTTGCAAGTTAGCATTGGTTGGTGGTGGGGGCCATCAGCTTCTTTCCACATTGGCCTCTCCAGAGGGGAAATTAAGTGACCTCATGGCATGGCAGGCAGCTTCTTCCACAGCAGTTGATCCAAGAAAGCTAAGAAGACTTCAATGCTTTGTATGATCTAGTCTTGTAGGTCACACTATTACTTCTGTCATACTTTACTGGTCACAAAGACCAGCTCTGATTCATTGTGGGGGGAGACCATACAAGGGCACAAATACCTAAGATCATGGAGGCTATTTTTGAGTTAGTGACTGAATCCTGAAGTTAGTAACTGAATTTGGTCCGTGCTCAGCAGGGTAGTGCCTTTTACGACACAGCCAGCCAATTAGCCAGGAAAGCTACATACTATAATAAAGTGTGGCTCTGTGTGGGAGAAAAGTAGACATTCAAAGATTTTTTTTTTTTCAAACTACATGTAACATCCCTCTTAACTCCATTTGCCAAGATTCTGATGTGCCTTCTGTGAATGTGTCTTCCAAAATGTTAGAATTATTGTCTTACTGAAACATTATTAATTAAAAGATAACAGTGGTTATATTAGCACAGGAACACTGCTCCTAAAAGTAAGCCTTCAGCCCTCCTGCTTTTCATAGACTTAGACCTGTGCCACTTACCCTGGCTCATTCCATAAAACCCATCTCGAGCTATTTCCAACCTCACTATACCTTAATGTGATCTTTTGGTGTTGTTTTCTTAACTACGGCCTTGTCCTTGTCCCTGACTCGACCTCAGTTTATCCCTCCACTTCCACCGTCCACACATCCTCAAGGACCCATGGGTGAATCCTTTAGAGAAGGGATTTCTTGGTCAAAAGCAAAGAACTGTCTGCATAGATGGTCTGGGAGTTATAGTCGCCAGTTATATCTGTGTGCAGGTGAAATCCTGTGTTACTGAGTGAGGAAAATGTGTCCCTTCCCCTTCTTCTGGGCAGAACACATAGAAATGGAGGATAGGGGGCAATTTCAGGAGTGCTGCTAAACTATAAAGAAAGCAGGGATTTTACAGAAACAGATGTGAGAAACACAGGTAGTCTCCTTCACAGACCTATATGGACAAGGGTGTGGATAAAGAGATTCATTGCAAGGGAGAGAAAAAAAATAGAAGAAATTACTTACTGACTATAAATGTGAGCTTGCTCATAAGTACATATGAAAAATCCCCTGTGGACTTCTTGAAATAATTGGGAGACAATTTGAAGGAATCTGCAGGTCCTATGTGAGCAGGTCAAAACAAGAGTCATTAAATTTTATTAATATTACAACCTCATTTGTCACCACAAGCCAACAAGTTCTGAAAATCTTAGAATTAGTGGTGCAGTATGTTAGTTTTGATGAAGAGATCATCTGTTAGCAGGTAACTGGCTGTAATTCCTGAATGGATGTCTGACAAGAAAAGCAATAAACGCATCAGTTCCTTTTGGGATATCACCGTACAAATTGCAAACTACTTTCACATCCATTATGTCAGCGAAGCTGCACAGAAATCTATGAACAAAGTGCTAAGTGATATGCTTATTTTAGAGATGTCAAAAATAAAAATACTGGATGTTAAAAGGATGTGTAGTTGGTTATTAACGGGTTTGTAATTGTAACTCAGAATTTGTGACCCCAAGTCCTATATTCTCTCTGTCATAACAGTGATTGTTAAGCTGTGTTCTGCGAAGCCCTTAAATTCCACAGATCTGCCTAAAGAGAAATTTTGGGGGCAAGAGAGCCAGTGAGTTCTCTACCAAACTTAACCAGAGAGGTTATAACTTTATCACTTATACATTGGAGGGTTCCCTACCCTATTTATTTGGGGTGAAAGTTTTATGGCTAACATAGAAATTAAAAGTCCCTGTGCTGCTTCCAGTCGGCGACGAGAGAAGAATTAGGCACAAACAAGTCAGCTGCAAAATACTGGGAGCAGGGCACAACAGTCGAAAAGGACTGCTGCCAGGAGCAACTCCACAGTCTCACTTTTATTAGATAGAAAACAATAGCCAATAGAAGGATTGCTGAAGGTCAAACGTTAATCCCGTCTTGCAGACGAGCAAGGAGCAGGATAAAGTTTCTAGTTAAACAAGCACATTCAAAGGACTCATCTAACTAACAACGGGCACTTCTGGGATGAGAAAGGAGTGATAACGGATAAGGGAAGCAGGCGGTTTTCGTTCCACCCTGAGCTGACCAGGCGGTCCCGGGTGCTCAGCTTCCCTGAAGCAGGTGGCGTTCAGCCCTGAGCGAGCCAGGTACCCCCAGCTGCCCAGCTACACGGTCGTATATCATCCTTCTCCCTAAAGACCTGTTGTCAGTATATGTAGTTCTTAAGGCCTTATCTAAATGTGCTTGGTAACCAGTAAAATCCTCCAGGGGTTACAGTTTAAGCAACAAATTGTTCCGAGGGGCAGCAGCACCGCTGCACCAAAATACACTATCTTGTGACCCAGTAGATGGGATTTTAAGTGACTATGGTCTGTCCAAAAGCACCAGGTAGAAGTTTAGTTGCCAGAAGTGGAATTTGAGCTTGATTAGAAGAAAAAGCAATTTGATAAAAGACAAGAGTTAGATCTGGCAGATGATTTTATCTTAAAATATATTTATTGGGTCCTACTGTGTTCTAAGTGTTGTGTCTATGCTTATATTCCTGATAAATATTAGTCCTAAATTCATGGTAGGTACAAATACAGCTGGAAGTCAAGCAGTTCTAAATGTGATAGGAGGAAAACTACAGAGCCCGAGTGTCCAATGGAACATTCCACAATGATGGAAATGTTCTATGCCTGCATTATCTAATATGATGGTCACTCATTGTATGTGGCTGAGCCCTTGAATGTGGCTAGTATTAACTAACGACTTGAATTCTTAAGTTCATTTCTTTTACGTTTACCACACATTTCTTTGTTTTATTTCTCTTTTTAATCTCCAAGCCTGTGTAACCTTTTCTTTGTTTTGTTTTGTTTTATTTTTTCTTCCTAGGAGACTTTCATCCCTCTTATTTTCTGGTTAAATTTGAGCCATCCTGGAAGTTTCAGTTTAAAGGGTACATCTGCCACAAAGCCTCACTTTGGGCTAAATGAGTGAGGTATTCAAGCTCCATGTTTCTGGGATTCCTGGACTTCATTTATTATAAAAATCACTGAGCTTTATACAACTACTTGTTCAGTATCGGTCACCCTCTCCAGACTGTGAGTTTCATGAAAGCCCAGAATTTGCCTCTTTTTCAACCGGGATTCTTCCAGATACAAAAGGGCATTTTAGGGGTGCCTGGGTGGCTCACTAGGTTAAGCCTCTGCCTTCAGCTCAGGTCCTGATCTCAGGGTCCTGGGATCGAGTCCCACATGACGCTCTCTGCTCAGCAGGGAACCTGCTTCTCCTCTCTCTCTGCCTGCCTCTCTGCCTACTTGTGATCTCTGTCTCTGTCAAATAAATAAATAACGTCTTTAAAAAAGGGGGGGGGCATTTTATAAATTCCATCTTAATAGATCAGTGAAGCCTGAATGAGTCTTGCCCACTGAGGAACAATCCCAATGTACCCACCACCATGGCTACCTTCTGCCCTCTCTAGAATATCACAGACTCTAATACTGTCCTCCCTCCCATGTTTTTCTGTGACCCTGTGGGACCTGAAAGCACGCTGACCCCGAGTGGGCTTCACCCCGGATTAGCCTCTGGAGCGATGTCCCTCAGCGGAACAGACTTTTAAAAGTCCTGATTTTGTGCTCTGTTGCTCCACCGCTTGCCGGGAGCCAGCCCCTCCCCCCGGGGTCTATCTTCCCGACGCTTTGGATTCACTTCTCCGCCAGTCCTACCTTTCAGAAAGTGGTTGTTTTTCTGTTTCTAGAATTGCTGTTCTTCTCTTCAATCTGCCGATGGATTTGTAGGTGTTTGCACTCTTTAGATAAGCTATCTAGCTGATCTCCTGCTAGCTGAAGTAGTCTCAGCTTGCTACTTCTTCGCCATCTTGACTCCTCCAAATTTTTTTACCTTCTAGGTTAGTTCAGTTAATGAATTCATGATGTTATTGACTACTTACAGCCATAAATTACTACTTGTTAGGATGACTAGCTACATGCAAACTGGATCATAGTGGAGATTCATTGATTTAATGTCAGTAATTGTGCTGAATAGAAATTTCTTTTGATTGGTAGGTCGGTGGTAGGGAAAGAAAGCCTAGGGCAGGAGGGCCTCTAATTTTCATTTTTAAGTCATTGTCTGCCTCTATGCAGTCACTTGCTCTACTTATACTTCAGTCTGGCCTTAGATTTTTGTCTTCCTGAATGTATGTTGAAAGTGGGGATTTTCTGGGTAGACTTCAAGGACACTTAGAACTGGAAACACCGACTTCATTGGAAGAGAGTTATGGTTCGGCATGATGAAACAGTTGAGAATTGCAAATGAGAGAAACATCTGGAGAGGGAAGCAGAGAGCTGGGGAAGAGAACTACCTGCTACTGAACACAGACTATAAACAAGGCTCTATTTTTGGATTTTTACAGTAACTCATTGAATACTCATAGACACTAATATTTTCCCCATTTTTCAGCTATAAAAACTGATGCATACAGAGGTTGAACAATTCAGTGTTGATATAGTAAATAAATGAGTCAAATTTGACTCTGTGCTTGTACCAAAGCTCATGCCAATACACTATGTCTCCTTTTATCAGAATAACAAGATCACATTAAATTGGAAGAATGGGATCTGAATAAGGAAATCTGGAGAGTATTCTTTGAGGTGGATGAAAGTGAAAAAATGAGGAATAGAAGGAAACAAAATGAAAGACCAAATTTGACCCGGGAAAGGTCTGCCTTCTGCATAGATGGAGCATGTGGCCACTCATCATGGGATTTGAAGTTAAGCAAAGCCAAGCCATTCTCTTTAAACCACTCTCATCAACTTGCCTGCCTCATCCCCCTAGGACCTTTTCCATCAGACTCACTCCTTGGGTAAGAAAGACTACTGTTAAAATATAGGACTTTCATTATATATAATCCATCAAGAAGAATAAGGATAACCTCATTTATCTGATATTACCCTTAGTAAACACCTGTTACTTTTGCCTGCCATGATCTTCTCCCTTCTTTTGGTAAGAGTATATCAAATTTCCTTCAAGAAACTGACCCCAAACTTCCATTTTCAATCTACATAATTAAAGTAGTGGGCTGAACCTTCTTCTACTTCTAGTTATGCCTTTGATTCAAATCTGTCAATGTTTATTAGAGCACCTAACCCTCTGAGTAGTACAGGGATGAGTATAGGACCATGCAAACTAGGTCAATGAGAGTCCTACCAAGGACCTTACAAGATCAAATGAGAAATAATAAATGGTTGATTCACCATAGTTTCTAAGCTGGTGTATTATAAACTTAAAGCCATTGGTGATTATTTTTGTCACTACATCCTGAGAGAACAACCTGAGAAATGATGCAACACCAGGGAAAGCAAATCTCAAAAGTGGAGAAAGATGTATGATTGATAACAACATGTGAGAATCTGGATTTGTTGGTGCCTGAAACTGTACGTTAGGAAATGGGAATTGATAATCTACTTGGCTGGCTTTTTTTTCTTACATAGTTTCAGCTGGCTTTTGGTCACTTGTAACCAAGAGTTCTCATTCACCTGCTATTCACATAAATTAATCCCAATTGTCACTGATTATTAAACATAGGACTTACTCAAACTTTGATTTGTATTGCCCTTCATAGATACTTTTCTGGATCAGAACTATACATATTCCGTAAGTTTTACATTAGGCATAGATCGTACATAGTGAAACTCTGACATGTTTGCTCTTAACCCATCATGGACATGTCAAATTAGCTAGTCAGAGTCAAGCCTGATGAGGAGACACAAGATGTAGAATTCTGCATGAGTGTTTAGAGTCTGGGAAAGGTCAGAGGGTACAAAAAGACAAATGGAAGTCCATAAGGGAAATCTTCCATTATTTGCATTAAGTAACACTTCTAGAACATCTGAAACTTAGAGGGCCTATCTGCATACATGTTTCTCTTTAACTCTAACAGTAAATCCATAAAGTAGTGAACTTTTCTCATGCTTTAAAAAAAATAGACTCCAAAGAGGGGAACCTGGGTGGCTCAGTCAGTTAGGCATCCAGCTCTTGATTTCAGCTCAGTTCATAATCTCAGGCTCATGAGACTGAGCCCCGTGGCAGGCCCTCCACTGGGCATGCAATCTGCTTAAGATTCTTCTCCCTCTGGCTCCTTCCCCAACAACTCATGCTCTCTCAAAAAAACACTTTTTTTTAAATGAAAAACAATTAGGTTCTAAGAACCCAGAACTAGTATGTGATGGGACTTGGTCTAATCATTTTTATTTTGACAAATATTTATGGAATACCAGCTCCATACCAGATGCCCTCTAAGTGCCTGGGCAACAATGAAGAACAATGAAAGGTGATAACATTCTGTTGTCCTTACTCTATGCCAGACGCTGTTCTAAACACTTCCCCCATCTTCATCTACTTAAACTTCACAACAACGCTATGAAGTAGACAGTATTATTAGTGATCTACCCATTTTTAAGTTAAAAAGACATTTTAGAGCAGTTTTAGGTTCATAGAAAAATTAAGAGGAAGTACAGAGATTTCCCATATACGTCCTTGCCCCCACACATGCATAGCCTCCCCCCATTACCAATAGCGCCTACCACAGTGATACATTTGCTACAAATGACGAATCTACACTGACACATCATAATCACTCAAGTTTGCATTGGGCTTCACTCCCAGGCTGAGTGAACCCTTTTTAGAGACTGAGAAAATGGAAGGAAGATGAGAAAAATCTGCTTGTGAATGTAAGGGTAAGGAGAAAAGCCCAGAGATGAATAAATAGCCATACATCTTTCTTCCTAGCCACTGCTCCAGAGGTCCTCAAAGTGTCAGACCCCTGGGGGTTTTGAGAAGCCTCTGTGAGATCCATGAAGTCAGTGTCATTTTCATAGTGCCACTAAGACATTATTTGCCTTTTTTCACTGTGCTGGCAGCTGTATTCATGGTGCAAAACAATGATGTCATTGCAGGGTCACCAAACCATATACTAGTCATTGTGTCACACACAGAAGGAAAGAAAACATTCTGAATGTCAAGGACTTTAAGATGATCCTTGACAAAACAATAATATTATTAGTTGTATTAACCCTCAACCCCTGAGTGCACATCTTTTTAAAATTCTATGTAACAAAATGAGAAGTGATGTAAAGTGCTAATAACGCTTACAAAGTATGATAGTTGTGATGAGGAAAAGTACGTACATGACTGAACAGGGAGAAATAGACACTTTTTTCTTGGAACACCATTTCTAATGAAAAGAATGAGTCAAATTAGGCTTATTCACTCTTGAAATTTCATAGATAATTTCTCAAAAATGTTTGGAGTCAACTATCAAAATTTATAGGGTGCAGTGAAAATAATGCTTAGAAAGAAATGTACAACATTAAATGAATGTATTAGAAAGAAGATCCAAAATCAATCATCTGTGTCCACCTTAGGAAACTAGAAAAAGAGAAACAAATTAAATCCAAAGAACACAGAAGAAAATAAGATTAGAGCAGAAATAAATGAAATTAAAAACAGAAACCTAAAATAGAATAAAAGAAACCAAAAGCCAGGTCTCTGAAAAGATCAGTAAAATTGGTAAGCCTCTAGCCAGGTTAAATAAGACGAAAAGATAGAGGACATAAATTATTAATATCCGAAATGAAGGAGAGAACCTTACTGTATATTCCAAGGACATTAACAAGTTAATAAGGTTAAAAGCAATGCTACTGCTATACATTTGGTCACCTAAATGAAATGAACCAGTTCCTTCAAAGACACAATTTGCCAAAATGCACACAAGAAGAAATAGACAATTTGAATATTTGTCAAAGAAACTGAATCAATAACTAATAACCTTTCAAAACAGAAAGCACCAGGCCCAAATGTGTCACTGGCAAATTCTATGAAACATTTAACAGAAGAAATTGTATCAATTCTCTACAGCTTTTTCAGAGGGTAGGAGCAGAGGGAATACTTGCTAACTCATTCAGTGAGGCCAGCTTTTCCTAATTTCCAAACGAGGCAAAGATATTAAAAAAAAGGAAAAGTACAGATAAATATCTCTCATGGACATAGATTCAGAAATCCTCAAAAAAAAATCAAATCAGTGCTTGCTAGGGGTTGGTAGGAAAAGGATAAATAGGCCAAAAATAGAGGCTTTTTAAGGTAATTAAAATACTCTGTATGATACCATAATGATGGATAACTGCCATTATACCTTTGTCCAAACCCATAGAATATACAACACCAAGAGTGAACCACAATGTATAATATGAGCTTTGGGTACCACTCTGGCAGGGAATGTTGATAATGAGATGTCATGTGTGTGTGTGTGTGTGTGTGTGTGTGTGTGTGTGTGTGTGTTTACAGGAAGTATATGGGAAATCTTCCCCTCAATTTTACTGTGGTTCTAAATCTACTGTGAAAAAACAAGATCTTAATTAAAAAAAAAATAATACATAATGAAATGGGTCTGTCATTGTAAGACAAACAGCTGATGTTATTTTTCCATCCACAAAATTTAAGCTTTTAAGTGAAAACTAGGATTTTGAAAAACTTGTATATGCCACTATGATCTTAATAGCTCCTAAAAATTTAAACATTTTTCTCATGAGATTAATGATGATATTAGCAAGTGAAACTTTTTGATATCCTGTCATGAACTATATCAGCATTTGAGAGACAAGCATAAAAACAATTAACTAATAATTATCTAGGTGATCAATGCATGATAGTACAAAACCATTCATAGGTAAAAGAGTCTTTCAAAGTACAAGTCTGTGAACTATAATGTAACAGATAATGAGAAGTTCATTGATATGGCTTCAGATTCCATTTTGCAAGTAAACTTAAAGGAGTTACTCCTTGTCAATTCTTGGTATAATATCAAAGAAGGCCCTGTGCAATATTTTTATTCTTTTCATGTTCTTCAACCAAAATGATGTATCACAACAAATTAAATGCAGAAGCCCATGTGACAATGTAGTTTTATTTTGCTGAGCCAGATATTAAAGAGATTCACATAAATATAAAACAATGACACTATACTAACTGTATATTTTGGAAAATAGGGTTTTTTCAAATAAAAAATATTATTTATGTTAACATGAAATGGATTTTCCTATTCCTATTTTTGAGTGACTTAATAGACATTTTAAAAACTTCTCAGTTTTAGTTTTTATACAGTAGATAGACATAACTCCCATAAATACTATAAAAGCTCTTTGGGATCCTCAATAACTTTTAAGGGTTTAAAGGGATCCTGAGACCAAATAGTCTGAGAGCCATGACACTACCCGTCCTGGTTCTCAAAAATAAAACAGATGTGTTTATGGTTCTGCCTTAGGTTTCTTGCCTCTTAGAGGAAAAGAAAAACTAAAAAAAAAGAAAAAATAGATAATCATATAAATAAACAAAATAGTTATGGTTGGGGGAAAAATGCTTTGGAGTAAAGAGCCCAGGGTTGTGATGATAACTAAATGGACACTAGGAAGGGTGTTACTCTAACTGGACTGGTCGGAGGAGACCTCTTTGGAAAAGTGACAGGCAGGATGTGGAGAAGGAGAAGACATCAGCTAGGCAACAAGCTAAGCTAAGAGAACAGTGATTTGGGCATGGGGAATAGCAATGCAAAGACCCTGAGGCAGGACAGAGTTTGGAACAGGTTCCAGAATTGTGTCATTCCAAAGCCCATGCTTTGCTTTCCTTCTCATAAACCACAACTGACTTCTCTTAAGCCAGTGAGGCTCTGGCTCTTGGAACAAACCCTCTGGAAAATGGAGTGGAGATTGTTTTGATTCTCCCTAAACGACCGCCTCATATTCAGTTCGCTGGCAGGTTAATCGGCTTGCAGACAGTCTTCTATTTCTCTAAGGAGTAGGACTCTAAAGTGCAACCCTTCTCCATGGTGCCAGGAAACTGCTGTTGCAAGAAGTAGGAAAAGAGGGGAATTTAATTTTACAGGGAGAAGACTTAAATGCAACCTATAAATTATATAGCTATTTTTCTATACTTTGGCCCCAGTCTGGAATTTTTCCCTCCAAATAAATTATTTGAACCAGCTTCACTGTGGTTGCAAATATTACATCGTGTACTGTGGTCTCCCAAGCATGTGTCTTTTGCTGACATGGCATTTCGAAAAACTGCTGTGACCTATTGAAGAAAGTGGTGGCTCCCAGGGAAAGCGTGCTCTCGTTTCCCACTCCCCGAGATGCTCACAGAGGACTCAGAGGTGGAAAGCTAGATGACATATGTGGAGTAAGTCAGGGAAACTATAAGCATTATTTCACTAAATGGTGGCATTTCCTTCTATTTCCAAAAGTCAGAAGGGAATATAACCCCTCTCCTCCTGAAGCAAACCCTCAGAACGGTAATTTGGCAAACATTAAAGGAAAACATGAGTCAATATCACAGTGCAGACTTCCCAGTGAAAACATCGGATCAGGCGCAGTGGGAGACCACAAAGGAGAAGGTACATTCTGAGCAATATGACATTAAACAGTTGGGTGACCAGGACACTTCAGGCAACCAGAGTTCTGATTCAGAAATGACAGCTTTGAGACAGCCCAGTGGTTAAAAGAGCCTGTGTTCATGGCCAAATGTCGTGTCCTGGAACTACAGGTCCTTACTCGCCTGTGATAGGTGATGAGGCGATTTACCTCAGGCTGGCCTTCTCTTCTTCTCTACATTACTTTTTCCTTCATAGAAAGGTGTCTATTTTCAAAGTTTCAGTTGTTACCCTTAAGCCAGTGACACACATATTTATCTCCAGGCCTGACTGGATAGTTCACCACAGAGCCACATCAACAAAATCAAACGTCCTATCTGAAATCAATACCATCATTTTGCCTTCAGAGTTGATGTCATCTGCTTTCCATTTTTGTACATGGGTACTTTTATTTTCTGGCTTTTGTGAGTCAAAACTGAGAAGCCGCTGATTTTACCACTGACATCAAACCTTCTGGTGACACACTGTAAATAGCCAGTGAAACTAACATTTAAGCTTTGACCCAGGAGAGCAGAGGGCTTCTGAACTTAAATCAAGGCATCTTCATATGATTCTGTGGAAGTCACCAGAATCCAGCTGGGTGTGAGTCTCTGTCCTACAACAGGGAAGTGGTAAGACAGCAACTTTGAGATGAGATGCCTCAGAGTAAAACATCACCTGAGAAGGAGTACCCTAAAGAGGAGATTCATGAATTTGTTGAGCTCACTAAAATGGACTTGGAATATTTATTTTTAAATTTTTAATTTTTTTCCTGAAGAGTTAGCAATGTCAGTTATTCCTTTAAAATGTCTTTCATCCTCCTTCCTATGCTGATTTGCTGTCCCTACCACCAACTTCAAATCTAAATTTGTATCATCTCACACATAAGATTTATTCATATATTTCCAGCTGTGCTCTCTGTTTACAAATTTTACCCATTCCCAGCCATCCTGCAAACAGGACTGTCTGTGGCTATCAATTGCTCAGAAGCTATAATGGCTCCCTTCTTCCACTGCCTCAACTCCACCGCCCTGCATGAATCGAGTAACTGTTAGTTGAGGCAGCTCTGGTTTGATGACTCCCAAAATGCATCCTTCAATGTAAGCAGCCTCAGAATTTTATAGTGTGGACACAGTTATTCTTGTTTCTGTCTTTAATCAAGCTCTTTGATCTTTAGAAAATATCCTCTTCATTTCTTTGTATTTTTATAAGGAGCCAAGGATTATTACCAAAAACTCAGTCTGGAGGAGAGAGATAAGGAACCCAGACTATTATAAAGATGGATACCCAGTTATAGAGGGGAAGAATTTGCTTTAGTGCAATAGTGGTTGAATTACTCCTATTATGCACACAGTGTTTTTCTCTAGGAAGTGTGCCAAAGTCTTGGGTAGAAACGGTTAAAAATATAAGTGAATCTGCTAACATTTCAGTTGTGACCTTGAATGCAATACTTCATAGTCTATAGAGGGTGAGGGAGAATCAAGAACAACCTTAAGAAAGGATGATTGAAATATCATGAATGTACACGATAGGAAGCATAAAGCCAATGGGCTCACAGCAGGAATGAAGGAGAAGCCAAGAAATATTGGGGTGACAACCAGAGACATCAGAACTCAAAATGTCTGAGGAAAGTGAAAATGGCCCATACCATCCTGTGGTAGTGGAAACTGCTACATTCTATACATTTACTGCACTTGCCTAAGGAAATGACAAAAAAATCCAGTGTTAGCTAAGAACAATGAGTTCACAAGCACAGGAGTCACTCTCTGGGGACTTCATAAACTAGGTAGGACTCATAATCGTACTAATGAGAATATAGAATGAAGGAAATTCTACTTTGCTATTGTTTGTGAGTTGATTTAACTCATCATCTAACGAAGCTTGGGAAATATGACTGTAAGTTTTACATACAGTCATGATACATCCCACTTGCTAGAAATAGCTCTAAAGTGTGCACAACTGTAAATTGATAGAAGTGTCCCATATGAAGGAAAAATTACAATTTTTCACCCAGTTCTTCCTTCCATGCCCTAATACTCACCTTTTGAGTTGACTGATTCTCAAACTGATCTAGCTGCTTACCCCAAACCTACAGGGTTTGGAAGTGAGCTTCAGCTTCAGAGCTTTTATCTGACCAAATCGTAGCGCTGGAAAGAAACTGCTGGAGACTGATGCTAAATTCTTCCTGGGCTGATATAACATTTCTCCTCAACTTCTGAAGGAAGGCAGAATTTTCCAGAATCTCCTCTGCTCTTGCTGTACTTTCCAAGTTATTTTCTTCCACTCTGACCTTTTGTTTTCTTTTTCACGGTCACAGCAAGGAGGTGACCTGGTTAGGGAAGGGTACACAATCACGATTGCGACCGGTTTCCCTTACACAGTAACAGCTGAAATTTGCTAAGCTCCTTCACATTCGCTATGCAATAGGGTGACAAGTAAGAACTATGTATGCGCTACATGACAGATAGAAGTAATTAGGCTCAGGAATAGTACGAGATTTCTCAAGTAGTTAGAAGGAAGCAGCAAGTCCTTGAAGTTTTGGTCCCGATTTCTTTCCACTGTATACAGTTCTCTTGAAAATTTCCCCACAGTTTCCAACATCTCAAGAACTTGGAGAGGGGACTTCTGTAAATCTAGCACATTTTTATCTTGTAATACAGAACTCGATGCTTAATTCTCAGGAACAGCAGGCTTTGCGTGGGCTTATTGGAGAAATTACTTCTCTATTCTACATTTCAACTGTCTTTTAAATTACTTATTATATTCATGGTTATACGTAGACTACTATGAATTGTTCTGCATCTGCTCCACACACCTTCAAAGTTCAGAACACACACACACACACACACACACACAAGTATACCATGTATATTCATAAAGAACTAGTACACGAGTGCTAGTATACTAATCTTTATTGGTGTCTACCAAGTAGCCTTCTATGGATATCCTTCAGTTCATACGAGCCAGAGTTTCTGATCCACATGAATAAATAAACATCTCTGAAAGCGCAACATTTGGGAAGAAATGATACATTTCATGTGATGATGGGTTTTGTCAGTATTTCACTAGACATTTATTGAGTTTGCTCAAGTATATCCTCAACTTCTATTAATATTAATGGATGTTCCATATGTCTTAGGGAAAAAATAATTCTTATTCTTTGGCATAAGAGAAATGTAAGTCTTGCAGTTCTTGCAGAGACTGATGGCAATTCTGATGGCAAAGAAAAAAATGGAGCACAGTTTCATAATTAAATTATTCTGGGCAAAATATCCTAGGAGGTTTCCCAGAGAGTTCAATTTCTTGGACAGCAGGTACCAAGAAATGCAAAACACAGGCTCTTCACTCATGGCATGTGATATTCAATTATCCCAGTAAGACTTCTTAAATTTTATTTAATTGTATTCATTTTATTATTATGCTTTACTTGATCCCACTCCACTGTCATTTCCCCACCTCCCCTGCCTTCGGGTTGAACCCATTCTAAAATGTTCAATGTGGGGACGCCTGGGTGGCTCAGTTGGTTAAGCAGCTGCCTTCGGCTCAGGTCATGATCCCAGCGTCCTGGGATCGAGTCCCACATCGGGCTCCTTGCTCCGCAGGGAGCCTGCTTCTCCCTCTGACTCTTCCTTCCACTCTGTCTGCCTGTGCTTGCTCTCACTCACTCTCTCTCTGACAAATAAATTAAAAAAAATTAAAAAATAAATAAATAAATAAAATGTTCAATGTGGTCTTTGGTATAAAAACTATTAGCTTCCAGATCTTGTTTCAGTTCTTTCTTTCTTTCTTTCTTTCTTTCTTTCTTTCTTTCTTTAGACTCAGGACATATTTTCACCATAAACTTGACCTTGTGGTTATCAGTCTAGCTCATTACTTCTAAAGGCAAAGTAGGCCGGCATTATGTAAGTATCCACTGCATTTTCCTTATCCATACTCACAGTAATGGACATCCAGGTCACAAAGCCCTATTTCTCCGAACAAGGCTCTGATGAATTCCCTCATACCTGTCCTCCTTTGAAGCTGGAGGAGAACTTCTCTAACATATACCTAGCTGTTATTTGTTTTGTGAGAGACTCCGTAACTTATTTTACTAAACCATGCCAAGTTAATATCCGGGAAGGCTGCAAGTGATGAATCATTCACTAGCAGTGCATGATGATTTCTCACAATTGCAAAAACACTTGGCCAGGGGCACCTGGGTGGTTCAGTGGGTTAAGCCGCTGCCTTCGGGTCAGGTCATGATCTCAGAGTCCTGGGATCGAGTCCCGCATTGGGCTCTCTGCTCAGCAGAGAGCCTGCTTCCCCCCCCCCCTCTCTCTCTGCCTGCCTCTCCATCTACTTTTGATTTCACTCTGTCAAATAAATAAATAAAATCTTAAAAAAAAAAAACACTTGGCCAATCTAATTTTATACTTTTTGTTAAATGTGGATGATTACTATGAATTTGTACACCTCATCAGTTTGCTTTCTTCTCTTTGCTTATTTGCTTATTTGCTATTTGCTTATTCAAATAGTTTACTTTCTTTGTGCCTTTTACCTTTTTCTACTTGATTTTGTACTATAAATATTATTCTCTTTTCAGTATACCATTCATCTGCTAACTTTGTAGGGACCTTGTTTAAAGAGAAGTTAAATTTTGATTGGAGTGTTTAGTAATACTTTCCCACCTGAACTTTACAAATATATTTTCCTACATATATTTCCTACATATTCTTCTATTGGTTACTTATTTTGTTTAGTTTTTCATTTACTTATAGTCTATATTGTACCATGTGTGAAGTGGAGATCCACCTTCAGTTTTCCTTACATAGTAAGTCTTTTTCCCCAAAAATATAGAAATAAAATGTATAATTTACCAGTGATTTTTTATGCCTCCTGTATCACACAAAAATATATATGCATGTATTATCTCTCTCTGTGTATATTTGTTTTTATTTCACTAATCCATTTACCTATAAACATATTAGCACACTTTTTTATTTTTTCATTTTTATGGTTCATGTTAATAATTGGCTAGTCTTCAACTTCTTATTTACTGTTTTAGTAGCCATTGTTATTCATGAAACTTTATCTTTCCTATACATTTTTTAAGATTTATTTATTTTGGAGAGAGAGAGAGAGAGTGGGGCTGAGGGAGAGGGAGAAAGAATCTCTCAAGTAGACTCCACACTGAGCACAAAACCCTATGTCAGGCTCAGTTTCACAACCCTGAGATCACAACCTGAGCTGAAATCAGGAGCCCGCTGCTCAACCAACTGAGCCACCCAAAAGCCCCTTTCCTATACAGTTTAGAATCAGTTTCTAAGTACGCCTTCAGAAGGCCTGCTATAAATTTGACTAGAATTGCATTGAATTTGTTTATTTAATTGGGAGAATTAATATCTCTATAATATTGTATTATTTGGTTGACAAAGACAGTATTTCTCTACCTTTATTTAGATATTTCCCTTTTGTAATATTTAAATTTTAAAACCATCTTTAAAAAGCCATTTTGCCCTCTTACTAATGTAAATTCTAGATACATCATAGAATTTTATACTGTTTTATTAGCATTTTATTTTCCCCTTGTCCTTAGTAAAGAAACCCTATTGATTTCCTCAGATTATTTACTCTTTGGCAGCCTTACTAAAATTTTTTTATTAAGTCTAATAATTTATCAATTAATTTTTTGAGTTTACATGCAAATTGTCACATTATCTACAAATAATCTTCATGTGTATATCTGTTCCAAAACATTTGCCATTTAACTTTTTTTTTTCTTGTCTTGTTTCTAGATGTCTCCTTTGGCAAGGGACCAAAAAACTCTTAGAACTACATCAAAATAAAAAGCTTTCACACAATGAAGGAAACAAGCAACAAAACAAAAAAGACAACCAACTGAGTAGGAGTAGATATTTGCAAATGACATATCTGATAAGGGGTTAATATCCAAAATACAAAAAGAACTTAATATAACTCAACACGGAAAAAAAAAGCAAATAATCCATTTAAAAATGGGCAGAAAACATGAACATGTTTTCAAAGAAAACATCCAGATGTTCAATAGACAGATGAAAAGAAGCTCAACATCACTGACCACTGGAGAAAGGGAAATCAAAACCACAATGACATATCACTTCACACCCGTCAGAATGGTTAAAATCAAAAACACAAGAAAGAATAAATTATGAGATTGTGGAGATAATGGAACCCTTATGCACTATAGGCAGGACTACAAGCTTGTATAGTCACTGTGGAAAACAGTATGGATGCTTTACAGAAAATTAAATATAGGGGCACCTCGGTGGCTCGGTTGGTCAAGCATCTGAATCTTGATTTTGGCTCAAGTCATGATCTCTGGCTCGTGAGGTTAAGCCCAGCATCTTGTTCCATACTGAGCATGGAGCCTGCTTAAGAGTCTCTCTCTCCCTCTCTTTCTGCCCCTCCTGCCTGTGCTCATACTCTCTCTCTCCAAAACAAAAGATTAAATATAGAAACATAGAACTACCATATGATCCAGTAATTCCACTACTTGGTATTTACCCAAAGGAAATGAAAATACGAATTTGAAAAAATATATATACCCTTATGTTTATTACAGCATTATTTACAATAGCTGATGAATGGATAAAGAAGTGATTATATAAATGTGTGTGTGTGTGTGTGTGTGTGTGTTACTCAGACAAAAAAGAATGAAATCTTGTCATTTGTAACAACATGGATGTAGCTAGAGCATATAATGTTAAGTGAAATAAGTCAGAGAAAGACAAATACCATATGATTTCACTCATATGTGGAAAAAACAGATGAATAAAGAAACAAACAAAAATACAGGCTCTTAACTATAGAGGACAAATGTAGTTGCCAGAGGGAAGATGGGTGCTGGAATGGGTGAAAGAGATAAACGGGATTAAGAGAGTACGCTTATTGTGATGAGCACTAAGTATCACATAGAATGTATAGAATGGTGGAATCATTATATTGCACACCTGAAACTAATATAACACTGTGTTAATTGTAATTGAATAAAAAGTATTTTTTAAAAATTGTGGTTGTTATGATCTATTTTGTTTATAATTAAATGTTCTCAAGTTCCTATTTTTGAGAGGTTTTAATTGGGTAATATTTATGTAACTGTTCTTCTTAATTTTTAGAGTTTTTAAAAATCATAAACAAGAATTAAATCTTACTACAATTTTTAAATTATCATGTGATTCTTTCCACTTTTTGAACTACTAAAATGATTAATCATATTTACTAGTTTATCTGATATTTAACTATCTTCACATTCCTGGAATAAACTGGACCTTAATCATAGTGCCCTGGTTTTCAATACACTATTGAATTAGGCTAGCCTAGATTATTTTTTTTTTAAGATTTTATTTATTTATTTGACAGAGAGAGCTCACAGTAGACAGAGAGGCAGGCAGAGAGAGAGAGGGAAGCAGGCTTCCTGCTGAGCAGAGATCCCGATGCGGGACTGGATCCCAGGATCCTGAGATGATGACCTGAGCCGAAGGCAGTGGCTTAACCCACTGAGCCACCCAGGCGCACTAGCCTAGATTTTAATCTGGATATATCCACAATGTGTTTATTAGTGAGATAAGACTACAATATTATTTAACTACTTTACCAAATTTTGGAGTCAATTTTCTACTATCATTATAAAATGACTTAAGCAACTTTTTTTTCCCCTCTTTTCTCCAACAATATATAACTCTTAACTCTTAACAGACTGTTGGTTACCAGAAGGGGGCTGTGTGGGGAGTGGATTAAATAAGTGATGGGGATAAAGGAGTATACTTGTGATAAGTACCAGATGTATAAATGTTGAATCACTGTATTGTTCACCTGAAACTAATATTACACTGTATGTTAACTAACTGGGATTTAAATAAAAACTTAAAAAAAAAAAAAGAACTCATTTTCAAAAGCTCTTGTTCCCATACCTTTTGGGAAGGGTGATAAGTGGTGGTTTGGGATCATTATTTCTATTTATTTAATTAATTGTTAATATATCCACGTTTTTTGTTACTGTTCCATTTTTGGCATTTTATGTTTTTCCAGATATCTTCCCATTTTACCAAAGTTTTTGATAGGCTACTTGTCTCTATTTTATGAACCAGCAGTTCAGTTTCCCTCAAAGGGACATACCAGCTTCCATCTTCTGTTTTACTTTTCACCCTGAAATTCTGGGTAAGAGAAGACAAATGTCATATAAATTTATATTATAAATTTAATTCTGGAGTCCTTTAAAAAATTTACAAAACCTGTCCCTTATTTGGACAACTTCATACCTTAAAACCTCTTTAACTATGAGTGGTATTGAAGAAGTTCAAAACCTAATCTGACTAATAATATTCAATTGACTTGACTCCTCATGAAATCCAGGCATGGCAGGGATTGAGGCTGTGTCCATCTGTTCAATAAAATAATGTATTATGTGCATTATATTAACCTCTTTTTATGCATATCTTAAGTGCTAGTATATTTTGTGGACATAACTTATTTAAGATACACATATCTATATTGCATGGCATTGTTAGGGAAGACTTTGAACTTTCTGTTAGTCTTTATTAGGAATGATAGAGAATATTTTTGAAAATAAACCAGACAACTTGCCAGCTGAGAATGAAACATTTACATAAGCCACAAATCTTAAGAAACATTTCTGTTTGGAAAATATTCCATGTTTAATTTGAAAATAAGCATATTAGTTGATAAGATCATAATGAATTGACATGTAAAGTGAAGGTCATTTGGATTAAGCTAGACCATTGTCCTGTAACTTTGAATGAGTCACTGAATATAAGGCTCAGAAATTTATTCCCCTGAAAAATAATGCTAATTGCCCTAATACTGAGGTCCTGGCAAACTGATATGTTTGAGAAGCCTATTTATTCATTTATACAACAAATATTGAATTAGCACCTTCTATATCAAGGAGTATTCCTGGGGGATGTAGCAGTGAACAAAACAGACCAACCCCTTGGCACTGTGAAATTTAGACTAGTGGGTAAGAAAAGACAAATGTACAAACATCAATATACAATACAATGCAAGATAACGATAAGTGCTAGAAAGCAATTCAGGGATAAAGTACAAATAGTGAAGGAGTGTGATATTTTAGCAAAGGTGTATGAGAAAGCTCTTTCTTAGGAGGTTATATGTGAGAGAAATGCCATAAAATGAAACCTAATTAAAATTCCTGTAGAACGTGTCAGGAAAGAATAAACAAACTTGGACCCAAGTTTGCTCCATGCTGATACTTTTCCAGACCGTTTGCTTACACAGAACCTCTTCATCTCTCCCTTGTCTCCCTTTGCTGAGATGGACACAAGCGACCCAGCCAGTACTGTTTTATGGAGCACGTATTTAGCTAAGCCAATACCGTCTGCAAATATGCTGGTTGCTCATCTTGATGTGATGGTACTGTGATAAGCTCTGAATTTTGAAATCACACAGAAACGGAAAAAATATCTTTCGATGAGCCAGTGTCGTTAGTTCAAGGATAGCTTGAAAGACTGGATCGAAAAGGAATCTCTTTTGGTGTTAAAAACAAATCCCTCTCAAACTTAGCAAATGGCAGAAAAAAGCATCTTGCTGTGTGTAAGGAGCTCTCAAGAATTCTGGGTCACTGCCTGTGTTGCTGTTTGCTCACTCCCTATGCTGGATGGACAATGTATTAGGTCCTTCCTTATCAGAGTCTTTCCAACCAGGGAGCTCAAACAATGAGGGGGCAAGATTTTTATGGGGAGGACTATTACTGTTTTTGTTTTTGATTAGAGAGGCAAATGTGATGTGATGAGAAGGCTCTGGATTAAAAGTGAGTTCTGAGTTCAAGTTCTGGCTCCATTGCTAAGAGCTGTGTAAGTCTCAGTTTTTTCAACTATCAACAAAAGCTGTTGAATTTTATTATCCTGAGTTGGAGTAATACGTATGATAGCATTAAAGACTCAAGGCCATTGAATCAGACTTGCCTCTTGATCTGAGGAAGTCCTCACTTGCCAAGAAACTGAATACTACTCATTTTAAAACTCACCATTGAATTAAAGCACTGGAGTATCTGGGATTGGAAGCCAAACCAATAACCAGGATGAAAGGCACATACCTCCAGGGCTGACCTTCGGTTGGCATGCTACTACATGGTTGTACCAGAGCTAAAATACTGGAATATTTCCTGTGGACTGGAAGAATCTCTGCCCCAAGCCATCCCACAGATCTCCCCACAAGCTAGCAACTAAAGGATATGACCTTCACATAGCAGGAGCCTTCAGGGTCTTGATCTGGGGATAGCCACAGCGTCCATTCTGATTGCTTGTCCTCCACACTAAATCAATTACTAAATATTTTTATTAGTACTGCATCCACCCCAGTGAATAGCGTGCCCTCTGCCTCTTTCACTAACCAACTGAGGCTCAGTCATAAGAAACAAATGAAAGAATGATGGATTTGCATTTTCTAGATCATTTCCATGCAACGCTTCCCACCCTACCCCCAGTTTCTCATAGGGAAAGGAAGGAGGTGTAATGAACCTAAATCTCGGTTGCCCACAGCAAGGAACTGTGAAGCCTATGTCAGAGTACGTGATGAGATGTTTCTGTTTAAAACAACACAGTGATGTGGTGCTAAAGAGACCTGGATCTAACTTTTTACCGGCTATCACTCTCAGGCAACTTATTAAGACTTCTTTCCTATGGTTCAGTTCCTTCATCTATAAAAATTTTAATAATAATCAAAACAGCTAACATATATTCATGTTTTAACATAGGTAACTTGGTGCTGAATGGTATATATGAATCATCTTATTTCTCACAGTAACTTTACGATGTAGATAACACTTTCATTCCCATTTTACAGTGAGGGAAGCAAAATTCAGAGAAATTTAGTGGCTTGTCCTTGTTCTAGCACACACAGCTGTAAATAGGAGTTCCACAAAATGGACCCCGTTAGTTAGATTCTTAGCTCATGCTCTTAAACATTGCCCCCAAACAATGGAAAATATTCTCAAGGATAGCTAGTATTATTATAATGATAATCAGGTCTCTAAGGACAAGGATCTTATTTTCTTATAAATACTAATTATAGTCACAACAGAACTAGCCCTTTGAAAACTACCCTAGGAAGTATAGGCTATATGTTTATCTCATCTGTAGAGTATCTTCCAGCAGAATCACTCCACAACACCCCAAGGTCAGTCATTGGGTCTTCAGATGCTTTGTGAGCATACTTGATTTTAGTACTTGTGGAACTGATTGCCATGCTCGTGTTCAAAGTCTAACCCTTTCAGATTATGAAATTCTGGATGTTCAAGGCTAACAGAAGATTTTGATCCAGAGGGAATAAAAACAAAAAGTAAACTTCAGATGTCAGTATGTAACAAAAAGCAGCTGCCACAAGAGTCTGTTTTGTCAAACTATAGAGTCCACAGATGCGCTGAGTTTCCTAGGTCATGGTAGTCAGCTTTTCAGGCAGGCAGGCCTGATCCATAACTTGAGTTATTTAGCTGAGACCCAAGATAGTCTTTCTCTGAGTGCAAATATTATTTATTTATGTCCTCTTTAATTAGAAGAGAAACTGAAAATGTGAAAAAGGAATATTTCTCATAGATCCTCAGGGCTCCCAGATCCCTAGGAGGGTATGATCCTGAGAAAGAGAACAGTTCTGAGAATAGGTGTGTAGCCTTGGTGTGCATAAAAGGTGACAGAAATCTGACCCAAAGACAGATTTTACCATAGTGATTCTACTGAACAAGCATGTGTATTGCTGTGTATTGGATCAGTTACTTTGCAAAAAGTCTGCATCTGTGTCATGATCTTACTCAGAATCACCACTGCATTAACCATATTGACCTTTTCTCACCAGACCAATGTTAGATTCAGAATTTGAGTCATTCATCTCTTAATAAACATTGCCTACCAAGGTCATATCCTATTCCCAAGGAACAGACAGTTTGATAAGTGAGATAAGTCCACAGACGCTAGGGTGTGGAGGGGAATGGTAGAGAAAGAATGGCAGAATAGACCAGGACTGTGGACAAAGGACTCTACAGGACTTGCGGGGGCATTGAAAGTGAAGGGAAGCCATTGAACGCCCCTTTCTGTGTTCTGTCACTCTTTTAGCAAGGTGGAACAGGATCAGAGAGCGGAGGAAACTGGAAGAGAGTTTAAGGAGCAATTCAACCAACAAATAAGGGGAACGTCAACTGAAACTGGAAGTTTGTAGATATGATAGTAGCTAGGGAAGGAGATGGGGGTGGAACAGGAAGATCATTTTTCAAGATGAAAGCCAGTGGAGCAGCCACAGTAAATGCTGAAGGTAAAGAACTGTACAAAAACCAACGAACCAAACAAAAAGTATTAAGGATCTAGGGAATTTCTTTGCTTTCACTCAGCACATAGCACCTTTAACCCTCCCTCCCACCAAAACCCCCCCAAAACACCTTAAGCATCTCTGTGAGATCCACAATGTGGGTGCCCTAGGAGAAACCTGGGATCAGAAGAGCTGTTCAAATAGCATTCCCAAGGAACAAACTTCTTCTTAAGTACTTTTTAAATATAAAAGAGTTATGAATCCTATGCCCGAATGAAATGATTCACAAATTATAGATATTCTTTGATTTCATAGCTATAAAACATTAAAATATATTCATCCTATATATAATTTCATATAGAGATTACATAATCAAAACAGTTGTCTTTAAAAACTAGAGAGAAGGCCAACAGACACATGAAAAAGTGCTCCATATCACTCGGCGTCAGGGAAATACAAATCAAAACCGCAATGAGATATCACCTCACACCAGTCAGAATGGCTAAAATAAACAAGTCAGGAAATGACAGATGCTGGCGAGGATGCGGAGAAAGGGGAACCCTCCTACACTGTTGGTGGGAATGCAAGCTGGTGCAACCATTCTGGAAAACAGCATGGAGGTTCCTCAAAATGTTGAAAATAGAACTGCCCTATGACCCAGCAATTGCACTACTGGGTATTTACCCTAAAGATACAAACGTATCCGAAGGGGCACGTTAGTGATCCGAAGGGGCACGTGCACCCGAATGTTTATAGCAGCAATGTCCACAATAGCCAAACTATGGAAAGAACCTAGATGTCCATCAACAGATGAATGGATCAAGAAGATGTGGTATATATACACAATGGAATACTATGCAGCCATCAAAAGAAATGAAATCTTGCCATTTGCAACAACATGGATGGAACTAGAGCGTATCATGGTTAGCGAAATAAGTCAAGCAGAGAAAGACAACTATCATATGATCTCCCTGATATGAGGAAGTGGTGATGCAACATGGGGGCTTAAGTGGGTAGGAGAAGAATCAATGAAACAAGATAGGATTGGGAGGGAGACAAACCATAAGTGACTCTTAATCTCACAAAACAAACTGAGGGGTGCTGGGGGGGAGGGGGTTTGGGAGAAGGGGGTGGGGTTATGGACATTGGGGAGGGTATGTGCTTTGGTGAGTGCTGTGAAATGTGTAAACCTGGCGATTCACAGACCTGTACCCCTGGGGATAAAAATATATGTTTATAAAAAATAAAAAAATTTAAAAAAGAAAAACTAGAGAGGTGTTTCTGTTTTTCCCAAAGCTCATAA
This sequence comes from Mustela nigripes, assembly GCF_022355385.1. Classification (NCBI taxonomy): domain Eukaryota; kingdom Metazoa; phylum Chordata; class Mammalia; order Carnivora; family Mustelidae; genus Mustela; species Mustela nigripes. The sequence goes on along the minus strand of NC_081557.1, from coordinate 26,460,515 downwards.
ATAATAGACTTTTCACACAGTGTAGCTTATAAAACACTTTTAAGGCAGACTTTAAAATGTTTAAGGCCATATCATAAGATGAATCGAAGAAGTATAATTAATAACTCATAAATCAAGTTATAAAAAGGTATCTCCCTTCCTATTTAAAAATTCAAGCTAGTTTTCCTTGACTCAAAACAAATAAACAAACAAACAAACAAAAACACCTCATTGTGAATTCAAGTCAATGATTAAGAAAATCACTCTGGTAAAGTAAACTCCCTTTTATCCAGCAGGTTATCCATGGAATTATGTGAGCCATCATTTGCACGTATGAATAAGTAAAATGCAAATTGACATTCAGGGCTTGTATTAGGTTTCTAATGCTGTGTAACAAATGACCACAAAGTCAGTTAATTTAAAAGAACACACATTTGGGGCACCTGGGTGGCTCAGTGAGTTAAGCCTCTGTCTTCAGCTCAGGTCATGATCTCAGGGTCCCGGGATCAAGTCCCACATCGGGCTCTCTTCTTGTCAGGGAGCCTGACTCTTCCTCTCTCTGCCTGCCTCTGCCTACTTGTGATCTCTCTCTGTCAAATAAATAAAAAAAAAATCTTTAAAAAATAAAATAAAAGAACACATATTTATTATCCCCAGTTCCATGGGTCAGTCAGGAGTCCAGGCATGGCTTAATTGGGTGCTCTGCTCAGGTTTTCACAAGGCAGCAGTCAAGGTATCTGCCAGGCTAAGGGCTCATCAGAGCATTAATGAGAAAAGATCTTCTTCCAAACTCCCTCAGGTTGTTGGCAGAATTCATCTCTTTGTAACTAAAGGGCTGAGCTTCCTGGTTTTTCCTTGCTATTGGCTGAAAACTGCCCTCAACTCCTGGAGTTGCATTTTCTCAATACCTCTCTGTAGGCACTTCACAAGATGGTAGTTAATTCTTCAAACCAAGAAGGCAAAAAAGTTAAAAAGTCTCCCTTATATGAGGTAGGAAGACAGATACACATGGATGCACAGGCACACACTCATAGTGACAATCACAAACTCCAGAAGTGACATCATTCCATCCCATTTCACCACCTTTGCCTCCTTTTATTTATGAGAAGCAAGTGATAGGTCCCAGCAACATGGGGTGTGAACACAGGGCCATCCTAAGTTCCATACACCCCAGGAAACAAACAGCACTTTCATATGTGAAAGGAAAAGATATATATTTGAATGTAATTTTAAAATCAAGCACGTATTTTGACATTATTTTTACCATTCCAAATTGCACACATTAAAAATCTGTCTCATTTCTTACAGTTAACTTTTATAGATATAAATTCACTATTATCTGTTAAAGGAAAGGAGTGAAGTAAGTATGGCAAAGAAGAGAAAAAAAGAAGACAGCATAACGTAATTTCCACACTAAGAAAAAGAGCAGAAAATGATTAGAAGGTATTATCTCCTATTACTGAATTATGTGGGGCCATAACCTGACGAAGGACAAACATAAACAGTGTCAGTGAAGCTAACACTGGAAAAAAGTATTAGAAATAATGTCGCAGGGGTGCCTGGGTTGCTCAGTCAGTTAAGCATCTGACTATTGATTTAGGCTCATGTCATGATCTCAGGCTCCTGAAATCAAGCCCAGCATCAGGCTCCATGCTGAGCATGGATTCTCTGAAGATTCTCTCTCTTCCTCTCCCTCTGCCCCTCCTCCCTCTTTCTTTCTTCTCTCTCTCAAAAGAAGGAAGGAAGGAAGGAAGGAAGGACTTTGCAAAGAAAAAAACCTCGTGTATCTACTTATAACACAAAATTCTGCATAAATATCTGGGGCTTCTTAGGGCTCTGAAACCCCTTCAAGGGGCTCAAATAAAAAAAAATCTTGCTGAAGCTTGAAAAATATATTATATATATGCAGAAAATAAAGTTAACCAATTCATGGCCAAGTACACAATCTTTTTTCAATTAAACAAAACTTGTGTATGTATAATGAGTACTTGTAATTGTGTGTATGTGTGTTTTTTGTTAACTTCTCCTAATAGACTGTGGGCAGAGGTAAAACCAAGCATGTTTGAGAATGGTATACCCTGAGGGAAGACCTAAGGTATAAAGTACCAAGCTTGAAGGCAGAAGCTCTATAGTACCTGGACATCATTTTCATTTATTTCAAGGTTGGTGTTTTATGTATTTAGTGCACCTGTCACCTTTTGTGTTATTTTTCTCTACTCTTCATATGTGTAGGTGTATAAGGAGTCATGAAACATGTTGAAGAACACCTAGAAGAAAATGGGACTGTAGAACCAAGAATACACTGGGTGGCACAAAAAGGTATTTTTCATTTACATTATATTTTTGCTTAAAAGAAATGTATCTTCTCTATTCCAGAATGCATTGGCAAAGACAAGAGGATCATACCATGATTATATCAGGATTAGACAAACTTGGGCTTGATTTCCATCTCTACTAATTATTGCCTACATGTTTTTTATTAGTAAGTGTCCTTATCTATATAATGGAAATAATTATAGTACAGTTGCTGTTTTCTCTAAGTAAGTATTTAATAAATATAACAATTTTTTAGTGGTGTCACTATCCAAAGGAAAATTCCTAATAAAAAACAGAAAATTGGGCTGCCTGGGTGGCTCAGTGGGTTAAGCCTCTGCCTTCTGCTCAGGTCATGATCTCTGGGTCCTGGGATCTAGTCCCACATTGGGCTCTCTGCTGGGTGGGGAGCCTGCTTCCTCCAATCTCTCTCTCTCTCTCTCCTGGCCTCTCTGTCTACTTGTGATCTCTCTCTGTGAAATAAATAAAATCTTAAAAAAAACAAAACAGAAAATTGTCTGTCAACAAAGAAATAGAGAAGAGACATGATGGAAATATTAAAAAGGCAGTTACCACTAGTATAAAGAAATGTAAGGATGTTTTCTTAATAGCAACTAGATCTCTACCATTATTTGTTTGTATGATGTGTGTTCACATTACATGCCAACCATTGGTAGCTCTAGCACATCTGTCTTGAAACTGAGCAGCTTATGTTGCCTCTGTATCCTGTTTCTAAAATGAATCAAACAGGCTCCCTCTTTCCTCTTGGGCTAATTAGAGAATTTAAAAGAGGAAGAAAACCCTGACACCTATGATAAATAATCTGGCCTCATAAACAACACATCTGGAAAATGTATCTGGCACTCCATGGGAAATAGATCTGGCATTCTAAACTGTAAATCATGGGTGTTTTGAACACTGACATTCTAAAACAAAGTAAATTATTTATAAAACATGAAGGTTTTAAAAATTATCTTTTTCCCTTGGTAAATTTTTCATGAACTAATAATTCATGGTGTTTTGTTTTTTAGACACCAGAAAATTATGAAGAGAAGTAAAAATAGGACAACATAATCTGGAGTCTAGTGTTATTTCTGTGCAAGGCTGGGCAGCTGTGTTTCTAATTACACAGAGGGAGGCCTTTAAATGACTACTTCCAAGTATTTAGTTAATACCATTGGAAACTACAGATTGTGTGTTTTCAAAGCCATTTGGTCATTGGGCAATATTTTCCACTTTTCATATAATGACATGGTCCAATTATAAATGTACTACAAATTTATTCTAGATAACAAGTCTTATACATAAAGAGAAGATAAAACTCACTTAAGAAGATAAAATCATCCAAGACATAATCTTTATGTACCTTTCCAAGCTTCAACATGAACTCCCTCCTTCTACCCAACATTTAGATTTTTATTAATATTTGATCATTTATTATGATATTTATGATCATATTTATTATGATTTTTTAAAACAGTTTACATATTTTATAATACATTCTGTTCATCTATATATCAATAAACACAGAACTTAATGTTTTCAGTGACTTATAACCAACAAGTATATGGGTATTCTAGAATTTTTCTAAAGTTGCTTATGGATAACAATTTCATAAGTAAGATTGCTGTACTGTAGTCTTTGTATATACATGTTTTCACACAAATCTGATAATTTCCTTACTATAAGTTCTAGAAGTAGAAGAGATGCCTCAATGTGAATTAACATTTTTGTAAATTTTTTTAGATAAACTATTGTCAAATTACTCTCCAAAAATGTGTGTCAATTCACATCCCCATTTATAATTTATGGAAGATATATTTGACCATATTCATGCCAAAGATGGATTTTACTCTTTTTTTAATAAAAAAACTAAGATCCTCAATTATATTCTTTTCAATAGACATCTCAATAGAGATAAATTTTATATATTTGATTACCCTTTTGATTAAGTGTCTTCATTAATGATTAATATCTATTCTTTAAAGAACTATCTAGTTATATTATTTGTTGATTACATTTATCTTTTTAAAATTTATTTTAAATAATTTATTGTAAGTCAAGGTTATTAATGTTCATTTTATTGTATTTATTGCAAATATTTTTTCTAGCTCACATATTTAATATAGTTTTTAATCTTTGCAGTATTTCTGGTGTATAGAAATTATATGTGTCATTCTATCAATTTTAGTTTCAAATATAGTTCTGCCTTTGTTGTAAACTTAGAAAAAATTTTTCCCAAGCTCCTAATCATATATTTACATACATTTTGTTTTTCAGTAAAAACAATGCAATCTTAAGTCAGCTGCCAATCTAATATTTTTACCATTGTATGTTACAGACTTCTTTTCCCGGGCTGCTTTCAGGATTTTCTCTTTGTCACTGAGACTTGTAAATTTTACTATTAGGTGACGGGGTGTGGGGGGCTTAAGTGGGTACGAGAAGAATAAATGAAAGAAGATGGGATTGGGAGGGAGACAAACCATAAGTGACTCTTAATCTCACAAAACAAACTGAGGGTTGCTGGGGGGAGGGGGTTTGGGAGAAGGGGGTGGGATTATGGACATTGGGGAGGGTATGTGCTTTGGTGAGTGCTGTGAAGTGTGTAAACCTGGTGATTCACAGACCTGTACCCCTGGGGATAAAAATATATGTTTATAAAAAATAAAAAATTATAAAAAAAAAAAACAATGCAATCTTAAATTCATACGAGACTTATTTTACTTTAACTTGTGATGTGAGAAAATGTTCAACTTTTTTCCAAAATGGGAATCCAGTTTTCTTAACACCATTTATTGAAAAAAAAAATCCTTTCTTCTTTTGTATATTCTTTCTTTCCTAAATTCATCTGTCTACTTGGACATCATCTAGTTTGATTTTTTATAGTAAAACGTGCTTCAATAGTTAGTAGGGCAAATCTCCCTACTAAAAACTTACTAAAAAATTACTCCCTAGGTAATTTTTTTCTCAATTTTCCTCTGTATTTTTTTCTTTACATTTATTTATTTATTAAAAGATTTTATTTATTTATTTGGCAGAGAGAGATCACAAGTAGATAGAGAGGCAGGCAGAGAGAGAGAGAGAAGCAGGCTCCCCGCTGAGCACAGAGCCCGCCGCAGGACTCAGCCCCAGGACCCCAAGATCATGACCTGAGCTGAAGGCAGCGGCTTAACCCACTGAGCCACCCAGAGGCCCCTACATTTATTATACTCTAAATTCCTAGCATGTTCAAAGGATCATCTTCAATATTAAATGCAAAGTAGCATTTTCACCAAAGTTGAGAATGAAAGGTAAAGCAAATAAGAACAATTCAATAGATGGTGGTAAGATACAGAATCTAGAAGTAGCATAAATAGAATTCTGATAAAGAAGAGAGGCAGGGAGATCAGAGGGCTCCACAGAAGAACATGACATCTGGGTGGATTTTGAGGAACCAATCGAGTAGACAGGCAGAGAAAAGGTGAAGGAAGTGTATTCAACAGGAGAAAATCTTTTCTTGTCTGTTTTAGGAAGAAAAAAAAAATATTCCCTCTTTTGTGTATCCAAAGCATTTTGATAATATTCCCATTACAACCACTGTTAGCATTTATTGAGGTTTTATAATGGACCAGAACTTGCTTAAATAATGTATAAGGATAACATAATTAGTTTAATTCTTCCCACCACCTGTCAGGTATGTACTATTATTAGCTCTGTTTCATAGGCAAGGAAGTTGAAGCACAATGATCCCACATAAATTGGCCAAGCTTATAAGCCTCAGTCAGGATGCTCACTCATCAGTTTGGCTCAGAATTTACACTGACAAGTATTATTATGCCATACTCCTTCTTAGCACACACCAAATTTAAGATTTCTTAAAAGAAAAATCATAGGGATGCCTGGGTGGCTCAGTTGGTTAAGTGTCTACCTTTGGCTCAGATCATGATCCCAGGGTCCTGGGATTGAGTCCCACATTGGGCTCCTTGTTCAGCAGGAAGCCTGCTTCTCCCTCTGCCTGCCACTCCGCTGCTTGTACTCTCTTTCTCTTTCTCTCTCAGACAAATAAATAAAACCTTTATAAAAAATAAAGAAAACTCATATATGTATTGTGTAAAATAAGTGTGAAATTTATGTTATCTTTTTAAACTTATTTTTACCTGTAGTAATATATATATTTTTCTTGCAGAATTTTAAAATTAGATTTATATCAATTATTTATTGTCTGTGCAAACTGTAGCAGCCAGAGAACTCTTGGCTGCAAATTTGGCTCTGTGAATTGTATGAAGCCATGCCATGGTGCATTGAGTGATACTCATTCACATTCAGTCTCCAGACTGGAGAAGTCTTGGTTAATTCCTGGCTCTACTGCTTATAAGTTGTGTGAGCACAGGCATATCACTTATTCTTTTTTTTTTTTTTAAGATTTTATTTATTTATCCAACAGACAGAGATCACAAGTAGGCAGAGAGGCAGGCAGAGAGAGAGGAAGGGAAGCAGGCTCCCTGCCGAGCAGAGAGCCCGATGCGGGACTCGATCCCAGGACCCTGAGATCATGACCTGAGCCGAAGGCAGCGGCTTAACCCACTGAGCCACCCAGGTGCCCCCATATCACTTATTCTTACTATGTTTGATAAATAGTTGAAAGATATGACACAGCAGATGTGATAATGCCTAAGATAACAACAAAGAACCAAGTGGCAATGACCCAACAGTTGTTGAAACATCCTTTTCCACCTCACTCTGCATATACCTTATTGAACCATGGTTTTCTGGAAGCCATATATAATAATAACTGTGATGATAGCAATGCTTTGGTAAACATTTGTTATATTCCAAGGCATGGGGTTTACAACATAAATTTTTTTTAAAAGATTTTTAATTATTTGAGAGAGAGCCTTAGATAATGAGAGAGAGCACACAAGTGGGGAGGAGAGGGAGAAGCAGGCTCCCCTCTGAGCAGCGAGACCAATGTGGGGCTCGATCCCAGAACCCTGGGATCACGACCCAAGCTGAAGCAGACACCTAACTAACTGAGCCCCCCAGGCACACCGGAGCATCTTTATTTTAATCTTACAACATCCTGGTAAGGAATGCAGCACTGTCAACACATGAATGAGAGAGTAAGTCAGCACAGAGAGTGGGAGGACCAAGATTTGGACATGTTCTATCTGGCTTCGAAATACATGTTTTTTATCCTACACCTTGCTTGTTTAAAAACTTTACAAAGGAAATGTAGCAAAACAGTAAAATAAATGGAAGTCACACATAGTCTATAAAAACTTGCCATACATGTCTTATTCTGAAAAAATTCTAACACAGGTGAAAAGACACCTACTCCCCTGCCCAGGTCCTAAGCATAAAAGAGAGAGGAAAAATATGTAACTTGAACTCTTGGAGATGAGCCTAAGTGGTTCAGTTACAGAGCCAGAGGCATGCCATTCATTGCTCATTACTCTTTCCTTCTATGGGAAGACTGGCTTTCCCAATGTCTACTTTGGTTTTCTCAACTACCAGCTAATTTTAGGATAAATGATCCCAAGCTTCTTGGGGAATAGAGCCAGTTAGTTTCCAGAATCTAATGAAAAAATGCCTTCTCGTGCTGTAAAGGGAAGACCACATTTAATTCCGAGGTTAGCAACAATCATAAATATTTGAGTTCATACAAGATTCCAAAAATGTCCTATAAATGTGGAACCAATTTTGAAACCAGAAGTAAGGACTAGTTTATAAACCTACTCGCCCAGCGTCTGTGATCTATAATAAAAAGAGAGCAAGACTTGGGTTGGACAGAAAATACCATAGGTAGGAATAGAGATATAGTGGAAGATAAACACTGGTAATTTGGAAAAAGTGTTTTGTTTTCTGAGTAGTGTTGCCTTTTTGATTATAGACTCTCTTCCATTCTTTTAGTTAGACTCAAGGGAAAAAATTGGAAAAAAAAAGAAAACATGTCATCATTGATTTAAACTATTAAAGGTGAAAATATTGGGAAACGGACAGAATTGAGACCTGTTTGGATGATATATAATCAAGAGGACTTGCTTATTGATTGGATGTAGGAAGTGAAAAAGGTGAAGGTATCACAGAAGGTGTCCTTGTTTGGGACTTGAGCATCTGGTTATTTGGTGTCCTGGTGGAGAGACTGGCTGAGAAACAAATTTCTGTGAAGAGGTAGAAAGTGGATAGAAAGTAAGAGTTTAGAGATCAATGTTTGACCCATTAAATTTGCACTGTCATGTAGAGATATAAGAATGGTAGTTGTATATCAACTCAGAAGAACATTATAGAAATAAAATATTCATGAGTTGTTGGTGTAGAGACAGAATTTTAAATCTATTTGAATGGATGAAGCCATTTAAGCAGTGTGAGGTGATGTGGGAAGACAGGTCATGCCTGAACTCTGAGGAATTCCAATATTTAATAGTTAAGCATGGAATGATGATTGGCAAAGATACAGCGAAGGTAATACCCAATTAAAAAGAAGAAAGAAGGGGTGCCTGGGTGGCTCAGTTGTTAAATGTTTGCCTTTGGCTACAGTCATGATCTTGGGGACCTGGTTTCAAGCCCCACATCGGGCTCCTTACTCGGCAGGAAGCCTGCTTCTCCCTCTCCCACTCCCCCTGCTTGTGTTCCCTCTCTCCCTGTGTCTCTCTCTGTCAAATAAATAAAATCTTTTTAAAAAAGAAGAAGAAAGAATAAGGCGTTACATTGTTATGAAAACCAAGAGAATATAGCCATTTTAGCTTCATACTTTTAATATTGTTTCACATATTGTAAGCTTAAAAGTTCAAAGAAAGACATGTCTTTGAGACTTTTACCTGTCATGAACTAGATGCAACTCATTAAAACTTTCTTATTGTTAAAATGGGAGTAATAATCTCCTCTCATATATTAGATCATGATGAACATCAGTTGGGTGGGGCATAGGCAAGAGAAATTTTGTACACTGTTATATATACATTATAAGGTTTTCCATAAGGAAGACCATTATTACTGACTTGCTACTGATTTCTACTAATTTTAAGTTGTTACTAAGATATGTAAGTTGGGACAGGTTTGGAAGACCTCATGACTCTTGAGCTCAGGGCTGTGAGTTCAAGCCCCATGCTGGGTGTAGAGATTACTAAAAAATAAATAAATAAGCTTTAAAGATACCTAAGGTTATTAAGATAATCCAATTATATGAATATAAATTATATTATCAAGATTTATTTATTAGGGGTGGGGGAAGGCGAAAAATGGATGAAGGGGAGTGGTAAATACAGGCTTCCAATTATGGAATAAATAAATCACAGGATCGATGGCACAGTATAAAGAATACAGTCAATGATATTGGTGTACCGCAACAGATGAGAGCTACACTTGTGATGAATACAGCATGAAGTATAGACTTGTTGAATAACTATGCTATACACCTGAAACTAATGTAACACTGTGTGTCAACTATACTAAAAAATATATTTATTAGATTATCACTCTTTGTGAATACATATGGTAGACTTAAGTGGCCAGTAAATATAGTATTTAATTCCATCAGAAGAATGTCTCCATGTTGTGTACCCCAAGGTGAATATAGGAAAAAAGAAGCAAGGTAAATGGAAAAATTCCTGTCGAAAGGGGGGATGATCAACCATGACTATGGACAGTTGTTAGAGGTCTCAAATAAAATAAAAAATAATTAATTAATATGCTCCCTCCAAACTTGATCCTTCAGTGGATAGCTAAGTCACATTGAAAATAGTCTTGGGGCACCTGGGTGGCTCAGTCAGTTAAGCATCCAACTCTTGGATTTGGCTCAGGTCCTGATCTCATGGCTCATGGGATTGTCTGGTGTTGTCAGGTTTGCGATGAGTTAGAGTCTGCTTGGATATTCTCTACTCCTGCCCCTTTCCTCACTTGCATGCCTCTCTCTCAAATAAATAAATAAATCTAAAAAAAAAAAAAAAAAAAGGAAAATGGTCTTTACTCTGTTATAATTTCAGCTAGTCCTCCTCCTTCAATCTGAGGTCTTCTTTAATCCTTGGAATGTTTTCTTCACCTTCCACTTGACAATGGGGAATTTCTCAGGACTCTAGCCACTTTGAATAACAGCTGAAGTTTTATTCAAGTATGCAGTCTTATCTCCTGGAGGGACAAGAGAAAGCGTGCATTTATGATAGCAGGAAAGAAGTCTATAAACCCTGGTGGTTGTTGGGCACTGAGGATGGAAGAATGAGAAAGTAGACAGTCTCAGATTTGAGTCAGATTTGATCTGAAGTAAGAGACTAATTTGCTGACACGCACAGTTTAGGAAAACTCTGTTTAGGGAGATCGATGTTAGGCTTACAGGCCAATAAAGATTAATTTTATTAGGTCTTGAAAGCTGTTAAATTTTGTGAGTTCCCTATAAAAAGGCCTGGACATCTTTGAACTTTTGAAGTAGTTATTAAAGGTAATCACATTATTGGGTGGGGCCCGGCAGGAGAATGAGTAGAGCCTTGGAATATGTTATTAAGTAGAGCAAATGACATTGAAAGAAGTACTGAGAGACACCAGAGAAGCTCAGAAGCCAGTATGATGGAGCCTGAGGTCCTGAGAATTAGTTTGAACTTTGCCTACATGACCTGCAAAAATGCTTCAAGGCCTCTTGAGTGCATGACAGCTGATTATTCTACACAGTACATGCTAAGCTAGGTCTGCATCTCTCGACTGATCCTTTCTCCAGTTAACTGACATTATCCTAATACCACATTGCATGAACATAAATTGCAAGGATCTGGAGAATATACTTGCTTCAAATGGAGAACTAGAAATTGATCGTTTATGCCTAGGATTCTGATTTTTTATGCCAGGAGTTTTTAATGGTGTAATCTGAAATGTAACTCTTTTTGGAAGTCATTCTTCCAAGATGGAAGAAAAAAAAGACTGTAAAAAAGAAAAAGTAACTTAGTGAAGAAACAGAATCCTGTGAAATCTTACCTGGTGGAAGTGGAAATTGTCAGATTACATTAAAATGCAGCCAAGAGGAGATAAAACACCCTTTCGAATACTGTTGCCTTTGTTGTCATTTAAATTCTCAAGAGAATTATCCTAAGTGATTTCCTCTCTTTTAATGAAAATAAACCCTTAATGAAAATAAAAAGTGGTTTTAAAGCCTTTGGAGCTTCTGATGGCATGTCCAATTGCTTTGTTGTTTACTTTGAAAATGACCAAATGAAAGACTTCAGCCTAAACAGCAGCTTAGAATAGAGGTTGGCATTTCAAAATGGTTAATAATCTGCTTGGCTGTATACTCACTGCAGCCTTTCCTATTGGTAGATGAGGTTATCAAAGAGGAAGAGTCATGGATGCTGAAGAAATAGTTGGACTCGCTGGTCTGAAAAGCTACAGCCTGAAAATTAGTTACTAGACAAGATCTTCTAAAATGGAAGTTTTTAAGGTTTGATCCCTGGACCAGCAGCGTCAAGCTCACCAGGGAACTTGGTAGAAATGTTAATTCTCCAGAACTAGCACCCTAAACCTCTTGAATGGGCACCTCTGGAGATGGAGTTTGAAAACGATTTAGAGGAATAAATTTTCCTCCTAGCTGGAATGAAATTCCCTATTTTTGTTGCGAGGGATAGCATTCTGTTCCTGCTCATCTTCATGTCTCTGTGCTTTGGCTGTTGAAACTTTTGGATTTTTTTTTTTTTTCTAGGATTGAAAGACCCGCAGATCCCCTTACCCAAGAATCCAACACTGCCACTGGATGCAATCAGCAAGAGGTTCTTTATTGTTACGCAGGCACCTGCGGGTGGTCAGCAGCTCCTGCTAGCTGAGCACACCCGGCTGTGGTGGCGCCGGGTTTTTATAAACAGGTACAAACAAGTTTTGGGTGGGGCGCAACTGATTGGTTGACAATTAGAACTTTTGAAAAAGGCATACGTGGAGTTTGCTGATTGGCTTTGGGGACCCGCGCAAGCGAAGAGAGAGGCGGGAAGGGGGAACAGGCTGATTGGTTCTGAGGGCCCGTGCGCGGGAGGAGAGAGGCAGGGAGGGGGAATAAGAAGGGGGAAGGTAGGAATGCCATCATGGCGTCTTCTATTATTTCTATAAGCCAAGCAGTTACAGAAGGGCAAAAGAGCGATTAATAAGCAATTAATAACCTAATTAATAACCTGGTCTATACCTAAAAGCCAGCGGTTTACAGAAAAGCAAACAAGCGGTTAGTTATCCTATCTATCTTCTAGGGGAGGGGTCTTTCATTATCATCAAGTTAGTATCTGGCACGGCCAGTCCTTGTACCCAGGCTATCTGAGTCCATGCCCCATGTTCCCATTTTGTCCCTCACTCCCATGGGGTGACATCAGTTCCAAATTGCACATTGGAAGGATACTTCTTGAATTCTCATTCGTCACACAGGAAAGAAGAGTGGGTTAGTGGCTTACCCAAAAACCATAAAGAAGGCAGTGGTGCCAGGAACATCATGACAGCATGAAGGACCCAAGCAATTGATTAACTTATGAAATTCCACCACTGGAAGGGATTTTGAGAAGCCACACAACTCCTACTTGGAACTTGTTTATTACTCTGAAATACTTCTGCTCCTCACCTCCTGGTTAATATTTGTCCTTTACGTCTCCGTGTAGGTAGCACTTTCTTTGGGAAAAACACCCTGAGTAAAAGTAGATGAGATTAGATATTCCCTCAGCACCCCACTTGTTTCCCTACATCCTTCATTATCACTGCTTATCTAATTGTCTGATAAAAGAACCAGGGCCCAATCTGTCATGCTCAAGAGTCTATCTCCAGATCTACTGAGCACAGCAGCTGGTATATCATTTTTTAAATTAATATTTGCTGAATGAATATTCCATGTAATCAAGAATGAAAATCCTTGTATTTGATATAATCATATGTATATATACATGTATAAAATACCTTCTCTTGCTCTGAAGGAAGATTATATGCAAAGTAATTCCTCTGAAAGAATATAAAGAGCTCATAACACCTCTTAATTATTCATTCTGGCATTTTGTAGGCCTAACTGCTAGCAAATCCAGCCTTCTGTTAGACATCAGTATCTTAAGTTAAGGCTTAGTTACTTTCCCTTTTCTGACCTCAGCAAAGATGGAGAACATGAGCATTAGTTTCTGCATGTATGTGTACTGTTGTATTTGTTTGTTGGACTTCTTTACATGGTTCCTCCAACTCCACTCTGTTCTGGATCTTTTCGGATCTTTTGTTTCCTGCATCATTTAAGAAATACTTGTTGTAGACCTCAGGCTAGTCACTTAATTCTTGATCCTCATTTTTCTCATTGTAAAGTAAGAATAGTAATGGTTTTATATATGCACTGACACTAAATTAGATGATGTATATGAAAGTGATTTGTATGGTGACAGTCACATAGCAATTTTTTCAGAATTATTCATTGTAATTTTTCTCTTATTTTTATTTCTTGTGATTGTATTAGATAGAGACTACATGAAGTCACTTAGTCTTCAAGGTAATGTCCAAAAATTGCTTTCTATATCATGGTTGTATAGAAATAAAATTTGCCAATCCAAGGTCTTTAAATTACCCTAAATTGATCTTTTCTGGGTTTCAAAGGATACCCTTTAATCCTATATCTTAGAATTTCGAAACTAAATATTTGACCTTTATCATTGAGGATAGTATTGGGGGATGATGAAGAATCCAGAGGTTCTAAAGAGTCAGTCCAGGCAATCCAGCAAGATCTTTGGTCCTTATTCTGAGATTAAAATCTTATGTCAATAGTAAAGCCCAAAACAGGAAACGACTCAAGGAAATGTCAAGATTCATGTTCTGTGACAGAGGTTGAGTATCAGGTACCAGAAAGATAAGACATTGCAGTAGAAAACAAGGATATGAGAACAACAGTAAAGGAAATTTGACCTTCTTTTGTTTATGACATTCCCTAGTATAGCAGTCAATGTCCCACATTTCAGTATCTGATCCTATCCTATCAAACTCAATATTACTTCATAATCTTGGCCATTTTCCTTTTAGTTTAGGTTGTTCCAAACTAGAAGCAATCTAATTATTTTAGCCTAAACTTATAAGCTTGATTTTCCAGCATTTTTATCCAACAATGTTATCTGATTTATTTTTTTTAAATAAGCATAAGTAAAGAACCAAAAGATTTGGGTCTTACTTTTCAATCTATTATTTAGTTATTGTGTGATTTCGGTTCAACCTATTAATTTCTGGGTCTAATTTTCCTTTTCTTCCAATAATTATCAACATATATTTTAGAATAAGCCTTTCTTTAGAATTTATTCATTCTCCTCCCAAATGTAGTCATTTATTTCTCAATATCCTAAAGATGTCATCAGTCTACATACTTTGTCCTTATTACTGTCCTAAGAAAGTTCAGAATTTCATTGTCATTTTGATTACAAAATGCTGTTAGTCTTGCATCCATGGTAATTTAGAAAGACTTGAATGAGAAAAAAATGTTCATGTAAGTGTGTGTGTATCATCCATAATTGTAATCAGACCAAATTTAAATATCATTTAATTATCACCATTAATCTTCAATGTATACATCAGTATTAAAGCCACAGTTTTTTTAGACCCACAGTTATGCTTTTATGTAGCATACATTAGTATAGTAATAATTTTTTAAATTAATGGTTCCAGTTTTTGTCAGATCTGTATATGTAAGTGCCCATCACACAATTTTATCTGCTTGTTCTCTAGGCACCTTAAACTCATTACATCCAAAATGGAACCTGTTAATCAGCCATCTCAGATACCAATATGCTCTTATTATTATTTTTTTTATAGTGGTTAATAATATCTTCCGCTCAATCACCCAGCAAGTCACCTGAGAGTCATCCTAACCTCTTCAATACCTTACCACATTTCCATATCTAATTAGTCAAACGGTCAATTAATTCTACTTATTATGCCCCCCTCCAGCTAGAGTCCACCCCTCTGTCACCACAACTACTGCCCTAAACCTAGCCTTCATATTTCTTGCCTGGATTGTTACAATAATTTCATGACTACTATTTCTCTGGTCCAAGTTACCATTACTTTTATTATTGGGCTCTTAACTTGTCCCTCTGTTTCCACCATGTTCCCTTTACCTTGCTGCCATATTATCTATTCTTCATGCAGTGACCAAATTGATCTTTTAATAGTTAAAATAAGATGATGTCATCTTCCTGCTTTAAATTCTCTAGTGGTTTTCCATTTCACTTATAATAATCCACATTGCTCACCATGTCTACAAGACATATGTGGTCTTGTCACTGGTTCCATTTTGAGCCTCATGTCCCAACCCACCCTTCACTATATCCTAGTCATATGAAATTTTTCCTGTTCCTAGAGGGTACCTGATTGAATGCCACTTCAAGCCTTTGAACTATTTGTTTTGTTTGCCTGAAACAGAACTTATCATTCAGCTCCTTGTCAAATGTCATCTGAAAGAGTCCTTACTTGGCCATTCTATTAAATGCTTCTCTCCTGGTCTCACATATTACTCTTCGCATTGCCATTTTCTCTGTATCTTTTCTATGATCTGAAATTATCTTATATATATATATATCAATTTGTTTACTGTTAATTTTCTGTTTCCAAGCAGAGAGAGATTGCCCTGATTGCCATGGATTGTACAGATTTACAAAACCATGCAAGTTAGATATTCAATAGTAAATTTAAAAATTGTGTATATGTGATTTCATGGGAAATTAAACTAAATTCCTGAGGGACTGAAAATCTTACTTTACTTTCCATAATATGTAAATTTATATTTACCACCTACCATACTGTTTTTATAATAATAATTAAATATAAAAAATAAAATATACCAGATGATATAAAATCTGTTTTCTATTCTTCATATGAAAAGAAGACTGTGTCCAACTTGATTACTTGCTATGCATATTAATTATGAAATGACTTCCATAAATAAATTAATTAATATGCCTATTGCCTCACACTGTTTTTTTAAGGGAATACTTAAGACCTACTCTTTTAGCAAATTTAAGTATATAATACTGTATTACTAATTGTAGACATCATGCTATACATTAGATCATCAGAACTTATTCATCTTACAACTGAAAGGTTGTATTCTTTTACCAACATCTCCCCATTTCCTCCACCCCACACACCATCCTATTCACCATGGCTGTGAGTTTGTTAATTGTGCCTCAGTAAAGCTGGGAAAATAACTCTCTGAATCCAGAGACATAGAACTAAATGTGAAAAAGAAAACAATAAAGCTCTAAGTATTAGGAAAAAAAGAATCTGTTTTAGGTGGGGTTAAGGAAATTAGCATAAGCATTATAGAAAATAAAATTATTTTGGTAGAATGGTTTCAGATCTTTTCATTTAAAAATAATTATATTTATTTTTATTTTTTTTATTTTATTATGTTATGTTAGTCACCATACAATACATCATTAGTTTTGATGATTCATTGTTTGCATATAACAACTAGTGTTCATCACAGCACATGCTCTGTCAATACCCAACATCCTGTTACCCCCTCCCCCAACCGCTTTCCCTCTGAAACCCTCAGTTTGAAAATAAGTCTTCAGTGCTAGTGGGCAAATGCCCAAGAGTGCAATTGATGGGTCATATGGTAAGTTCATTTTTAGTTTTGAAAGGAACTGCAAAGCAATTTCCTAAGGTAGCTATACAGTTTTGCATTCCAATCAGCAATTGCAGTTTCTCTTCATCCTCATCAGCATTGTGTGTTATCATTATCTTTCACTTTAGTTATATCATTTTTTTAAAGATTTTATTTATTTATTTGACAGAGAGAAATCACAAGTAGGCAGAGAGGCAGGCAGAGAGAGAGAGAGAGGAGGAATCAGGCTCCCTGCTGAGCAGAGAGCCCAATGCGGGACTCATTCCTAGGACCCTGAGATCATGACCTGAGCCGAAGGTAGAGGCTTAACCCACTGAGCCACCCAGGCACCCCTGAATAGACATTTTCTAAAGATGACATACAAATGGCTGAGTGCACGCTCAACATCAGTGGCTTAACCACTGAGCCACCCAGGCGCCCTAGTTATATCATTTTTAACAGATTAAAAGTACATTGATGTTGCTCATCCATTTCAAGTTGCTTTTTCAATGTCATACTTCCTAAACAAAATATTTATTAAATAATTCTCTCATAAAAAAGATAAATACTCCCTGGGATCTCTCAAATCTGAAATAGGATTTTTAAAATTATGTCACATGTGAGATATGAAGAATTATGAAGCTATGACAAAATTATGTCACATGTGAGAAGAAAAGATAAGAAAAGAAAGAAAAACAAGAATGTTAATGTAAAATAATTACAAACTTTAAAAAAAGAGCACAGTGTGGACAAATAATTTTCCTTAAGGTTTTTTGGTAAATTCCCCAATGGTTAAAATCCTGATTTTTCTTTGAAATTATGATATAGTTGCACAAAATCCCATACTTATTAAGAAGAGGTGTACATGTTTACTATTATGATGAAAAAATTAATTGAGCAACTTCCTCAAATAGTAGAAATAAATGTTGCTACCAGTGAAAATGTTGGAGAAAAATTTCATCATAACAAAAAGCTATAAGAAAACAAGAGCAACTAATTTTCTAGTGACAAGAAATAGAAAAAAATAAAAGTATAAAGTAAGTGTGAATGTCTTCCTGTGGCTTGACTGAGTCATGTAAGTAATACACAATTGGAAATGTGAGTTATAACCTTGTATTTTCTGGGAATCAATTCAGTGTTAAATACGGTTATTAACTAGTAATTAATCTCTGTGGCTGGTCACATGACTTGGCTGAAACTATTCAGTAATTATTGCTGAATTCTTAATCCATAGTATGATTCATACTAAAAACCACTAGCACAATGGTAATATTTCATACCAGGCTACACAGAATCAAAGTGACTACTGAATGAAAATGGGACATGAAGGTGTGCCTGGGTGGCTCAGATGATAGATGATAGACTCTTGGTTTTGGTTCAGGTCCCAATCTAAGGGTCATGGGATTGAGTCCCATGTCAGGCTCCACTCTCACCATGGAGTCTGCTTAAGATTAACTCTCTCCCTCTGCCCCTTCCCCTGCCCTCTTTTTCCTCTCTCTCGAATAAATAAATAAATCTAAAAAAAATAAAATGGGATATTGATAAAATCCAGCATCCTTATTTTTTCTGATTGTTTCCTTCAGTTTGGTTGAACTCCAGCCATCAAGAGAAGGCTTATCAACAGAATTTATCATCCTGAGTGACAAATTCTGGGATTCATGCTTAGTCTATCCTATGGTATTGCAGATCACAGAAGGCCTAACACAAACTGGGTAGAACTAAGCCTCAAAAGAAGATACCCTTGCTACACTGGGGCAATATCCAGAGTTGTAACATTCCATATGGTAGCTGCTAGTCACGTGTAGCTATTTAATATAAATATAAATTAATTAAAGTAAGAAAAATTAGTTCCTCAGGTGCAGCGGCTGCATTTTGAGTGCCTCATTGTCACTTTCAGCTAATGTCTAATATTTGGACAGAAGACAAAACGGTTCCATCACACATCATGACCAAAAACTCTTTGGACAATAATATTCTAGAGAGATGTGAAAATAGGTAATAATCCAAAGAAGAATTTAATCTAGGCGCTTTGAGGATAATGTGTAAGTTTGCTAGTGCTGTCATAACAAAGTACTACAAGCTGAGTGACTTAAACAATAGAAATTCATTTTACAGTTCTGGAAGCTGGAAGTTTGTGGAAGTTTGTGGTCAGCAGGGCCATGTTCCCTCTGAAGGCACTAGAGAAGGATTTCTCCCAGGCTTATCTTTTAGCTTCTTGTAGTTGTTTGGTTTATGATAACATTACTCAAATCCTCACATGTCATTCTCTCTGTGTGCATATTTCTATGTTCAAATTTCCCCCTTTTATAAGAACACTAGTTAAATTGAGTTAGGGGTCTCTGATACTTCAGCATGGCCTCTTCTTAACTAATTGCATCTGCAACAATCTTATTTCCAAATAAAGTCACAGGCTGAGATAATGGGATTGAGGACTTCAACATACAAATTTGGGACAGAATATAATTTAACCCATAACATATAGTATCTGGGTGTATTATGATATTAATGAAATGTTAATAAGGCAACAATACCCATCATGGCCCATGAACCCCAGAAAGAAAAGGGTGAAGAGTCACAACAAAAACTTTAAAGTAATATGCAAGGATCCTGGCAACAAATGCCTCTGATAAACTGGCAGGGAAAAACTTTTCTCTTGCCTTTTTTTAAATCAGTTTTTGTTATTTCTTATACATTCAAAACCATAGGTTTGAGGCTCAGAATAGAACTCTTGTCTTTTCCAACAGAAGTTCAGGCCAATTTTCTAAATAACCTGAGATACTTACAAGATTCGTTTATTAAGAATGTTGCTAAATGGACCTGGGTGGCTCAGTGGGTTAAGCCTCTGCCTTCAGCTCAGGTCATGATCTCAGGGTCCTGGGATTGAGCCATGCATCGGGCTCTGGGCTTAGCAGGAAGCCTGTTTCCACCTCTCTGCCTGCCTCTCTGCCCACTTGTGATCGCACGTGCTCTCTCTCTCTCTCTGTCAAATAAATAAATAAAATATTAAAAAAAAAGGGGGTTGGTGCTAAATGGTAACAGAACAAGTCAATGCCCCAATCCCAAGACACACAGTAAAGATACAGTCCCATGAACAAAGCAACAATCTAATTATCATGACTGAAACATAGGCCAACTCCAGAATAGTAGAAAAGCATAATCAATCACCTACGAATTAAGGTTAGAGATCCTTAAATTTCCGTTCCCATTTTCTGTTCCATAAAACTATTCCTTCTGGTCAAGCCCTGGTATCCCATGCTAACAACCCTCTTTTGGGCATAATTTCATCTACTCCCTAAATGCTTGACTTGACGTACTCCATAAAGTGCTTCTGATACTCCTGGCTTCTGTTATGCTAGTTTCTTTTTCACTTGAAGTCTTGCCTTGCCTTTCAAATGTAATGTTCAATTCTCCCTTTTGGTGACCTCCCTGGCTACTAAGGCCATTTTCCCTCTCATTCTCCCATCCTGACCCACAAGATCTCTGAAATAATCATCTCCTCCCAGTTCAGCCAAATCCTAGGAACTCCTAATATCAGCAATACCTTCCTACAACTAGTTGTTGTTTTGTTCATGACTATATTTTTGTACTTGTTTTCCCATCTAGGTATGGCACTCCACTATCAACTCTGAAGTTGAAATGGGATTTCTGTCATTATCTCTCTCATATAGTTTCTTCAGATCCCCCACTACTCTCCTCTCTACTTTCATCTGCATAGAGATTCAGGACCTACCTTTCTGAAGATCCATCAGAAGCACTCTTAATGGTTCTAAGCTTCTGGTGAGTATAGGAGCTGCCTGTGACAGAAATCTTCTTTGAATGTTCTAAATGAAAAAGTGAAGATTTTATTACTATAGTGATAGTAATGTAGCTATAGGTAATAATACGGACAATGATCTTATTTTTCAAAAGAGATCTAAATCTGCCTTTCTGAATTAAAAAAAAAAAAAAAAGATTGTTGGAACCAAATACTGGAAAGGAAACGTTAATTTTCTGGCCTAAAAGGCCATTAGGTGTGTGTGTGTGTGTGTGTGTGTGTGTGTGTGTGAGTGTGTGTGTGTGTGTTGCATGAAAATTGAGAGAATAGGAAGGAAACTCAATGATCCACACTTTAAAATGCAATTCATTTATGTATACATACACATATTATACAAATTTATTTTAACATATAAGGCACACTACATAACTACTGTTTTATCTCCTACTTTTTACTTTTAATAAAACATTGGTCATTAAACTGACAATTCAATTCAATTACAAACTATATGTTGATGAACACCCTATGAATGCATTGGAGGGAACATGTCCTATTAAATTAATACAAGCTGTAAAACATATAATTCCTTGATCAATTCAAAACATATAATTCCTTGATCAATGCAAAAGTAGTTTTACCCATATACATACATAAATTCAGTGTATGAAAATGTCCAATTTGTTATAAAAGGGAAAATTTAAAGCCTTGAGGCCTTTGAAGTTGTGGCTGATAGACCTTTCACTAGATTTTGGAATAATTCAAAGCAGGGTAGGGCTCTGGGAAAGACACACCTGGCCATCAAGATGGGAGTGGCTGCCCCAGAACACAGTCTCTTCCTCTTGTAGGCTACCATAGACTTTAAGTGAGCTGTTTCCAATCTTTTTAAATGGTGAAACTCCTTTTTAAACTTTCGTGTTCAAGTAATTATGCCTTGTTATCAATTTGTTTTGAAAACACATTTTTATAGAATCACTACTACTTGGATAATGCTTTTTAATTTCTTTTCATTTGGTATTACAGAAAATTTCAAATATATTCAAAACTAGAGAAAAGAATGTGAGTCTATCCCTCAGCTTCAACACTTACAAACTCTTAGTCAATCTTGTTTCATCTCTACCTCCATTTTTTTCTTCAACTTTCCCCCTTCCGAAAGTCAGATTATGATGAAGTTAGTCTTTGATATCATATTACTTAACTTGTAAACATTTCAAAGTATATCTCTAAAAGATAAGAACTTAAAAAAATCCAAAATAACAATAGTTGTTGTAAAAATCAATTCTTTATCGTCTGATCAATGTTCAAATGCTCCTGGATATGTTTAAATTATTTTTTTGGCTTGCATCATGATCCAAATGAAGTCAATATATTACAATTGCCTTCATATGTCCTCCATTTCTTTGAATCCATAGATTTCCTCTTTCATTTCTTTTTTCTTTATAATTTATTTGTGGGATAAACCAGATTATTATACCTTAGAAATTTTTATAATCTAGATTTTAATGATTAATTTTTTTATAGACTAGCTCCACAAACTTAATCAACCCTGTATTTCCTAAAATTTGTAGTTAGATTAAAATACCTTATCAGATCCAGGTTCTACATTTTTTTGGCTACAATAATCCATAAGAGACATACAATGTCTGACTAACTCTCTGGTGATTGTTTTCTAGATGAATAATGCATTTTTTAAGTGTGTGTTTTATTTGCCACAAAGAGTTTGAAAAATCAAGGAGTGCTTCAGAAAGTGAATGGATATACAACTGAGCCTTAAAGGAAAGGTTGAAGTCAGATGGGTGGACATGACAGAGGAGAAAATTCTAAGTCCAAAAGGCACAACTGCTGAGGTGAAAATATTGTATACAAGGCATATATAACTGTATTAATCTGACTGGGATGAAAGTTCCCTTAGTTTAGAAGAAGAAGAAAGTTGACTAGACAAACCTAGATTAGAAATTCCAGGACAGGAAGAAAGGAAGAAAGGAAGGAAGAAAGAAAGAAATTAACTAATTAACTCCAGGATTGTTAGTTTGTACTTGATCCAATAGACCGAGGGGGTCTAAGTTTTACGATTAAATTGAGGGGTGCCTGATTGGCTCAGTTGGTTAAGCATCTGTCTTTGGCTCAGGTCATGATTCCAGGGTCCTGGAATGGAGCCGCACATCAGTGTTCGTCTCCCTGCTCGGCCAGGAGTCTGCATCTCCCTCTGTGTCCCACTCTAATGTGAGCACTCTTGTGCTAATGTGTGAGCACTCTCTCTCTCAAACAAATAAATGAAATATTTAAAATAAAAATTTTAAAAAAGAAGACTAAATTGAAGAATGGATAGAGAGGGTGGAGACAGGCCAGAAATCTGGAAATCCATTAAGAGATTAATGATTAATCGTCTAGGCCAATCTAGAGTGACTGGCAACTGTGGGAATAAGAAGGGAAGATAGATACTTAAAATGACATTATTTCAAAATAAGAAATATAATATTTTCAAAGTAAAGGAAAAAGCCTTCAAAAACATTATATAAAACATAAAGTTTGATGATTTTTTAAATTTTAAAATGCCTAAGATAGTGTATGTCTGTGGCCTAATACATATGGCATAAAAGACTGAATCACTGAATCATTCATTCCACAGAGGTTTAGAAAAATCTCGGAATGTCCATATTTTTCATTTAATCTTTCTTTGTGTATAAAAGAAGACCACAGTAAAGTGATCTGCTTCTCACATGGAAGAATATTGTTCTGCTTATTAAAGAAAAAAAATTCATCTTAAAATGTAAGCCAGATATGTAATTTGGAATTGACAAAACTTCTTTCTTTTCTTTTTTTTTTTTCCTCTTGTTTGATTTGTTTATAAGTGACTCTTACTCTGTGCTACCTAAAGTCCCATATGTTTGCCTAAGGTTATACAACAAGCTCATGGAAGAAATGGGATTAGAATATAAGTCTACTGGATCTTGGTCTGATGTTCTTTCCACTATGTGCTCACATCAGAAAGGATGCCAATTTATCCCTTATCTAAAATGGGCTGGGGGAAAAAATGTGAAGTTCAGTCGAGGGTTCCTATGGAACATCTCTCCCTCACTTGATGGCTGAGTTTTCTAATGTAATGACATGACAGATAAATACAACAACATTAACCCAGTGTGGACTCTCTTGGGACCTAAAATGATGGTCTCAGCTGCACGATCAATTTCCATCTTGATGTAGGGTGTAAATTTGGTCCAAGGGTATTTGAAAAAGTAAGAATAGAAAGAGTGCCAAGTACTGGAGAGGTGCTGAAATGTATGTGAAAAGAACACCTGCCTTCTTTTCAGGGGTGGAGGCTGAGATGGTACGAGCAGGATTCCACTGCAATAAAAAAGGTCTCAATAATCCAGAGATTATCAATAACCCTGGGTCTTATGTAATATATGAATTCTTCTTTTAAAATTCAAAAGATGGAGTGCCTGGGTGCTCAATGGGTTAAGCCGCTGCCTTCGGCTTAGGTCATGATCTCAGGATTCTAGGATTGAGACCCGTATCAGGCTCTCTGCTCAGCAGGGAACCTGCTTCCCTCTCTCTCTCTCTGTCTACTTATGATCTCTCTCTGTCAAATAAATAAGTAAAATCTTTAAAAAATAATTTGAAAGAGGGACACCTGGGAGGTGCAGTGGGTTAAGCTTCCAACTGTTGGTTTTGGCTCAAGTTGTGAGCTCAGGGTTATGGGATCCTGCTCCATGTCTGGCTCTGAGCTCAGTTGCTGAGTCTGTTTAGGACTCTCTCTCCCTTTTCCTTTGTCCCTTCCCACCCGCCCGTCCCCACCATTCTCTCTCCTTCTCTCTCTAAAATAAATAATCTTTTGTAAAAAATTAAAATTTGAAAGAGAAGGATATTCTAATGTGGAAAAAAACTTCCCCCTGTTTCTGCATATCTTGTCTTTTGTCTGAGATCATTTTTTCAGGGATATTGGTATAGTAAACAGCCTTAGATAAAGATGTTCTCCTCTAGAGCAGAGGATAAGTTTGCTTGCTGTCAAATATAATGTCTCCCTCTAAGGCAGCTATTAGGCAAATTTGCTTGGAGTCCATTAAATGGACTCTGTTAAGCTCAGACTCCTTAGCTGTGATGCAAACCAGCTATGTGTGCAGGAACCATGGGAACTATTCCATCTCACTCCCGTGGAACTTGGAGGGCTAAAAGAACCAGTGCATAAATAAAATTCATGCTACATGCTCTGCTGTGAATGCAACTTTGACCTAAAAATAACACATCTTCTGCCAGTAATCACGGAACTATGACAGGCTAACTTGTTACCTTATAAGTAAGGCGAAACCAGACCTTTCATAATTCTTGACAAGTAATTTCTAGTTGGAACTCAGAATAACTGCGTGATTATTTCTCGGTATTTAATAGTAAATAGATTTTTACTCAAAGGGGTCTTGAAAAATAAAAAAAATAATAATAAGGATTAAATAAAGTCTCTGGGTTAACTTGCTAAATCTCAAAATAGACATCTATATTGAGAAGCCAGACTAGAAGTTTCTATTCTGAATTCAATAATACCACTTTTGACTAACTACCTACATATGGTTCTAAGCCAGTATAATAATGTTATTATGGCAATTGGTTTTACTCCATGGCCCAAGAAATCAGTGTGTGGGTTCTGTCAGCTACATATATGTCTATTCTGAATATATACTTATAAACCAGAGAAATAAACATTGGTGCACCCTTGTTTGCAGTAGACTCCCTGTGAGACAGACCAGTATTAGAACTCCATTTAATACCTTACTCTCGTACATTTATACTCTAACTGGTAATCCCCAACGGCACTTTGGTTCCCTGGGTATTCATATCGGTTTGGACTTTGTATCCAGCAGACCTCAAAAATCTGAGCTGTTCCCTTCCCCCATGATAAATGGTCAAATGTTTTGTTTGGGTAAGGATTGAGAAAATAAGAGCTAAGGAGATGGGACCTCTCTTTTAGCTGATGCATTCAGAGGAATAGAACTAGCCAGGACTTAAACCTTGGTGATGGATCATGACTTGTTATTGAGATGGCTGACTCTTATTGGCTTTCTATGTATTTTGATTTTAGGAATTCCATGTTCTACAAGGTATGGCCATGGAACCTTATAGACCAGGACCTTCTGAAGGCCATCTGGACCTTGCTGCCCATTATAAGAATTGTGCTTGCCTTGCCTCTAATGGTTAAGTGTTGTCACTGGTCTCTGCTATTCTGGAATTCTATCATTCCCCTTACTTCTAGGGAATCTCAGTTCTATAACAGCATCTTTTATCATCAGAACGAGGTTGGAGGATTTATATTCCCTGACCTCAAGTATTACCATAAAGCATGTGGCACTATCATAAAAATAGACAAAAAGATCATAGGATGAAATAAAAAGCCCAGAAATATACCATGCATTTACAGTCAAATGACATAGGGACAAAAGTATCTAAATGGGGTAAGGAAGGGCTTTTCAACAAATGGCCCATAATCTCACATGAAAAAACATTGAAATTTTTTTAATTTTTTAAAAGATTTTATGTATTTATTTGTCAGAGAGAGAGAGGGAGAGAGAGCAAGCACAGGCAGACAGAATGGGAGGCAGAGGCAGAGGGAGAAGCAGGCTCCCTGCTGAGCAAGAAGCCCGATGTGGGACTCTATCCCAGGACACTAGGATCATGACCTGAGCCCAAGGCAGCTGCTTAACCAACTGAGCCACTCAGGCGTCCCAAAACATTGAAATTTTATTTCCACCTAGATCACAATTAGTCTTAATTTTATATGAATCATATACCAAACTTACAAGTTGGGATTATGGGGCACCTGGGTGGCTCAGTGGGTTAAAACCTCTGCCTTCGGCTCAGGTCATGATCCCGGGGTCCTGGGATTGAGCCCCACATCGGGCTCTCTGCTCCGCAGGGAGCCTGCTTCCTCCTCTCTCTCTCTGCGTGCCTCTCTGCCTACTTGTGATCTCTGTCTGTCAAATAAATAAATAAAATGTTTAAAAAAAAAAGTTGTGATTAAGAAACTTTTAGGAAATGTTGTTGCATCTTGGGTATAAGTAAAGATTTCTTATTCAAGAGCACAGAAAGCAATAATTATGGAAGGAAAAAAATGATAAATTAGATACAATTATTCAGTGTCCACTTAAAGATAAAAAACTAGACCCTTGTATTTCTATCCTCTCCCTCTGAAGACTCTACTAAAATTAGTATATGAGAACTTTTAAAGCTGTTTAATTCTAAATAATGATGATGACAGAAAATATCATCAGTGGATGAACCATTCAATAAAACCCTGCCAAAAGTATGATGCTTTAGAGCACAGCACGGTTTTGAGTGCTAACAAATAAAAAGTATAGGGAAAAAGGGAGAGTAGATGATCCACAAAGACTAGAGAGTCATGGAATCCAAAAAAAAAAAAAAAAAAAAAAGTTTTAACAGTGGAGGATAGGAATGAGATGTGGGGCTAAAAATAGTAGAAGGAATTTCACTGTAAAGTGTGATAGACATCAGTGGCATTCACACCTATCTCTGTTTTGTTTCTTCCTGGCACCTGGTAGGATTGTATTGCCAGCCCCCATGAAGTCAGAGAGGCCATATGACTTGCTTTGTTAAATTAAATGCTAGTTGAAGTGATATGTGTCACTTCCCTTAACATCTGTGACAATTTACTCTCCTACTTTTAGCCTGATTCCCTAGCTATACAAACTTACTCCTTTTAGCAGACATTACTTTCTCTGCCCTTCTGCTTAATCATGTCTTCTTCGAAATTCTGTCCTAGGCCTCTTATTTTATTACCACAAATTCTCCAGGGGTCACCCATCCATCTATGGTTTATTTACCATCTGAACTTCTGACCCTCAAATCTACGTATTCTGCCAAGATATATCTGTTGACCTCCAGACCCATCCATTTAACTATTTACTGGACATTTTTACTTAGATATTCCATAGACACATAACACTAAGCAAATAAAAGCAAAACTTGCTCCTTCTCCTGACTCTTCTACAAATGATATCCCCATGGATGACATCACCATAATAGAAAAATAAGTCATAAACAGGAAGTTGTTTTTGAGTCTCACTCATGAGCAGTCTTCCCATCTCAACAAACGCATGAAAACAGACACAAAATAAGTCTCAAAATATTGTTTGTCCAAATTGTTAACCATTTCGGTCAATTCTCAAAAGAGCTTTTTTGATATAATTTACATAAAGTAAAATTCACCTATTTTAAGTAGACTTTTGGACAAATTATAACAAATGCACACACTCATTTAACTAATGGACATCATTCACAGAACAAGAAATCTCTATAATTACAGAGTTTTTTTCTCCTTTTCAGTTAATCATCTCCCACCTCCAAACCCAGGCAACTATTGATCTGGTCTCTAACTTCCCAGATTAGTTTGGCTGTTCTAGAACTTCATTTAAATACTTAACACTATCTGCTTATCTTACTGAGTTGAAAGAGTTCCCTCTATATCTTTAACACAAGTCCCTTGTTAAATATATGTTTGTAACAGTTTCTTCTTCCCAGTACCTTGCATTTTCATTAGTTTTATAGTGTCTTTTGAAAGTGGAAGTTTCTAATTTTGATGAAGTTAAGTTTACATGCATATGTTTTTTAGGGTTAGTGTGTTTGCATCCTATTTTAAAAATCCTTTGCTTATCCCCCCGTTACAAAGATTCTCTCTTAGAAGTTTTATAGTTTTATTTTTAATATTTAAAGCTATAATTAATATTTCATTATTTTATGATGTGAGATAGGAATCAAAGTACATTTTATCTAAGTAGATAAAAAGTTATTGCTGCTTCATTTGAAACAAACAAACAAATACCCCTCCTTCTTCAATAAATTGCCCTGTTGTCTTTGTAGAAAATCAAATGGCCATATGTGTGTGGGTCTATCTCCATGCTCTGTTTTATTGATGTGTGTGTAGGTCTATGCCAATGCCACAGTCTTGAAATTACCATAGCTTTATAGTAAGCTTTGAAATCAGGTAGTATATATCACCTAAATTATTTTGTCTGTTTTTCTTTTTTCTTTTTCAAAATTGTTTTAACTATTCTAGGTCCTCTCATTTCTATATCAATTTTAAAATCAGTTCATCAACATCTGCTAAAAAAGTAAGCCATCTGAGATTTTGGTTGTTCAATCTGTAGGCCAATTTGGGGATCATTGAGCATCTCTGAAAGGTGCTAAAAATTTCAGAGCCTCTGATCTTTTACATGAAAAATCAAAAAACTTAGATGTGTGTTGTATAGATTAGGTAAGATATTTTAATAACAAATTCTTAACCTTGCCTGGTACATAGTAAATGGTTATTATTATTGTTATTACTGTCATTATTATTAACCAAATAGTTTTATATGTGACCGTTCACGTGATTCTGACCCTAACAATGTAAAGTAAAGGGACAGCACTTAGTATTATCAAGTATTTATTGAGAACTCTTTACTGCTTATTTAATTTATGGATAAAGAAGGAAGGATTTAGGTAAAGAAGTATTTTACTTAAAACCAAACAGCTGGTAAGTGATGGAGGGTAGTCTCAAATCAAATAAGACTTCTAATTCTGATACTTCAAAGAAAATTAAAACTATAAAAGGTATTTAGAGTCATGCAAAGAGTTAAAGAGTTATGAAACTGAGAAGAAGAACTCATTCTAAGTAGAAATAGGATAAGGGTCTGACAAAAGAAAAGATTCAGCCTTCTTGGTTCTTTTTCTGTCCCTGTGGCTGAGCTCACCATACCTTCCTTTCTCCTGTCCTGCCACTGGCCCCTCAGTAATCTAGAGAACCATTTTGCCAGCCTTCCAGAAATGGACCTAACATCTTAGACATGGGTGGAGTCCTGGTTTCTCCGCTACTTGGTCATAAAATAAGCTGGGAGCTCAGTCAGCACTTCATCTGCAACTGTGTTCCAAGCACCTCCCCACACAGCAGCCACATGTGGGTTGGCCCTCTGGCCATTTCCTGACAGACGACAGGCAGTTAAGAGAGACCAGAGCTGTATGTTTTGGTACAAATAACATGCTTGACTATGCATGTCTGCTTTGATAGTTTCCACTTTCTGGGATGACTTCATGTTAGAAGCTTCTGGATAATTAATAAAGTTTTCTCACACTTCTCTTCTCATGTCCTGTCCATTTCAGGTGCTGTTTTTAAGCTGAGTTTAGTCACTGAAAGAATAGCCCAACTGAATTAGCTGAGAAAGGCTACAAATTGAGAATTTTCATGCCTGGCAGGTCTATTATTTTGTAGAAACCACTGAGTTAATATTTGAAGGGATATGTAAACATTTACTTGATGGTTTGGTGCCAGGTTCACTGGAATATTAATTTTTATGGACACACTAATAAACTTGTGCTACTTCAGGGTAGAAAAAATAAAAAGGAGTGTAATGGAAATGCTGACATATCCCTGAAAGATTTTATTTTATCCAACTCAAAACTATAAACACTTCACTGGCTAAAAGGCCTAGAATGAATTGGGTAAACTATGGGATATATTTTCTAAAGAAAGATTTCAATAGAATGGGTTTTGTTTCTTATCAGTTTTTTTTTCTTATCAGTTACTGGTATGAAATGTCATGCTTAAACAATCCCGTTCCCCAAATTTGACACATACCAGCACACATGTAATTCAACAGTGACAAGCTCTCAGGTACTAAGATTCACGCAAAGGCAATGACAATTGGGAAATCACAGTCCCTGCTCTTAAAAATAAACAAATATTTAAGGAGTTTCTTCTGACTTCTGAGAGATTACCAAGAGCTTTGGATGTTAGAGGAATAGTCATACCTGCAAAGAAGGGGATGGCGGGTCTTCTAGAAAGGTCCCAATGAAGAAAATGAATGTCTGAACTTGAGGTAAGCTTAAGCCTGCTTCTGAGGCACAGGAAAGACCCAAGCATAGTTTTGAGTATATAGTAAATAAATCATCATAGGAAACACAAGGCTATAGAGTTTCTGTGACACTTAGTTTAGCCATTTGGTTTCATTCAGTATTTAGGATTTAAAAAAAAAAGAATATAGGTTTGATTAAAACAAGCTTTCATTTTAAGTTAAGCCTCAGATTTGAGAAGATGCTAGGAATACCTTCTTCGGGAATTTTTTTTTCCAGTTTATTTCTAGAAATTAATTTATTTGTATTTCTCTATCTTTTTTTAAAATTTTTTATTTTTTATAAACATATAATATATTTTTATCCCCAGGGGTACAGGTCTGTGAATCTCCACGTTTACACACTTCACAGCACTCACCATAGCACATACCCTCCCCAATGTCCATAACCCCACCCCCCTTCTCCCAGCCCCCCTCCCCCCAGCAACCCTCAGGTTGTTTTGTGAGATTAAGAGTCATTTATGGTTTGTCTCCCTCCCAATCCCATCTTGTTTCATTTATTCTTCTCCTACCCCCTTAACCCCCCATGTTGCATCTCCACTTCCTCATATCAGGGAGATCATATGATAGTTGTCTTTCTCCGCTTGACTGATTTCGCTAAGCATGATATCCTCTAGTTCCATCCATATCGTTGCAAATGGCAAGATTTCATTTCTTTTGATGGCTGCGTAGTATTTCATTGTGTATATATACCACATCTTCTTTATCCATTCATCTGTTGATGGACATCTAGGTTCTTTTCATAGTTTGGCTACGGGAAATTTTTTTTTAAAGATTTTATTTATTTGACAGACAGAGACCACAAGTAGGCAGAGAGTCAGGCAGAGAGAGAGGGGGAAGCAGGCTCCCTGCGCAGCAGAGAGCCCGAAGCAGGGCTCAATCCTGGGACCCTGAGATCATGACCTGAGCCGAAGGCAGAGGCTTTAACCCACTGAGCCACCCAGGTGCCCCAGGAGAAAAGTTTTTAAAAATATATTGTTTCATTTATTTGGAAAACCTAAATACTAAGTACATTTTGCAGCTTATTTACATCACAAACTCATTTAACAGCTGTTTAACTGTATGGAGTTTTTACGTGAGCTACTCTCAAGCCATCTTTTGCCTATCTTGTGCTGTGTGTAGAAGTCTACATTCCCCAAATCCTAAAGAGATTATATTTCTTTCCAATACTGAGTTTTAAAGACTTACTTATTTGAGGGGGAGGGGCAGAGGAATAGGAAGAGAGAGAAATAATCCTCAAGGAGACTCCCCACAGAACCTGGAACCTGATACAGGATGGGATCCCAGGGACCTGAGATCATGAGCTCAGCTGAAATCAAGAGCCAGTCACCCAACTGACTGAGCCACCCAGGTGCCCCAAGAGGTTATATTTTTGAAGTTACTTTAAAAAATCTATCCAGGCATATCTGATATAATCACCTTATCACTATATGTGGACCAAACATTTGGGAACATCTGTTGAACCCCAACCCTTCATTTTATGTGGACATTGTACATGATAATTGAATATGAATTTAGATATGAACACATGTCATTTAAGTGTGGTACTTTCTGGGGTACCTGTGTGGCTCCATCAGTTAAGTGTCTGCCTTCAGCTCAGGTCATAATCCCAGGGTCCTGCAATCAAGCCCCACATTGGGCTCCCTGCTCAGCAAGGAGTTTGCTTCTCCTTTTGCCTCCCCCCTGGCTTGTGCTCACTCTCTCTCTCTCAAATAAATAAGAAAAAAATGTTAAAAAAAATAAAGTGTGGTACTTTGTCATCTCTTAAAGAAGAATGAAAATTCGAATATAAGCACCAGAAAGAGGTCAAGGAATTTAATTTCTTTGAACATCAGCTCCTTTAAAAGTAAAAGATACAGCACTGTACCCTTTGTGGGAGCATAATGAGAACAAAATAAGATGACTAAAACCCATACATAGCACATTGTTAGCGCCCCAAAGATAGCTATTTTGTCAAAGCAAATAGGCTGAAGTATATTTTATTGTCATGAAGACAGGTGTGTGTGGTCTCTCCCATCTATATTCTATTTTTCAGCTGTCTTGTTGACACTCTTGTAGGGCCCTCGATCTTAATACATTTTGCCTGGAGACAATGAAATCTGCCTGTATCCTCTGCTCAACCCGTATCTGTTACACACATGAGGCCTCTTTCAGGGACTTCATCTTTGACTTCTTTCTCCAATTTTGGTCTCTCATCCAGAGCTTCAGACTCACTTTTTTCCCTTGGACTTATACCCTCTCTTCCAAACCAAAGGGATTGTTTTTACCTTCACCCAAACTGCCTACCCATTATACCTCTGCCAAAAACACTGCTTTCCTTGTGTGATGTGTAAGAGTAAAGTTAGCATTGAAAAGCAGAGATGAAGAATGGAGAGCAGAAAAAAAGACAGCCTGTCAGACCAATGAGTTAATTTGCCTAGTTCAGTCAAAGATCTGCTGACTGCAAAGTAGATAGGCCATGACTCTAGTCAAAGGGTATTCTGTTTTGTGGATATGGGAGAGGAAAAAAATTTGCAGAAGACCTAAAGTCTACCAAGGAGTTGCAGGTGTTGAAAGCTGTAAAATCTGACAGCAATCAAAATTAAAGCTCACTTAATCACATTGAGAGGAGGACTCCATGAACTTCATAATAAGGGGTTATTTCATAATCTCTACCAACTCCCTCTGGCTGCATGTTAGGCTGTGTGTGCAGAAGAAAACTTGTTTAGGTCACCCTTTCACTACCTCAAAGGGAGCCAGTGGTATTTTGAGGAGAATCAGAAGATTTACTGGCATTTTACGACACAAGATATTTGCCAAATCCAGCTATTATTATGCAGTGCTATCCCAGGCACTGTTGATTTCACAAGAATTTTCACATGTTGCTGTATTTAAAAATCCAAGTTTTTCAGTTGGATGAATAAATGTATTTGCTACCATACCTAGAAGATCTCAAAGGTTGCCCATGTGACCTGTGAGCTTTGGAAGCAAGACAAGTGGATACTTTATATTTGGTATGATTTATATGTAAACTCATCTGAACGCAGTTCTAATTGACGTCATGGAATTTGTAGCCTGGATGTTGGTTTCAACTTTTCTTACCTCCAGATAGGCCATTTCTTTTCATTTTTACTCCTAAAGAAAAATAAGGTTCTTTCTATCTGTATTATGAGAATCACCCTAAAACTTCTGTCTTCAGCTAACTTCACAGTTCAAATACTTATTTTCATAGGTTCTAAGCCTGTCCTTTTTTGGATGTCACATGAGTTCTCTTTGTATATTTTATCCATATTTTACCATTTTAAGTTAGGATGTTTTTAGCTGAAAGTAACAAAAATCACATTATCAACCATGTTAACTTTAAAGACATTTATAACCTCATTTAGAATGAAATTAAGAGGTGGGTGGTTCCGGGCTTATTTCAGCAACTAAACCAAGTCTTTAGGCTGTCATTTCTTAGACCCAAAAGGCTGTTGCTTGGACCCAAGAGGGGCTGTTGCATCTCCTGGTATCTTGTCCTTTTCTAAATGCATGGAAAGAAAGAAAGGAAAGCTATTCCTTCTTCTGCATCTCTCTTTAAAAAATAGAGGAAAAATAAAAGAGAAAACCTTTCCTCAACATCATTGAGTAGACTTTCCCTGAGATCTATCATCCAGGATTGGGTGAGTAGCCATTGTAGTTGTCTGATTAGTGACCTCTAAAAGATATCTCTATGCCCAAACCTCTGGAACATATGAATCTTAGCTTATTTGGGAAAAAAGATCTTTGCAAGCTCTGCAATTAAGTTAAGCATCTTGAGTTTAAGAGATCATCTTTCTTTATCCAGGTAAGAAGGGCTAAATTCAGTGACAAGTGATGGGAGTGGTGGTGATTATAGAAACCTACAGAGGAAAAGAGGAAGACGAGGCAATGTGACCATGGAAGTGATTGAAAATAGAGAGATGCTGCTACTGGTCAAGGAATGTTCACAGCTATGGAATTTGGAAGAGGCAAAGAACAAACCCTGCCTTAGAGGCATCAGATAGATGTCGACATCTGTCAACATTGATTTCAGACTTCTGGCACCCAAAACTGTGAAAGAATAAATCTTTGTAATTTGTTTGTCTTAATAAGACTACTTTTTAAAGAGAGGTTTTAGTTTCACAGCAAAATGTGCGGAAAGTACAGAGTTCCCATACATCCTTCAGCTCCATACATGCATAGCCACCCCATTATCAGCATCCTGTGCCCCAATGAGTGGTACATTATTTGTTATGATCAATGAAACTATACTGAGACATCATCATTTATCAAAACCTACAGATTACATTGGAATTCATTCTTGGTGTTGAACATTCTATTGGTTTTGACAAATGTTTAATAATATCTATCCACCTTTGTAGTATCATACAGAATAAAAATTCTCTGTGCTCCCCGTTTCATCCCTTCCTCCCCTCGAACTCCTGGAAGCCACTGATCTTTTTACTGTCTCCATAGTTTTACCTTTTCCAGAATGTCATATAATTAGCACAATACACTATTCTTTTCATGAGAGTTCTCCACAAAAACAGAATCAATAGTGTATGTATAGTGTGTGTGTGTGTGTCTGTGTGTGTGTGTGTGTGTGTGTGTGTGTGTGTGTGTGTGTATAGAGAGAGAGATAGAGAAAGAAAGAGAAATTTATTGTAAGAAATTGGCTTACATGATTATGGAACTAGCAAATCCCAAGAGCTGAAGGATGAGTTAGCAAGCTAACCCAGAGGATCCACTGGTTCATATCCAGTCCAAAGGCTGGAAAATTCAAGGGCTCCAGACCCAGGAGGAGCTGGTGTTTCCAGTTTGAGTCTGAAGGAAGGGGAAAGGTCCTAGTTCAAAGGCCATCAGGCAAAGAGAATTCTCAGTCAAGGGAGAGTCAGCTCGAGTTCTACTGAGACCTTTGACTGACTAGATGAGACTCACCCACACTCTGGAGGTCAATTTCCTTTACCAAGTGTACTGATTCAAATGTTAGTTTCATCCAAAAACATCACCACAATTATAATCAAATAATGCTTGTCAAAATATTTGGGTGCTTTTAGGCCCAGTCAAGTCCACACACAAAATTAATCATCACAAGTATATAGTCTTTTCAGATTGGCTTCTTTTACTTAACTACAATGCATTTAATTTTCTTCCATGTCTTTTCATGACTTAATAGCCCCCTTTTTAAGTGCTGAATTATATTCCATTATCCGGATATATCACAGTTTATTCATTCAACTACTGTAGGACATCTTGGTTGTTTCCAATTTGGAGCAATTATGTATAAAGTGGCTATAAACCTTCTGTGTGAAGGTTTTTCTGTGAACAAGTATTTTCATTTCATTTGGGTAAATACCAAGGAGTGAGATTACTAAATGAAATAATAAGAATATGTTTAATTATGTAGGAATATTTTCTGTTGTTTTCAGTCACTAAATTTGTGTTAATTTGTTGAAGCAGCTTTAGGAAACTAATACAATCATCCGTATTTGCAATGAAAGAAAAATCTGTATCCATTATTTTGATCTTAATAGAGAAAATGAGGTCAGCCTACAATGAAGAAAAGTTTTGAAAATGGTCCTTGGCTAGGGAACCAACATGTTTGAAATAACCAATTCTTTAAAATGCTGGAAATGTGGAACTCCAAGGCTTTTAACTACTGGAATTTTCCTTGATATTACTGTAGTTTTTACTTTAGCTTCAGAGGCCAGAGTCCTTTAATTAAAAGAATAATAATGAATACTTTCATAACTGTATACTATAGATTTATAGAAACTATTCTTTTTCTGCATTAATTCATTAGCTCCTAATAAGAGTCCTGACAGGCAGACATAACTATTGTGTTCATTTGGTGACCAGTAGAGTGCAGTACATAGAAACACAGACTGTGAGCACCAGCTCTAAGGCCTGTTATCTGGCAAAACCCAGGCCACATCACCTAACCTCCCTGAGACTCAGTTTACCATCTATGAAGTGGGTCTACTACTAATTCCAACCTCATAATTGTAAATATTAAACCAGATTATAGCTATTTGTGGGTTGAGACATAGTAAGCACTCAAAAAATGTTAATATAATCTATATTTATTACTGTAATAATAATTGAGAAAGATTAAGTTACTTTTCCAGGATCAGATAGCTGTAAATGGCAGTTATTCTGGTCCCAAGTCCATTTATCATGCTGTCCCTTCTATAAGGAGGGGAGAATATATGTTTAAATCTTTGTAAAAATTGAAATTGTTGTCTTAAATGGTGTCAAGGGGAAACTCATTGCATGATAGGTGTGAAAAGAATGTGGATCAGTACTCAGGACTGAGTAAGGCTCTGATGTGAATTCCCATGTACAGTATATATATTCCATGAAAACGATGTCATTTTGATATAGTTTGTCTAAAAAAATAAGAAATTGGCCTGGGACAAGTCAGAACATGTGTTGTTTTATTTTCTTTCCCTAAAGACATTTAATATTTTGGGCAGCAGACTAGGAAAAGATTGTGCAAATAAATTATAGTTGTGGAAAACACATGAACATGTTTAAATACATATGCCTATCCATATGTACATAATTATAGATTTATTTTACTTTTATTTTCAGAACTGCAAGTACTATCATTTTACAAATACCATGGAGATCCACCATGGTGACATTTAGGAAGAGGAAGGTAACATATGCTGAGGCATTGCGCTCTGTGCTTTTCATACACTTACTCATTTAACCCTTGCAATAGCTCTGCAATATACATACTATTACTCTTTTATGAATGGGGACATGAAGGTTCGTAGGACTCCTGTGATTTTTCCCTAAGTTATTCAGGTCCTAACAGCAGAGTAAAGGCAAACTCATGTCTGTCTTGATTTAAATCTTATAATATGTTGAAGGGCCTGGGTGATTCAGTCGGTTGAGCATCTGGTTTCAGCTAAGGACATGTTCTCAGGATCAGGAGATCTAGCCTCAACTTGGGCTCTGGGCTCAGTGGGGAGTCTGCTTGAGAGTCTCTCCCACTGCTCCTCCCCCACTCATGCTCTACCTCCACCCCTAAATAAATAAATCTTTAGAAGTCTTATAGTATGTTGACAATATCATTATCCTTGGAAAGAAATGTGGGTGTTTTGTCTAACAAAATTATGCTGTAAAATACCTTAATTAAAATGGAATGAAATCTTGCCATTTGCGACAACATGGATGGAACTAGAGTGTATCATGCTTAGCGAAATAAGTCAAGCGGAGAAAGACAACTATCATATGATCTCCCTGACATGAGGAAGTGGAGATGCAACATGGGGGGTTAAGGGGGTAGGAGAAGAATAAATGAAAGAAGATGGGATTGGGAGGGAGACAAACCATAAGTGACTCTTAATCTCACAAAACAAACTGAGGGTTGCTGGGGGGAGGGGTGTTGGGAGAAGGGGTGTGGGGTTATGGACATTGGGGAGGGGTGTGCTTTGGTGAGTGCTGTGGGGTGTGTGGACCTAGCGATTCACAGGACCTGTACCCCTGGGGATAAAAATATAAGTTTATAAAAAATAAAAAATTAAAAAAAAATAGAATGAAGATGAAGACGGATAAAACAAAGACTAGAAAAAGCCAATTACTCTTCAAAGCCATACTTTCATTCCTGAGCTGAAATCAACCCTGCAGTTCCACTTAGCAGTGAAGGTTTCAGGTAATGGGCCAGTAGTGAATCTGGGCTTTGTTTCTGGACAGTGGCCACAGGGAGACTTGCTGGAATTTTTCTAGTATTTTATGCCAATTTAAACAAACTAACAAACTCTGGAGGTTTAGAAGAGTATTCCATGGATCTGAGAGCAGAGGTGGAAAACCCACAATGCTAAAGGAAAGTACTTTAGAGAAGACAAAATGAAAATATCAAAAACTAAGTTTCCTATTATTCTGAAGGATAGATCCTTCCTTATAAAAGGGGAAAGAAGGGAATTTGTAAGATTAGATGACATATAGATCTGGGAGGTCCTACAAAAAGCTCTTATTGTATACAAGTGATCTAATTTATTATTTTGACTACTTGTTTTATGAATGTTGAAATAGAGTTATCATATAATTATTAATGCAAAAATGAAATCAGGTAATCAGTAGCACAAAGAAGTATGAAGTAGACTAGAAAAATGACATCCCTTTGTCCAGATAGGTTCAGTGATTTGTTTCAAACCCCAAATTGTCCCAATAAAGAAGAAAGTTAGTTTCGCTGATTAGTTAGTCCTTTTAAATAGTGATTTGCTTAGTGTTTTGTGAGTTTAATTATCACTTTCTAGAGACCTAAGTATATCTGATATAAAACATCTTTTAAAAAGTGAAATTAATTAGAAAGCAGACACAGAAAAGTTATTGGAGCTAAAATAGCTGATATTCAATTGACATCATGTGCTTCCAAAGAATAATTATAATGAACTACATCCTGACAGTACACATAAAATCTGCCCATAAATTGATTAAGGCTGGGGTTGGAGTAAAGAGTATGAAAAATATAGATATTTTAAAACATTTTCTAAAATGCCTGAGGAATTTTAGGTTTCAGGTATGCGGATTCTCAATTCTTACTTCTAGAATTGTTCTCTCAAATGTAAATGTGCCTATGAACCACCTGCAAATCTTATTAAACATAGTTTCTGATTCAGTAGGTTTGAAATGGAGCCAAGACTCTGCATTATTAACAAGCTCCCAGGTTAACACTGCTGGTCTCTGTCATAGGGTGACCACCCTACCCAGTTTGCCTAAAAACGAGGGCTTTTCCTGTGACAATGGATTTTTTTTTTCAGCTAAACTGGGATAGCCATGTGCAAACTGAGATGTTTAGTTATCTTAGGACATTTTGAATAAAGTGGTGTAGATCATACCTGAAATTCAACAAAAAGAATTCCTGATAATGCTTAGATTTGTTCATAAATGAGAGCAACAGGCATACACATAGGCTTACATGACACTGCATTAAAATTCTTCTTTCTTTGAAGAAATATATAAATAATTTATATACAATCTGGAGAAGTGTGGGCACTCTGATTTAGGTCTAATTTTATTGCCAAGTGAAAGAAGCCCATCTGGGGAAGGCTACATACTACATGATTCTAAATATATGACATTCTGGAATATGTGAAACTATGAAGACAATAAGAAAAGATCAGGGGTTGGGGGCTGAGGGAATATATGAAAATACTCTCTGTAATATTATAATGATGGATGCATGTTATCATATTTTCATCCAAATCTATACAATATACAACACCAAGAATGAACTAAAGTGTAAATTACAAACTTTAGGTGACTATGATATGACAGTGCAGGTTCATCAACTGTAACAAATACACCATTCTGGTGGGGGTTGTTGATAATGAGGAAGGTTATGCAAATGTGGAGGCAGGGGCATATGGGAAATCTCTGTGCCTTCCCCTCAGTTTTGCTGTGAACTTTAAATTGCTTTAAAATATAGTCTTATTATTTTTTAAAATATAATCTTTTTTTAAAGATTTTATTTATTTATTTGACAGAGAGAGATCACAGTAGACAGAGAGAGAGAGAAGTAGGCTCCTTGCTGAGCAGAGAGCCCAATCCGGGACTCGATCCCAGGACACTGAGATCATGATCTGAGCCGAAGGCAGTGGCTTAACCCACTGAGCCACCCAGGTGCCCCCTAAAATATAATCTTAATCTTAAAAGTTATATAAGTACATAGAAAAAAATCAATAACTATTGTGCTGTGGCAAGATTGATCCCAGTCAGGTTTGGCCTTAGACACACAGAGAGGATGGAGTGCTTGGGTCTAATAAGATGGATACCAGCAGTTCAGGATACTGCTACTTTATGTTTTCATTCTCTTCTGAATTAATGATGTCTGAAATGTTATCTATAAATCTATCTAACACTGCAAAATAGATTACTGGAAATTAATCAGATTAAGACAGCACACATTTGTTATCTCATAGTTTCTATGGGTCAGGAGTGCAGGCACAGTCTAGCTGGGTAATTAGCCTTGAAGTCTCTCACAGGGCTACAACCAAGCTACCATTTGGAAGTGCATTCATCTCTCAAAACACAATAAGGAGAGTTATTTGCTTCCATAGTTAACTCATGTGGCTCCTGTCAGGCCTCGGGTTCTCATTGGTTCTTGACCCTGGCAGACATGAATTCACTGCCACATGGGCATCTCCATAAAGTGGCTTACAACATGGTAGCTGGCTTTCTTCACAGGAAATGAGGGAGAGAGAGAGACAGGGCAAGATGAAGCCAGAGTTTTTTGTAACCTAATCTCAGAAGTAACCTCCCATAACTTTTGCCATTTCTGTTCATTACATCAGCCTATACCAAAGGGAGGGGATGACACACAGACATGAATATCAGAAGGTAAGAATCATTGGAAGCCATCTCAGAAGCGGCTTACCACCAAAAAAGGGGGAACTTTCAAGATAACAGTTAGAAATAAGGCTTAAAATTGGGGTGCCTGGGTGGATCAGTGGGTTAAAGCCTCTGTATTCAGCTCAAGTCATGATCCCAGGATCCTGGGATCTAGCCCCTCATCGGGCTCTCTGGTCGGCAGGGACTCTGCTTCCCCCTCTCTCTCTGACTGCTTCTCTGCCTTCTTGTGATCTTTCAAATAAATAAATAAAATAAAATTTAAAAAAGGAAAGAAAGAAGGCTTAAAATAAGGTCCTGGCAGGAAGAACTGTGACACTTAACTGTTCGAGGTCCACTATAATCGTCACCTAATCTATAAAACTTTCCTTGACTTCTTTGGCTCTTAGCACAAAAGAAAAATTTAGTCATTGTCTTTATTCTTTATAGTGCTTAATGCCAACTCTATCCTGCCTGCAACCTAGTACATCGGATTACAATTATTTGTTGGCATGGCTCTCTCCCAAGTAGGTGAGAGAGGTTCCTGAGGTCAAGAGCTGTTATTTGTTCCCTGAGTGTTGGTTAGACTAACTGAAGCTATGACTTCCCCATCCTGAGTGGTCCTTGGAAAACAGGTCATTTTCCAGGGGTTTGGGATCGAGCCCTGCGTGGGGCTCTCCGCTCTCTCCCTCTTCCTCTGCCTGCCACTCCCCTTGCTCATTTGCTCTTTCTCTCTGTCAAATAAATAGGTAAAATCTTTTTTTAAAAAAAAATCATATCCAGAGGTTTGTGTTTGGTTGGTTGGTTGGTTTTTTAAAGAATCATTTTTAAAATACCATTAGTAAGAGTGAATAATAATAATATTTAATAATATTTAAATAATATTAATAATATTTAAAAACCCACCTCTTTAAACAATTCTCTTATACAAAAAGAAAAGAAGGAGGGGAGGTTTGTTGTTAACGATGACTAGTGACAACAAATACCACAAGTGGCAAATAGTTCACTACATCACAGGGAGGAAAGTAAGAAAACAGACTAAAAGTCAGCCTAGAAAATTATGTGTATGTATAGAATGGGTCTGACATGTACAGTTGAACATAAGAATAATAACTAAAAGTTATTGAGCACTGAGTGCCAGTGCCTACTCTAAGTCCTTTATGTGTTTCATTTTCCTTTATCCTCACAAAATACTCTGCTACTACTTAGTGGCACAAATTACCCCAGCTTTAAAGATGGGGAAATTGAGGCACAGAGAAATTAAGAAGCCTGATCAATTAGACAGGTGGTGGGGGGCATCTGTGTATAAACTTATGACCCATTCTCTTAACCATGATTCAATTAAGGATAAAGGAAAACACTGAATGACCAAATGTGTAGCACCAGGTACTAACCTGTTCAAAAATACTTGATTGGATAGTCCAGATAGAGTTTAGGGTGAAACGCCTTTAGAAAGCTTTTAAGTGTGAACCACCAACTAAAGGTGTTTGTTCATTGAAGACAAGAGTTAGAAAACAGAACCTACATTTTCCCCTATTTTCTCTTAGATTTGTAAGAGTTGAAGCCAACTCTTGATATTAAGAGCCCACACCACATTTGAGAATCAGGATTTCTCTTTTTCTGAATGAATTTCTATTTTATTTACCATACTCTCTGTCAGGGTAAAACACGTAGAAAAAGAATTGGTTCCAGTTTACTTTTCTCAATCATTTCCCTCAATTTCGGGCCTGACAATCATTTATCAGCAGTGCTGTGTCCACTCTGCCCCACCAAGGCCACAGGAAACAATTTCCTCTGGAGCAATTCCAAATCAGCTCAGGGACCATTCAACACCTTGCCTACTAAAGGACTGTGGGGGAGCTTCTTGATCTCAGGCCCTTTAGGATTTGCACATTTTGTTTTCATTCACATCACTCATGGCCAGGAGCAAAGCCATTGTATTTACTCCTTCCCATAAGTGTAGACCTCACATTTTGTTTCATCTTATAGTAACGAGGCAGGGGGAAGTTTTGTTAACATGGAGCAAGCCTGGGTTGCCTATTGTCCACCATGGCTATTGCCAAATTCCAGTTTATGGAGAGTTTAGAACTATTTTTTTTTTCTTTCATGGTACCAAGGGATTAATAACAAGAAATTGGCAAGAAATTGCAGTCTGCAAGCTGCAACCAATATGATTTGATATAATCCAGATGTGCAAATCTCCCTCCCTTATCCTGTGCCCTCCAGATAGGTGTGTGACCTCAGTGAAGGCAGGGCTGGCAATTACATTTATTTGGAGACATATAGACTCTGGTTCCCTCACCCCTCCTTTTCCTACTTTGAGGGAAAGAGTGATTTGGAATGTATTTTTACACTTACTAAAAAGGATGTGGAAATAAAACTTTAATTACTGGAAAAGCTATTCAGAAGAAAGTATATTTTATTCTTCCAGAGACAT
Organism: Mustela nigripes; assembly: GCF_022355385.1. Lineage (NCBI taxonomy): Eukaryota > Metazoa > Chordata > Mammalia > Carnivora > Mustelidae > Mustela > Mustela nigripes. The sequence goes on along the minus strand of NC_081557.1, from coordinate 26,417,280 downwards.
GAGTTTTTCAAGACAGAACTAGACCTTGTCAGTTGCCACAACCCCAGGAAGCAATGGAAACCTCACAAACTGGGCAGAGTCCCTGCCCACCTGTTACAGTGTGGTCAGTTCGATTAAGGGATGGAATGTTCTAAGACATGGCTCATCTGTCTGACAGTTTGGACCTAACTGGGCTACAGAATTTTTTTTTTTCTCCAATTGCCCTGCTCCTGTTACCATGGCTGCACAACAAATCACCCTAAAACTTATTGGCATAAAACAGTAATAATCACTTGTTATCTCTCCCAGCTTTGTGGGTTAGGAATTTAGGAACAATCCATATGGACCTTCTGATTTGGGATCTCTAATGAGGTTGTAATTAGACAGTGGCTGGGGCAGGTTATCATACAGAGGGCTTCTCACTCACATGAGTGAGATTAGAGGCTAGCACACCTGGGGCACTTTGGGCATCCCTTTTCACATTCTCCCTGAGAATAGGGGCTTGAGGGTAGCTGGACTTTCTACATGTTGATCTTATGCTCTGAAGGTATAGGTCTCAAGAAAGACAGAGTCAGGCTAGGAAGACAGAATGTCAAATCTGGTATGCCCTGTTGCTTGAGGCAGTTGCCATGGGCCATCCAGGTGTGGGGTGTGCAATGTCACACTGCAAGAAGTACCTATGAGTCAATCATCTTTGGAAAATACAATCTGCCACATCCTCCAGAAACTTTGTACATGAAAAAATGACAACATCCTACTCATGGCAGCAGCTTCTTAATAGCTGGAAGGAGAGCCAATTGGTTGACTAAGGACTTCTTAAGTCAGTTAGAAATAAAGTTTTAGATACTCAGTTTTTGGAATGCAGGGCCAATCTAATTGGGAGCCTATGGCTACTTGTAGGCCTCTCATATAATGTGTTGATTATCCTTCGGACCAGCTATGATTCTTCATAACGCAACTCTCTTTTCGACCATTTGAGTCAGTCGAAAGAAAGGTGATTTCGCAGAGGATGACTATTAGTACATAATAAGAAAAAGAAAGGGTTGACTGAAAAAAGACGAAGTCCCTAAAAGGTTTATCTTAAGTGTAAGAGAGTTACAATTATAATTAAGAGAAACTGATTAAGACATCTCCTCTTGTCCAATTAGAGTTCCCAGATAACATATAGGACATGCAGTTAAATTTGAATTTCAGAAAAGCAACAAATAATTTCTTAGTATAATGTCCCAAGTATTTTATGAGATTTACTTACACATTTAAAAAAAGTGTTTTTTTGGGACACCTGGGTGGTTCAGTTGGTTAAGCCGCTGCCTTCAGCTCAGGTCATCATCCCAGCGTCATGGAATCAAGTCCCACATCCGGCTCCTTGCTCCGCAGGGAGCCTGCTTCTCCCTCTGACTCTGCCTGCTGCTCTGTCTGCCTGTGCTCGCTCTCACTCGCTCTCTCTCTGACAAATAAATAAATAAAATCTTAAAAAAAAAAAAGTGTGTTTTTTTTTTTAATCTGAAATTCAAGTTTAACTGGCCATCCTATGTTTTAGGTGTTAAATCCAATTAAAATGATGACAATTAGTCATTGCCTGATGGACTCAGGTGTTTTCATACTTTCCAAGTGCACTTTTGGAGTTTGAGGCAGTAAGTAAAGTCAGGTTTTGAAAGTATGCAGCCCCAGGCTGAATGTGATGCCAAATGAATGTTCATAATGAAGAGTACAAGTTGGTCCAACCTCTTTTCTTCTTGCACTCTTTAGTATATATTCTGTGTTTCTACTGAAATCCAAATCTTATTGATTTATTCCCTAATCCTAAACTTTCTTCTATCACTACTCTTTTTCTTTTTTCCTGGAATATCTTGCCCATCACGTTCTACTCATCAAATTCTTAAATATCCTTTACAACCAACCTATTAGAAATTCCTGATTGCTCACCTGTCCCATAGCATAGAACTGTGACACCATGTTTTTTTACAGTGGAATGTTAGCAAAAGTGAGATATTTTATTTATGGGCCAAGGTGGTCAAGATTCAAGTGTACATTTCCCCCACTCTTCCTTTTTTTTTTTTTTTGCCATTTTGAGCATAAATATTTTGGAAACCATGTGTTGTAAATAAAGGAACCACATGACAGAAGGATCCTAGGTTTCTATATCACACTTTTGAGGAATGATAGATGATTAGAAACATGTATCTGGAAAACAAATAAACATGTAATTGGAGTCCTACAGAACTAAGAAATGAATTTCTATTTTTTTGTATTTTGTTACTTTTTAGTGTTATCTTTTATAACATAACTCATAATGGATCATACATTATTCTATGAAGCTTTTATCCACAAATTAGATAAAATTATCATCAAAAATGAAATATAAAAATATAAATGTTGCATATTTTGTACTTGAAGAATTCACTTTCCAGTAGGAAAAATAGACATGTAACAATAATACAAGTTAACATTTGTTGAGATTTATATGTGACATACTATGATAACCACCTTATCAATATTTTTTATTTAATTCTTAATTTTATTTACTTTTACCCCATCATAATATCAAATCTGTTAGAAAGATATTATTATGGTTATTGTTATTATTCCCATTCTACTGACAAGGACACTATATAATAAAAAGAAAAATTTCTTAACATCTTTGAGCCAAACATTCAAAGACATTGAGAAGGTGCTTCTCTGACAAAGAAAGTCAGACATTAAGTGTGGAAATTGGGTTTAAATCCCATGGAATCTGACTGTGGAGACTAAATGCTAAATCAGTACTGACAGGCAACATGATAAATGTTATTGAATAATAAAGTAAGGACACAAGGGACTGGCTAGTTTTATTGGGTCATGTATATGCAGAAATATTTTTTTGGAAGAAGTGATTCTTGAGCTGATTCTGAAGGAATGGAAGATTATAGGATCATAAAGGCCTTAAATGTCTTGCTAAGTATGTATCTAACCAAAAGATGGCAAGGACCCATTGGAGAGCTGAAAAGAGTAGTGACAGGGTCAGCCTCACATTCTTCACAGGCTTCCCCATTTTTTTTTTTTTCCAGAAAATACCCAAACCTGTCCTATGACACCAGAGAGTTGGTTTCTAGGGCATTGAAGGAAATGAATTCCTTGATGTAGACTTTTCTGGAAGGAAACTACTTGTTCTGAACTCTTTGTGCTTTTTTTGTTGTTGTTGCTTCCTTTTTGATGTTGGCTCTCTGAGAAAACATTCCAAAATGTCACCACTTCCATAGCCAAATCAGACCTATGATGAGAACAGCATGCTATATTAGTACTAGAAAAACAAGGTTGTAAACTCTGCTTCAAAGACTTCATGTTGCCCTTGGCTCTGACTGGGGAAAAAAGACTTGAAGCAGGCATATGAACTACACAAGTACAAATGTTGCTTCAAATAGAATAGTGATTGAGTAGCACAGTTAGACCTGAAATAAATAACAAGATTGGTCCCCATAAGAGTATGGGACCCATAGTAGGGACTCAACAAATACACATGGAATGAATTAAGACTAAGAGATACTTTTTCCTCACAGCTGTGTTGGTACCAAAGGATATGGATTCTGCAGTACATTCTCCTTAACTGTGGGTTTCAAATTGAGGGAAATTGGGCAGGTAGCCAAAAACAAGGCAGGACTTTTTCTGCTTATCCAGAATTAGCCTTTCAACTCTCTCATCCACTAAACATGCAATTGAAAATAAAACCCAAAGGGTCTCCATTAGGTAAAAAGTTAACAATTTTATCTTGTAAGAGAGGTTATAGCATTCACATTTGGCCAAAGTTGTAAGGGTTACCTGAGTAGGCTCGATATAGATCATGGCACTAATAAAACCAGGATTCAGGGCTTGTTCACTGTATGGGCCATTTGGTTTTTCTGTGCTTGGCACATTGTAGGCATTCAATAAATGCTTACTTACCAAAAAAAATAAAGGAGAGAGAACCATGTAGCGTTAAAATGAGACGACCAATTTAATATACTTGACTGTGTAATTTCTCCATGGCATGCAATTAAGGATAAGAGAAATGAACAGTGTATTGTAGGTGACATTGATGCCATACAGGTAAGGAGCATTCAAATGTTAAGTTGGTTACTTATTTGAGTGCCCATTTGAGTGTGGCATTAAGCAGGTTGCTTGGCTGTTCTGAGTCCTTTATCCTCTAGAAAATATAAATAATTTTACCCCATCATAATATCATAATGTTTTAAATTAGCTAAAGTAAGTAGAGACTTGTTAAATGCTTGTCAAATAGAGGGTAGTCAGAGCGTACTGATCCCTAAGAAGAAGGCTGATAATCTTCAAGTGTTCACCAATTAGACCACATGAGTGATTCATGGAAGCACGCATTCTGATTGGTTAGGTCCATTATGTACTCTTGCGAAATATTTTGCCTCTCACCTCTGCCTAAGGTGAGAAATCGTCATAATAAATCAATACACGTAATTATGATCTCAGGTCATCAAGGAAAGTGTAGAGTTACATTCCAAATGTTCCAAGAAGTACGTAATACTAGTAAAGAAAGATCATGATCTTCCCCAAATAAAATTTTTTTCTGCAGACCAAGTCGTTAGTCATGATTTATATGCAGAATTCACTTGATAAAATACTGAAATCCCTGATGAAGCTAGATCAACGAAGTGTTCCGGTAGTAGCTATGCTTCATTTACTTTTGGAGAAGTTTGCTCACAGAAAGGGCATGGGTTCAGATAAAATGAAGCTTTGTAAACAAGAGTGTTGTGTTGAGATGAACTAAGCATTGACAAGCCAAAGCAGGCTCATGAGAACAGGACTGGGGTATGGCCTTCAGATAGTGGTTTTGCCTAAAAATCAACGCCAGCCAGGTCTTATATAACAGAGAACCTCTTGAACTCCGGCAGGAAACCCTATGTCCAGACAACACCCTCCTTCCAGACACTGCCAGGTAACAGCCTGACTGCCTCCTTTCTTCTCCCTTCCCAATGAAAGAAAGACCCAGAGCAGATTTTTCCCTCACAGACTGAATTCATTAGATTTTTTTCCTCCCAACCATGCTGTGGAAGTTGAATTGCCCTCATTCATAAGTTGACACCAGACCAAGAGAAAGAGACAGCAAGCTCCAGCTATTGCACCTAATAAAATGTGTCCACTGGAAATGACGAGCAAAAATTGTATGAACAATTCTAAATAACAAGGGTCCTCAGAAACCCACACTGGGATACCAACCCTTTTTATAGGTTTGGGGGGTATAAAGATGGTTTGGGCTTAGCACTAAAAAACAAACAAACCAGGGCACCTGGGTGGCTCAGTGGGTTAAAGTCTCTGCCTTCGGCTCGGGTCATGATCCCAGGGTCCTGGGATCGAGCCCCACGTCGGGCTCTCTGCTCTGTGGGGAGCCTGCTTCCTCCTCTCTCTCTCTCTGCCTGCCTCTCTGCCTACTTGTGATCTCTGTCTGTCAAATAAATAAATAAAAATCTTAAAAAAAAAAAAAAAAAAACCAAAGCCTTCTTCACCCTTGATCATTATTTTATTCTTGGTTCCAGATGACTCTCAAGGGGTTTCTTCCCCCCAGACAAAACCCTTGCTCTTTAAGGAAGAGAGTGGATTGGGCTTAAAGCAGATAGATAGATGAGACCTGTAAAGACAGATGAGAGACAAGGGATCGAGAATTGAATGGTCTCAGCCAGAGCCCCTGCTCCCCTCGTCTCTGAACATTTTCTTCAGGACTGCTCACTAGCACTGCTCATAATTATCTGCTGTCATGATGCTATTGCTTTTGGCAATAAACACTTAGCACATTGCTACTGGTTTTTGCCAAGACAGCATGCCCCACACAGATTTATGATCTAGAAGATGCAAGACTAGCTTTCACACCATAGTTCTTTCCATTTAAAAAAAAAAAAAAAAGTGATTATGCAAAAAGTCACCTCTCTCACTGTGTCCCTCCCTACTTTTCCCCAGATCCAAGACAAGCTGTAGAATATACAGTTGGAAATGGAAAGACTTTCTAGGGTGAAAAGAACAGAGACTTAATGGGATATGAGTTTAAAATCTGAATTGAGGTCTATTTCCCCTGTCAGAATATACCTGCATTTGTTCCAATAATAATAATAATAACAAATCAAAGGCAAAATCATAAATTAAATAGAAATTTCCCATTAACATCTGACAATCCATCCCCTACTTGTGTCTTATAGCACCTCTATTCATCCTCTCCAGAGTATTCATCTTATTCAAGTTAACATGGCTGAGAACACAGTAGGCTTTGTAATCAGATGTACTTGGGTTCAAATCCTCTAAACCTCTTTGAATCTCAATCTCTCTGTTTTTAGATAAGTTAATATCTGGCGTGAGAACAACTTCTCTTTTTGGTTGGTTTAAGAGTTAAATACAAACCTATGCTAAAGTGTCTGATGCTTACAAAAACTTGTAGCTTCCTTCTTTTCTTCCCTTCCATCTTTTTATTGCCCATCACATTTTTGCTGTAAGCTTGTATATCCTTTGACAGAACAACTTCTTTTGTCCTGACTTAAGCAAAAATACTATGAGCACCATACTTTCCCACTCCCAGTTTACCGGTTTCCTTTCCCAGGCTCTCAGAACATTGCTTTGCCTTTTGTTGTTCTGATAACCTAACTAGATCTACAGAAAACTGGATGCATTTGGTCAATGTGTTACTTCTCTCAGGTGACATCCTCATTTTAATAAAAATGGAAACAATATCTTAACCCAAAGTCCTGAGGTCCTCATATAAATTAACTTGGCAAACATTTATTGAATGCTCACTGATGCAGAATGCTGGCATGGGTATTGGGAATGACAAAGACAAAAGACCCTTACAGAATTTGTAGTCTGGTGTGTAAGACAGACATACAGAAATAATTATTAAAATGTTAGGTTCCAGTGAACCTAATTAAAATAGAGGTTGAACGAAGAGTTAGTCATAGGAGTATGTGAGAGAAGGAGATGGATTCCAGCTGGAGCAATATATGGGAGATTTTCTTGCAGGAGGCATATTCGAGCTGAATCCGTAAGGATGGGTTTGGGGAAAGGCATGAGTAGCTTGAGTGAAGAGCCAGCTGCTGAAGAATTAATAGTGCCTTTGGAAAATAGCAGTTAGAATATGGTGGTTGTAATAAAAGTTACAGGTTGGGAAGATATAGTATATTTGGAAAATAAAATTATAAACAAAGTTGAGTATAGATACTTGAGGTCTCTGCTTGGCAGCTTGAGTGATCTGAGATTTTTACTTGCAGGAGAAATCCATAGTAGATTCTTACACAAGAAGGGTGACAATTATAAATGTTAGAGAGACCACTCTGGCAACAATTTGTTTTGGAATCAGAAAGAAGCTTGTAGCAGGCTGACTAGTTAGAAAATTGTTGCTCTAACTCAGGTCCACAGTAATACAGCAATAGCAGTGAGAGGGTAATGAAGTGACAGAAGGAAGGAACATATGGCAGGGACATTTAGAAGCAGAGACAACAGGGCTTGGCTTCTTCACAAAGTGCAAAGAATTCCAGAGAAGGAAAAGCTGAAGGTTAATCCAAGCTATTTATCTTGGAAGACTGAAAGCATGGCAATGCCATCAGTGAAATGGGTAAGTGATGAGTTTGGTTTGGGGTTCATAATAAGACAAACAAAGTGCAGGCAGACCTTTACTGATCTCCAGCAGCTTTCAGCTAGCTGGACCATAATCTCCTCATTTTCAAAATAGGCATCATTACTCATGTTGTGATTATCTCACTGAGTTGCTGTGAAAATCAGGCAAGGTCATGAGTGTAGCTATATATTTTTTAAACTGTCGAATCCATTCCCAAGTGAGGGCTCAATAAAACCATTCAAATCCCTTATTGTGCCCACAGAGAACTCTGTAAGTCAGCTTGGGTCTTCCCACACATAAAACAACACCTTGATCTGTAAGAAGAGTTGTTTGGTAAAGAATCTCAAGGAAATGTTCTCTAAATATCACGTTTTATATCTGACCTAGCAGTCTCTAATTTTTTCCTGCCAAAGGGTTTCTGAATTGAATCAGCTCCATTTAGGATTTTGACCAAAAAGGTGTTTCAAAATAAAAAAGAGAACAAAAGAATGAATTGTTACGGAAGCCTGAAAGGTCTCCATTTCCTGCAGTTGGCTCACATGTGTGACTTCATCCTTCATGGAGCAGCTGTATGGTATGAATGAGGCCAGACACCAAAAGGGGTCTGGAATATGAAAGTGAATTAAATTTAGCGACAAAAATGCTACAGAACCTTCTTTACCAAATTGTCAGGGGAATCTGATATGTCTACACATCTAAGTGTCACCGGTATGTCTTCATAGAGTTGCCAATGGACTGCCATAATTAGAATCTCTGTGTGGGCTACTGGAAACCCTGAAATTAGTAAGAGAATTAAGAGAGATCCTTCTGAGAGGATGTGATTTTGGCACCTGCTTTCTGCTGGAAATGGAAACAAGGAAAGGGGCATGTGAGGAGATGTTATTCATCAGGCATCTGGTTAGTGAATGGAGGCTCTTTGTCTAAAGTCTAATTACAATATTATATACATGACATTTTCTTTGCCCAGTAGGTATATATGAATGTATGTATGTATGGATGGATGGATGGATTTACTTCATTTTTTGTTTATACCCAGCCTTTCTTCTAGAGGAAATTAAGGAAACTTCAAAATTTAGTATTAAGGGTAAAATCAATAGATGAAAAAATTGGAACAAAAGGAAAGTATTCCCATCGAAGTATTAAACAGGCCTGATCCTGCTTAGCTTTGGAAATCAGAAGAGATCTGGTGCAGTCAGGGTAGAACTAGAGAGTATTATGCTAAGCAAAATAAGTTAATCAGAGAAAGACAATTATCATATGATCTCACTGATACGTAGAATTTAAGAAACAAGGCAGAAGATCATAGGGGAAGAAAGGGAAAAAAATGAAACCAGATGAAATCAGAGAGGGAGAAAAACCATAAGAGACTCTTAATCTCATGAAACAAACTGAGGGTTGCCGGAGGGGATAGGGGTGGGAGATCAGGTAACTGGTGATGGACATTGGAGAGGCTATGTGTTGTGGTGAGCCCTGTGTGTTAAGTCAGAGACCTGTACTCCTGAAACAAATAATGCCCCCCCAAATTCATATGTTGAGGGCTAATCCTTAATGTAGTAGCATTTTGAGGTGACATCTTTGAGAGGTAATTAGGTTGTGAGGGTGGAGCTGCCATGAATGAAATTAGTGCCCCTATAAGAAGGGCACTAAGCTAGCACTGATCTAGCTTGCTGTCTTTCTGCGTTGTGAGAATGTAAGGAGAAATCAGCAATCTGTATCCTGAAAGAGGGTTTCTATCCAAATCCAACTATGCTGGCACCTGGGTCTCAGGAATTCTAGCCTCCAGAAATTGTGAGCAATAAATTTCTGTTGTTAATAAGCCACCCAGACTCTGGTAATTTTGTTATAGCAGCCTGAGCTAAGACAATGAGAGAAAACAAATAAGAAATCTGGGGATAGTACAAAAAACTAAACCATATGTTCTTATAAGAGTCACCAGCTGGTTTTAGATTTTTTTAGATTTCTTCCAAAGTAAACATGAATGCAAGCTGAATTCCATGAGTATTCAGGAGGCACACAGCTATTTCTGGTAAGACTCAACCCAAGTTTCTGCTGCAGACCCTCATAAAAGCAACACCTTGGAATACAGTGGACTTCTTCATCATAAATATCACAGAAAGTCTCATCTGGTTGTCTTCATGATAATTTTCCTTAATGAATGAGAAGCAGTTTCCTAACACTGAGGTTCGCTGTGTATAAAGATCATTTTCGAGCCAATTAACAAAATTGGAATTTGTAATTAAAAAAAAGTACTGTATCAAAGTTAAATTTTCTGAAATTGATAACTATGGTTATGTAAGAGAATATTGTTATCCTTGTGAAGTATACACTGAAGTACTAAAAAGTAAAGGGACATGATATATACAACCCATGCTCATCTTGTGGGACAAAGAGCACAAATGATAAAAGAAAATGTTAACAATAGGTGAATTTGGTATTCACCAATAAATAAAGGGTATTTGGATATTCAATGTGGTATTCTTGCAACATTTCTAGAAGCTTAAGATTATTCCAAATAAAATTGTTTTTAAAAGTGATTACTTTTCACTGGAACTCAAATGCAAATCTCATCTAAAAAGAAGTATGAAACCCAAATTAACTGACAATAATTTCAAGAGGGAGGCATACATGAACTGATAATGACTTAATGAAAGCTCTATCAGTAGAAGAAAGACCTATTCTGAGAAGATTGTTTCTCTATGGTTCACACCTATAGGATAGCCATGTTGATCAATGGGGAAACATTTGGTCAAACTTTGGTAATACTACAACATAATTCTCTTAAATCGAAGTCCAAAGAGAAACATCTGTCCCATAGTCAAAAGACCAGCACTATCGATCATTTAGTTTTTCCTACTGGTGATAGGCAATGAAGTCAAACATGCATGTGAAGAATTTGAAATATTTAATGTGAAAGAGAAAAAGTACATGCAATAGTGCATTTTTGGAAGTTATGGAAGTAATAAATACTACATTGGTTTATAAGTAAAGCTTACTACTTTTCTCTCCATGATCTGTTTGCTAAATTTGGACAAGACTATAATATGTATAATGAAACATAAAGCAGCTGAAAAAAACTCCCAACCATTGCAGTGAACTTACTTAGTTTTTAAATAAAAGTTTTAATTATTTTTCTCACAAAACTGGTAGATTTAAAATGCAGACATTTTAGAATGCAAAAATAAAATTAAGACAACTCACAATTTTATTCAAATATTTTGTGTGCATGCATATTACAAAATGGAATAATATAGTTTTGAAATTTGCCTTTTGTAAACTTGTTATAAATAACTTTGTATAAAATTTTATTAATTAAACAGCTGGTTGTGATTCTTAAACATAACAGTCTATTACTATAAATTTTCTCTGGTGTAAATTATTAGTACTGCTTGTATGTGTAGAAAGAACCTTACAAGATAATATAACTATTTAGTAAATTTTAGTAACTTCATCTAAAGAGAGAAAAAATTCTTACTGAATTACTCAAATTACTCAATTAATGAGGAAAGTCAATAAATTATAATTGACCAATTTAACCTCTGTGCTTCTGTTTAAACAAAACAGCTGTTGGTGATGGGATTTTACCTTAGAATTTTTTCCCCCTATAAAAATTAAGTAATAGGAATGCTGGAGCAATTAAAGGCAATTCATATTTTCTTATGAAACCTTTTCCAGTGAACAGGAACTTCAGTTTTCAGTTTGCTTTCTGGTCTGGTTTTTAGGTAAATTTAAAAATTAGAGGGAGATGGCAAATAGGAAACAAGAACATAAATGGTGAAGATTAAATCCTAAAAGTTTAATGAGTTCCCTGATTCCAGAATGGTTGGTTAATACCATAATGTAAATACATTGGGCAAAGCAAGAAGGATTTCAAAGTGATTATTTCTATCAGGGTTCCTAAATACTCTATCCATGGAGGATTAGGAAAAGAAAACAGTGAAACCCCTTTTCAATTGGGGAATAATTGCTACCTTCTCATACAACCCGCCTGTCCCTTAAAACCAACCAGGCATTTACTACTACAGTCATTTAAGGTAAAATAGGCAATTTACTTTACAAGGGAGCCAAGTTGGAAGAAAGCAAGTTGTGGGAATGTTTCTACAACACAATTTCATACAATTTGGAAATAAAATGTATTCAGGAGTCAAAGATTAGTTTGGGCTGAAAGAAAAAAAAAAGGAAATTTTTCTGGACAGAGACAGAGTGATGTGACTTTATTTTGGAGACAAGTAATTTTCCTGATTGAGTACCCTTCTTGTTTTGAAAGTCCTTGAGACAAATTTAGTATTTACAAAAATTCCTAATCCACTTTTCTTAATCTGATCTGCTGAAGCTATTCTTCAAATTTACTAGACTTTCTTGCTAACTTCTTTCTTGGATGGGAAAAGAGCTAGAAAAATGCAATATTTTGAATGAATTGTATTGTCTTGCTGTTTCTTCTTCTTTCCAATCACATTTTCTGTTAACTTCTGTATCTCCAACATCAAAAGGCCTGCTACCAGTCTGTAGCTGCCTCAGAACCTGGTTCTCTGTTTACCATCAAAACATACTGGGGGCCTCAGGGTACCAAGCTCACACTAACAGACAAAGAGAAGAGATAGGTTTTTTGTTTGTTTGTTTGTTTGTTTTTTAAGATTTTATTTATTTATTTGACAGACAGAGATCACAAGT
>NC_081557.1:26171999-26404654 GCF_022355385.1 Mustela nigripes | reverse complement strand
ACTTGTGATCTCTGTCTGTGTTCCACAGGTAAATAATATATGAAATTAGAAAAAAAAAAGTAGCCCATATCTTTCAAATCTTACAATTCCCAACATTCTCTTCACATTGAATATGGGTATGTTGAAAGGAGTAGGGCAAAAATAGGATACCTTTGCTATACATTCAGATTGGGGATGACATTTTTTGCAAAATGTAGAATGAGAAACAAAGCCTATGGATTTAACATGGTCTATGCCATGCCTGTTATAGCCACCTAGGAGCAGTTTAAGGGCAGCTCTGTCTAAACACAGCGAACTGAAGAATTAATGCAAATAAGGTACAGAAAAATTACCTGCAGTTGTCTGAATATCTCAGGTGAGGTCTTATTCTTAGTACCTATTGCAACACTGGGTATCTATGAAATCATCCTATTTCTAAACTGCATTGTAAAAAAAAAAAAAAAAATGTTTTAGTATCCATTCCACTAACCATAGCCATTGTATAATTAGAGATTCAGGAATTGTGATTATGGGATCATATATCTTTAATGTAATTCAACCATGGAAAACTTGAGAATATTATATTGATATTTATGATCTTTTAGATTTTAGTTGTGGTATTTGAAGAAACTGTATATGAGAATTTCTAAAAACATTTATTAAATTTCTCATTTTTGGTTGCAGTAAGGAAATAAGTTTAGAAAAGTGGCATTTCAGACACACTAACAGGTAGCAGACAAAAGTTTAATTTCAGAGTCGGCAATTTTTCAGGAAATCTACTAAATAAAAAACTAAGTTAAAAGATCTTTCTGATTATGTTAGCAAATTCAATAAGCCTAAAAAAATAGTCCACCTCATTTCACTTCCCAAATTTTGTGAATATAAAGTATAATTTTCTTAAATCCACGAGAAAAGACAACTTGAAAGAAACATGTTATACACAAATACAAGAAAACAGAATTGTAAAAAGTGACTGACATCATTCTTAGCCTAAAAAATACAATGAAATGCAATTCTGAACTATCTTTGAAATAATTCAGTTAGCAAAATGTATCTGATGGTTGAGTTAGAGAACAGTTTTCCTCAGGTGTGCTTTTAAAAAAATATTTTGGAGATACAAAGGAAAATTAGAGAATTATTGGGAAATAGCTGCCCACATTCCATTATATACTGATTTGCATCTTGGAATTTTTACCCAAAACTGGTTCTATTTTCCAAAAATAAATTCTTCATTAGTTTATTTCCAGCTTAGGCTGCACCCTCTCTTTCCCTAATCCAATTTACGCAAAGGGAAATTTACATCTGACTGTCTCCCTATGTCTAATTTTTTAAAAATAAAAGCATACTAACGATTATAAGAATAAGTAACAGTAATTGAAGATTTACTGTGAAAAGGGCATTTTGCTTTGCGCTTTATGTGTATTTTCTCATTTGCGTTTTACAACAGTCCTATGACAAATACTGTGATCTTCCTGTATTGATTAGGAAAATGACATGAAGAGAAGCCAGTGTCTTATTCGGTGTCATAGAAATAGTAAGTGGTGGATCTGCAATTTGAGCTCAGATCTGTAGCACTCAGAGTCCTCTAAAGATGCATTGTTACATGATATTGTCTTCTAATTATTACCTGAAAGATATTATTGTCTTTAGTAAAAGAGTGGAATAGCTGAGTATGAACCTGTATGGAAGGATAGAATTTTTAATGAGTTGAATTGCAAAGATTTGGGGGATTCTTTAAGCATCATGAAAATATATATTAATTAGTTTCTGGATTGGTCAATTTAATGGAAAACATTTAAGCAGACATTGCTTATAGACAAATTTAAGAAAGTGATTTGTATTCCTTTGAGTGGGCCAGGAGTCTCTGGCTAGAGCCAGGAGGAAAAAGTTCACAGATAGACAATCTTTAAGACATGTGGTTCAGACTTTAGGTCCATTTCTTAGAATTACACTATAAAGAGACTAGGTATTCAAGACAGAGAGCAGAGCAGATGTGTAATAGGTTCCTTTTGGCTCTGAATCCAGGGAAAATGAGCCACAGTTGACTAATCCAGCTGGAACTTCTGGGTGGTCTCAAAAGGTAGAACCAAGCAGGGAGTTTCCTAATCCAGTCTGGAGGTCCCACATGCACAAGGGAAGAAAGTGTTTTGAGTGTCCATAGTAAACACTGCACGCCCACATTCTTTTTCTGTTGCTTCCAAGGATTTCAAAGGGGCTGGTTTCTCCTTAAAATGGTGCATATAACATTCATGTTAGAAATAACAAGACTATTGGTACCATCATTTGATCAAAGAACAAGGGTTTCTCTACCCAACATAGGTTTTTAAAATGAATACATAGTGATTTAGTATATACCAGCCACTATTATTGATCTATCTTTTCATTTAATATTTCTTCCAACCTCTGAGGAAAGTAATAGAATCCTCATATTACAGAAGGAAAAACTAGGGTTCAAGCACCACGTGGTTTGCCTCCAAGACCACATAACTTGAATGCGAGAAAGCCAAGTTTCTTATCTAAGTCATCCTGAAACCTCATGCAACATTCTGACTTCCTCTCCAAGACTAGCTTTGTCTTTTGTAGCATAGAAGGACAAGGCTGAACTGCCTACTTTCACTGCACCTATTCTGTTCACTGAGCATCCCTGAACCTTCCCATTAGGCCTCTTTCTTCCCATTAGCCCTTACTTTCACTCACTTGTTTGGAGGAAGGTACGCTATCTTTGTATTCTTCTGCCTTTTGGACTATGACATCATTCCAGGAAAATCACAGAGACAATTAAAACCCAAGTCAACACACCAAGAATGTTTTGGGGAATCTTTCAATCCATGATCACAATAAAGATAACCATTTTCCCTGTGACATACTGCAAGAAAAACTTGTTTTCCTGAAACTCTTCATCCCATACATGTTTCTACAAATATTTCAAAGAACTGATGTCTAATTATTTTGGCCTTACTCCATGATTCTGTAAAGAATTTTAAAACTATTACATCTTGTCTTTTGATAGAAAAAATTCTTAGTTGAATATGCATTGGGAATTAAGTGAAACACATTAACATTGTTTTATGAAGATAATCCAAAAATTACATCATGCTGCTTGTTTCTACATATGAGTACAGTTGTGTGTGAAACTTTGAAAACTATGAGACATTTGCTTCTGAAGACTTTCTATCAAATTGCTAAAGTAATAATGCAGAAAGCAGAATCCCTTTTATGCAGATATTGATTCATTTATAAGAATTATAATCCTGTTTGGCAATTTATAGCTATTTTTTAAAGTTAAAATGAAAAATCCATGTTTTTAAGATTTTCATGATCATCACAGAAAATGCTTCAGCAGAAGCACACAATTAAGTAGTTTCTAGTATGATTCTGTATATTATTGTATTATTTGCTTCCAGCTGACTTACAACAGCATGCAAATGTATGCCCATGTAACTTTACAAAATTAGCTTCACATTTGTCTTCCTGTTTCCTCTTCTGGACAAGAGAGGACGGTGACCAACATTTAAGTGTTGAAGAAACAGAGGTGCAGAAAAGTAAAGTGACCTGCCTAATGTCATACAGTTATCGGTGGCAGAAAATTGATAAGTGTCCAGGTGTTCTTGATTCCCAGCCTTTAATCATTATTCCAAATCATGTCTGTGGAGTACTAGCATCCTGATAAATGTGAATAGGCATTCTGATAAAAATAACTGTCCCAAAGTCAAGTAAGTTCGAGAATTAATACATTATGTATTTTAACATTGCCTTTGGAATTTCACAGCAGTCATATTAAAAGATCGGTGAAGTCCTATAATTTAAAAATTTGTTTAACTCAGAGTTTCAGCAATTTATTTGTTCATGAACATAATTGAAAATCCACTAGCATTCCCCAGTACATAGTTTAGAAAATGTTACACTAGCCATACATTTAAGTTTTACTTTATCTCAGGACTGAAAACAATTCAAAGACATTACTATGCCTTATATATTTCATTTTTCACAAAGTCAAGAAAATGCCAGAGCTAAGAGTTTAATTAACATTGAGTGATAAAATCTTTGGTATAGGTATTCATAAGTAGAAGCTTAAAAATATGGCTGCCAGATTATTTAAACCATACACTAGTTTGTTTTTTTTTTAATACCCCCTTGAATAACAAAAGCAAAAACAAAAAACAGAGAAGAAGATATATTGAAAATTCTCTGTGGTGAGCTAGAGAAATATATATATATATAAAATATATATAAAATATATATATTTTATATGTTGCAGCAGGGATACACATTGAGAAAAAAATGCAATAATGTGGAGAAACCAAATACATAAATAAATATATGTATAAATATGTATAAATAAACATATTAAATAGATATTGAATACATTCTTTCTTCTAGATAGTACAAATGCTTCCTCATTCATTCTTCCCTGGTCTTTATGAAATTCTTTCCTGAACTTCCCTAATCAAGTCAGTTAACTAATCTGTATCAGTTATCTGAAATGTGCTTATTGACTTTTCCTTCAAGGTTTAGTTTAAAAGTCAGGTACATGGGACACCTGGGTGGCTCAGTGGGTTAAGCCTCTGCTTTGGCTCAGGTCATCATCTTGGGGTCCTCGGATCGAGGCCCGCATCAGGCTTTCTGCTCAACGGGAAGCCTGCTTCCCCCTCTTTCTCTTCCTGCCTTTCTGTCTACTTGTGACCTCTCTCTGTCAAATAAATAAATAAAATCTTAAAAAAAAAAAAAAGTCAGTTGACATTTAATAAATATTTAGTGAATGAATGAATATATACAAAATCCCTGTTCTCACTGGCTCATATGTTATCATTATATTAAGTTATAGATCTCAGATGCAAGGCTCTCTGCTTTAGGAGGGTAAAAGACCATTGTTCTTAAACTCATCTGCTAACAAGTAGGTCTATAAACTTGATTATGTTATGGGAGTTCTTTGGATATTTTTTCTTGTAATTAATTGTTGGCATGATTTTGGATAGAACAGTGGACTAGATAGTTGATATTTAGGCAATAAATTTACTGGTATGGGTTATTACTTTGTGGTTAACTTAAATGCTTTTTGTCTCTTAGTGGCCAATGTCCAAGCATCCTAGTTGTTAAATATTGCACTATTACCCTAGGTAGGGAGAATAGCATTGAAAGAAATTGGACTTGAAATCTCTAAGATCCTAAAATTTTATGATTCAAGAACCAAGGGCCTATACATCCTTAGTGATTCCTGATGGAATTTATGAAGATGTCACTAGCCAGACAAATATAAATAACATTTTGAGTCAGATTCTAGACTTGGGAGCCCAGTCATGTGGTTCAAAGTAAAAGCATATATCCTTAGTGACATTCTGCCATGCAAATTACTTTTTATCTGAGTCTGAGGCATCTCAAGAAGGTGGCAGCACTTGGCAAGATTACAGAGTTAACATGAACTCATAAAGTTTAAGTTTTTACATTTAAAGATCCATGTCAGGGTAAATATTATATTCAGCTTGTTTGGAGCTCAGAATGAACTGATGGTTTTGGCTCCGAGGTTTGGAAAAAAAAAAAAAATCCCCCCAATTGAACAATGCCTTTAGATGCCAAAGTCATCTTGTTTCAGTTATCCAATCAATAAATATAACGAGATGGTCTGGGACCAAAGAATCAAAAACATTTGTTGCTATTCCCAAAATAAAAAGCAGTCCTCACAGGTGTGCTATGTCAGTTAGAACCCTTTCAACTAAATTGAAGCCCCATGTTCCCACTGGCCATTCATCACTGACCATTCACAGAGGTATCCATGAAGGTTTTGTAGCTGTTGTGAAGTAATGCTCGCTTTCTGCCAAGATCTCATGAGGACTGAATTACTGTGAGTCATGATTTCCCCAGAACTGGTAGAACTCCTTCTTGTACCACCAGGCTCATATATCTCAATAACAGCTCTGCTGCCAGGGAAAGCACAGGTACATTTTGATACTGAAACAGTCCTTGAAGTTTGATTTGGCCCACACTGACTCAGACTCTTCTGTGGCCTCCTGTGTGATTGTTAAAGAAGTTCCCACTGGAGGGGGGAAAAAAAAAAAAAGGACCATTTGTGTCTTAAACACACACACAAATAACTTATTGCTATTACTCTTGAGAACTTAGTCGGCAGGATTTATGACTTGCATCAGGACATTCCATTTGTTTTAAGACGAGGGAAACAATGGCTTGTTTGGACCCACTTCTACTGGATTTCTCTAACTTGGGTCCAAATATTTGCTGGGGCCAGGCCTTGTTTCTTTTCCTTGCTGAGGTCTGGCTCCACAGGATGTAACAGTGAAGGGATTGTGCTAGGTCTTCCTGCTCACTTCATGTGAGCAGTTGTTTTAACTGCTTATCTAAATGCTGGCTCTTCCTGCGGGCATCTGTTTGAGTCATTTCCTTCATGAAGTCTTCCTCAGTTTAGACCAGGCTTCAGTAGCCTTCTCTGCCTTTACAGCAGTTACAAGTTTTACACCCAAGGCCACAGGGTGGTTTTTCATAATACGCTTTCTTGTTTTCTGTTGTTTTCTTCCTGTTCTTTCTTTCCTTCCAACTTGAAAATGGTGTGTAGGGCTTATGCTCTGGAGTCAGAATTTCTGCAGTCAAAACTTGAGTTTCACCTGCCAGTTCTTTTAGCTTGTTTTTTTTTTTTTAATTTTTATGTGCTTATTTTTATTTATATGTGCTTCATCTACAAAATAATGATAACAGAATCTACCACATAGGGGTAGTATGATTATTAAATGAGATAATGTCATAAGCAGTTCCATAACACAGTGCCTGGAATAATAAGTGTTCACTTGATGTTTCTGGAAGTTAGGATGCACACCTGCCAACTTCAGAGGTTGAGGGAAAAGCAGAGTTGAGTTTCAAAATCAAGTCCATCTTAAGTCAAAGTCTAAACTATCTATATAGGTAGATATAATATATGTTCAAGAAACAAACAAAAAAAAAATCACATTATAATTAAGCTTCCTATTCTACCTATTCTGCCTAGCCTACCTATATGACTGGCTTATAATTAGTGCTAGGGTCCCAAAATTTTACATGACTTTGCATTATTTTCTCAAAAGTTACCCCCAATTTTTCAACCTGGTAGTCCTGGAGCTGAATTTGAAGTTAACGCATGAACTTTTTTTTTTTTTTCTTTATTTTTGGATTCTTCAAGTCTGCCTACTGAAAAACCTTCCTAAGATACTAAGGTAAAGGAAGATAACTTGCATTTGAACTTTTTGCTTCTTCCAGGACCTCCTCCATTTCTTTCTTCATAGGAGACAACTGAAGGATTATACAAAGAGTCATATAATAATGATGAGAGCCAAGAAATCCTCACAAATACCCTCTGATCCCTATCTTACCAATATGGAAAATGACATCTAGTAAAGCTAGCCAATTTGTCCAAGAATCTATAGCCAGGGTAGTTAAAAACTCAGGTAGGATTCCACAACTATGATCCTAAAGCTGAGGCTCTGAACTATTAAATGATTGTCTCCCAAAACATTAAAACCCAAGAAGAAAATTTTGAGCACTACCATAGATATTTCATTTGGAACCTTGAGGTTTAGTAAGTCTATAGGAGTTTATGTGTATATGTACATATCAGAATGTCACTGCATGAGTGTAACACTGCTCACCCCTGCTCTTCTCAGAGTAGCCATCCATCCATTTCCCACAGTTACAGGGGAAAGGGTTGCACCACACCTCTGATCTCTCTCCCCCACCAAGGATCAGATTATTTACTTAGAATTAGAAATTTAAAAAAAAAAACTATAAACTGAAAAAAGATGGATATCATAAATATCAAAAACCCTGGACATGTAATATTTTTCTGTAATATCCCTTTATAATCTATTTCTTATATTTCTTGGCCTGCATACTCCTTGAATGTTTCTTCATATGACAATATTTTTTTGTAATATTTCCTGGGGAGGGAATGGATAGATAAGTTAAACTTTCTTCTGTTATGGTTGATAATTTTTTTTCATTATTGATAGCTTAGAGAAGTTTCTTCCAGTCTCTAAACAATTGTTAATAATTCAATGTAAGCTTTTACAATAACTGTCAAGTTTGGAAAAAAATTCATCAATATTCTATTACATGTTTTCTCATATGTCGATTGTGAGATTTTGCGGCAGCTTAAATTTTCTTTTTTAGCGAGTAACATTCAATTTTTTAAATTAGTGATAATCTTGGGCGCCTGGGTGGCTCAGTGGGTTAAGCCGCTGCCTTCGGCTCAGGTCATGATCTCAGGGTCCTGGGATCGAGTCCCGCATCGGGCTCTCTGCTCAGCGGAGAGCCTGCTTCCCTCTCTCTCTCTCTGCCTGCCTCTCCATCTACTTGTGATTTCTCTCTGTCAAATAAATAAATAAAAATCTTTAAATAAAAATAAAAATAAAAAAAAATAAATTAGTGATAATCTCCAACCAGTTTGTTTTCAATGTTTTCACTTTAATGAAATGAACACATTAGTGTTCTTTGTGGGGTTTTTTTAATGTTGCTTTTATTCATGTTAGTATTTCATTTCAAATCAAAGAGGTATCCACTTTTTCTTATTTATATGATTCATTCCACTTTGTTATCTTAATTTTCCATCAAAATAGTAGTTTATTTATAACTTATATTCAGATGTATCATTTCTTAATAAATTGCTGCTTTGGATATACTGAGAACAAATTGTTACAATATACTTCTCAATTCCAGAATAATTTCTACAGATTGCATACAGTAAGCTATGAAAAATAATTTCATGTATAACACACTAATAATTTTATATGCTACAGTATTGAGGACACTCCTTATAGGAGAAACTCACGATTTGGACTAGATGTTACTAAGAGTTGAATATGAAGCATTAAATATTATATCTGATGATTATAAAAATATTTCTCAGACTAGATTTTGGTTCCTTTCATTTCAAACCTTGTTTCTCCTCCACTACCTGCATACTTCCATTGCCCAGATGCACTGGGAAAGTTCACATCCTGGTATTGCATCTGGGCCTATACCATTCACTCTCAACTACTGAATGACATGATCTTTTGGAAGTTGGGATTATTCCTGTGAGTCACACTCCACTGAGATGGCTAAAAATTACCTAAGGGTACATGGTGATGACTGCAAGCCACATAAATATATCCTGTTAATCCCAAACAAAATGTATCCTTGAGCCAATTTCTCATTAGTTGGATCCGAAAAGTACCCATAGCCACTGCAGCACCACCAGACAAAGAGCAAGAGGGTAGAAGTGAGAATGTAAAGAGACAATGGTCTTAAGGAAAAGTGCTGAAAAATCTCTTACTCTGTTGGCTTCGTTCAGTGAGAGTCCCTGAAGTTTAGCATCACCAGTGTCACAGCCAATCAACCTCTATTCACACCTCTATTCTCTCTATTCTGCTCCCATCTAGGTGTTTCAAGCCATATAAAACTCACTGCTGTGCCTCTCACTGAACACACTTCCCAATATGACCTACCCCTGTTTCCTCACCTGAATTTCCTGAACCTTCTTCCTTTCTAGGACTCTCTTGTGCCCTAGGGTCTTGCTATTCAAAGTGTGATGAATGAACCAATAGCCACAGGAGGCTTTTTAAATTCAAAATCTTAGGTCCCATGCCAAAACTACTGAGCCGGAATTTTTTTTTTTCAAAACAAGATCTCCAGGAGCACTTCATACACTTTTGCATGTGACAAGCATGTCCTAGAGGACCTCCCGTTCCATGGAGACAAAAAGAATACTACGTGCTTTACTTTAAAGGGAGCTTTTCTCATTGCTAACTCAATGCCCTATCCAACTCAAGTTTTTCCACACCCCTGATAACATGCTTATCACCACTTTCACAAAGACTATCTCCACTTCTTAGACTCCAGATAGGATGGACTGGCCTTCTTTCTAAATACTTTTTCCTTCTTCTCGACATCAAGTCCATTATCATCACTTAGTGACTGAGTAGGCAGTTTGTCTCAATCTTGGAAGATCATCAGTACTACTAATTGCTCCCACAGATACATTTAAACATTAAAATGTCCAGCATTCTATCACATTTCTTTTCTTATCCTTCATCTTCTGATTGTCCACATTTTGATGATCTGCAAAATTGTTAACCTCATATTTCTACTCAATCTAAGCCACATATGTATTATTAATTATTTCAAGAAAATGTTGTTGTCTCCCCAATTAATTTTATCTATTTTGAAGGCAGGAACAATGTGGATGATGCATTTGAGCTGAGTGTAGTACTTGACACATTATAGCTTTCAATTAAGCCTTCTGGCTTAATAAGGCAATAATTAGATATTTCCCTGATAACTGAGTAACATTCAGGGTTGCAGAATTAACACATTTGAATTATAATTCTTCCTGAATATGATAGAGAACCAAATGTTTTATATCATGATTATCACCAAATGTGCATTTCTCGCCACCATGTGTCTCACACATTTTTAGTGGAAAGAATGGAGTTTTTATCATTTATATTGCATTTTAACCCAGAAAATTTAGTGTAATAAAATGCCATGGAATCAGAAGTACTATTTACCAGTTCCCAAACAGTCATCTATGAGCTGTGTGACTTGAGTGTAATTAATAAGCCCTCTTTTACCCTGTTTCCTTGAACACTAACAATGTTCACTAGGAGAGTCACTAACCCTCATGGGGTTGCTAAGATATTTAATGAGATAAAGTATCTGGGAAAAACTTTAAAATCTAATATAAAACCTTGATGTATTTTTCCTCAATTTATTTTTCTAAATTATGATCTTTGACACTGAGATTTACATTGTTTTTCTTGTAGGTATGGTGGCACTTACTAGTTTTGAAAATATATAACAACCAAAAAAGTTTTAAGTCTGGAATTAGGCCATGGTTGTACAGCAACTTGGACTCTCCACCCTCTAAGTGAACCATGGAAATTTCAAAATTAACAAGGGAGTTCCATGCTGTGTTTGGATGATTAAAAAGATTAAAATTCTTCTAAAAAATAGAAATAAGGGGTGGACTTTTTCACTTTGTTCTTTGAAGAAAGAGGTGTGTTGCTTGAGATTGGGAATGATGATAAGGCAATGCTTACTTTAATTTAGCCCTAGGCTTCTGGACTTTCTCAGGAAAGTTTATCAAAAGCAGTATGCAAGATTCTAGATGTTGGTCAATGGAAACAGAGAAAGAAAGAAAAGAAAGAGCAATGGACTGAATGTGTCTGTCCCACCAAAATTCACATGTTGTAAAATCCTAAGTGCTGGCTTTAGGAAATAAGGCCTTTGAGAAGTGATCCTCAAAGTATGGGGTAGAGACCGCACGAATGGGATTTGTGCTCTTAGAAAAGAAACCCCAGAGATTTTCCTCACCCTTTCTGCCATATGAGGATGAGCTAATGAAATGTGAGTGAAAGTGATACCCACCAAGGCAGAAGCTCTAAGGTATTGGCAGAATCTTGGATGCACTGTATTTTTTTTCTGCCAGTGAGCCTGGCAAGGTTTATAGCTATTGGCTGCTTTGTCAGTCTACTTACCAAAGGATGACAACAACACAGAACCAACACTCCAACACGCCTAAGTATCGCACAGTAATAATACACTCTAGTGGTTTTAAGCCACTTGGATTTTGGAATTATTGTATACGGCAGGTTCTGCAGAGAAACAGCCAATATGCTATAAGAGATTGATTTTAAGGGATTGGCTCATGTAATTATGAAGTCTGGCAGTTCCAAATTCTAAAGGGTAGGTTGGCAAGTTGGAAATTTGGGTAAGAGTTGATATCAGAGTGTTGAGTTGAAATTCATAGGGTAGGTCAGCAGGCTGGAACCTCTGGCAGGATTTTTACTGTAGAGTCTAGAGGCAGAATTCCTTCTTCTCCAGAAAGCCTAAGTTTTCGCTCTTAAGGCCCTCAACTGATTGAATGAGCTCTCTCACACTATGGAGGACAATTTGCTTTAGAGTCAACTGATTGTAAATATTAATTATGTCTACAACATACCATCATAACAACATCTCGACCAGTGTTTGACTTTATAACTGGACAGTATAGTCTAGCCAAGTTGACACATGAAATTAACGATGTATTTTTAACTATAGCATAATCTAGCTCAGCTTGACTGAAAGATACATTTGTTGAAAAAAACCTTACAAGTTAAAAAACAATATTTAAAAAAGCAATTACTCCTATTTTACCATAAATATCTACTATAAATCTTTCATTGTGTTTTATTCCAGTCATTTTCCTATACATTAAAACAAATTTCTTATACATTTAAAAAAAATTTGTCAAAAGCATATGATATATCTGCATGATTTATATGAATAAAAAGAAATCCAGTATTATACAACCTTTGTTAACATCCAATGTATTAACTAATAAAAGTAAACCTTTCACTAAATATCTACATATCACTTTCACGATCAATAATTTTTATTTAATACATTAGGCTTTCCCAATATTTAGCCATTAACTATAAATCCAGCCAAACTCTCCTTATCATAAAAATGGCAAATTAAGGGGCACCTGGGTGGCTCAGTGGTTTAAGCCTCTGTCTTTAGTTCAGGTCATTATCCCAGGGTCCTGGGATCAAGCCCCACATCGGGCTCTCTGCTCAGCAGGGAGCCTGCTTCCCCCTCTCTCTCTGCCTGCCTCTCTGCCTACTCTCTGTCTGTCAAATAAATAAATAAAATCTTTTTTAAAAATTGTAAATTAAATATACTAGATCATTTCAAGTGTTTTAATCATCTATACTTTCAGAAAAAAATTCCTCACTGGTTATTATTATAATCATAAAACCAATGAACACACTTTAATTTATGTTAAAACCATTTAAAAGTGCTAAATATTGTGAATTCTGTTTATTTTGCTATTATCTGTCTATTTATTTATTTATTTTTGCTCTGATTCTGATTTCCTATTCTTTTAAGAGTTGTAATTTCACTTTCCCTACCTAAAGAGAGGTTTGGATTTGGTGAAGAGGATGATAGGTGAAGATTTCTTATTGAGTTTTGGGTATTTCAAGAAGATTCTGCTTATGCTCATTATCCTTGTAAGCTGGTCTTGTTTTTAGATCTTGACCATTGTACAAAGACTGTTACGATTATTAGCTCTGACCAACACTTTAGTGTTTGATTTCTGTATACATCTGTATGGGTTGGTGGGGAGTACACAAGTTTTATTATCTTCATCAATCTGACTTGTTATGAGCAGCTTACTTGATAGAATAGACTGATAAATGTCTATTATGCAAATATTTCTTCTCAATGCCTTCATTTTGTTTATATACCAAATATAAGTCTTTTTTGACAACTACCTACTCTGAATGGGTCCTATTCAATTAAATCTAAAGGTATTTTTTTTCTTTAGAAAAAAAAAGTAAAGACATTTCTAAATTATTTCACTGAAATTACAATTTCTTCTTTATGAACCAGCATGACTTAGAATGCTATGTCATAAGCAATGTGACCACAGCTATAAACTCTTTTGAAACAAGTGTCATGACTATATAAAATTCTATGGTAAGAACAAAACATAGTTTTGACAAATTTTATGTATACTGCAAAGCAGATAATGATGTTCTATGGTGTTTCATTACTAAAATTTTTCAATATACCATTTTATGTAAAATAAAATGTCAACTAAAAATACCTAATAGCATTAATTAGTATCTAATAATAAATATTTTTATTTATTTTTTGTCTATAAGGTATTATGCATATTTATTTGTTGGTTTTTTAACTAAATTGACTGGAAGATTGAAATTGTTTAGTATTTACCAGTGAGTCGTTATTCGTGTTCTATGTTCATAATGGGTATAAGTGTTAATAAAACAGCCCAAGTATCCAAACTATCTGTCAACTGATGAATGAATAAAGAAGAATGAATAAAGTATATATCTCCATATAAATCAATATAAATCAATCCCAATTGATATATGTGCTGAAATATTGCTCAGCCATAAAAAAAAAAAAAAAAAAAAAGGATGAAATCAGGGCACCATGGTGGCTCAATGGTTTAAAGCCTCTGCCTTGGGCTCAGGTGGTGATCCCACGGTCCTGGGATTGAACCCTGCATTGGGCTCTCTGCTCAGCGGGGAGCCTGCTTCCTTCTCTCTCTCTCTCTCTCTCTGCCTGCCTCTCTGCCTACTTGTGATCTCTGTCTGTCAAATAAATAAATACAATCTTTTTTTTTAAAAGGATAAAATCTTGCCATTTGCATTGACATGGATGGAGCTAGAGAGTATAATGTTACGTGAAATAAGTCAGTCAGAGAAAAACAACTCCCATATGATTTCAGTCACATATGAAATTTACAAGCAAAACAAATGAGCAAAAGGAAAAGAGAGAGAGGCAAACTAAGAAAGAGACTCTTAACTACAGAGAACAAACTGAGGGTTACCAGAAGGGAAGTGCATGGGAGGATGGGATAAATATGTGATGGGGATTAAGGAGTGCATTTGTGATGAGCATCAGGTGTTGTATGGGAAGTGTTGAATTACTGCACTGTATACTAGAAACCAGTACTACACTGTATGTTCACTCACTGAAATTTAAATAAATACTTTAAAATACACTGAAACATTGAAAAGTTATAGATTGTCATTACTACATTGATTGAAATTAATACATGGCAACATTGTAAGATAAAATGGAAAGTAACAGTACAAAGATATGTTATTAAATATACAAATTAAAATTTATGGGATTAAAAAAGGAAAAAATTAAATGCTTATGGGAATGGTAAAGGGAAAGAAAGATCAATCACAAAGGTACGTAAATTGTTATATAAGAGTTGGATTATTCGATATATGATATTGGGACAAATGTCTGGATATCTGGGAACAAATGACCAAATTGTATTCCTACCTCATGGTTTACATCAAAATAAGCCCTAGGAAGTGTGAAATTAAATACATTTTTAATAAAGCAATAAAAGTGCTAAGAGATATTATTAAATATTTGTACAATCTTTTGGCAGGGCATTACTTCCCAAGTATTCTATATCTAACAAGTGTGGGGACCACAAAGAATATTAATGTATTTAACATAAAAATTTATAAAAACCTAAGTATATTTAAAAATAATTTTTTGAAAGTTAAAGGCATAATCTTCAAAAGTGTCAGGATTCTGAAAGATAAGGAACCATGGGAACTATTGCAAATTGAAAGAGACCAAAGAGACATGACAACTAAGTGCTATGTGGGATCCTGGAATAAAAAAGACATTAGTTGAAAATGTATAAAATCCAAATAAATTCTGTACTTTAAATAATAGGATTGCTCCAAAGTAGATTTCTTAGTTCTTTTCTTTTTTTAATCATTGTTCTGTAGTTATGAAAGACATTAACACAAAGGAAGCTAATTTAGGGTATATATGGTAGTTCTCTGGATTATTTTTGCAATTTACCTTAAAAGAAAAAGTTGGGGAAAAAATGTTAAAGGCAAATGACAAAGTGGGAAAATTATTTTTAAATGAGTCATGAGGGACATATCTTTAGTGTGTAAAGGTTGCCTTCAAATCTATACAAAAAAGAAATAACCTAATAGAGAAATGATTCAGTGACACTAATAGACAAATCACAGAAAAAAAATAAATGGATAATAAATACATTAAGATATTCAATCTTATTAACCAAATAAATGTCATTATAAAATGCCATTTTCATCCACAAAATCAAAAATCAAAATATTAAAAATATTTTAACTTTCATTTTTAGTAAGGCTGTGGGTAAATATGAAATCCTATGTTCTGAGAGTGGAAGAAATTAATATCATTTTTTAAAGTTCATTTTGGAATTATGTATCCAAGTTTTCATTGTCTCAGTGACTTATCCTAAGGCAATAATCACTTATGTAGACAAACCTGTAGCCACAATAGTGAGGTATTGATAATGTGAGCAAAAAATGGAAATAGCTTCTAAATAGCTTCCAAAATAAGACAGATAAATCATGATTGAATCATACATGGAAAAGTAGACCATCACTAAAAGTGATACTGAAGATTTTAACTTGGTCTTTAATTTGAAAGTAATAGTTAAAATGTTACTGAGAGGAAGACAAGAGAACACAGAAATCCTAGAGAAAACTACATGGGAAAATGAAGAAATAACAGACTTATTTTGAGTTAGAAAGGAGAGAATGAGAGTCAGATGTGGTTGAATTACAGTGACTCAGACCTGGTCCATGCCTGGAGAGCATCTGTGAGGAATGGACACTTGCACACTGGTACCTACGGTGAGGAAACACAGCTGAGAGATGTTGGGCTGCATAGCAAGTAACTGGGGATACAGAGAACGGGGCTTGGCACAAATGACCAATAACTGAGAGAGATGTTTAAAATCGTTATTATCATCTCCTTCATCATTGTCATAATTATCATGAAAAAAAGTTAACTGACTTGCTCAAGGCCACCCAACTAGAAAAGAATCCCTGCTCTGAGGTGAATCCTATCTATTTCTCCAAATCCTTTTTCTCTGTTGCTGGTTTAGAAAATTTGGGGGTGGGGGGTGAAATACCAACATTAAAATGCAAAAAATGAAGTGCTGCAACTCCACCCTGTTTGGGAATCTGGAATTCTTTTCCAATACATTTTTATAGCAATTCCACAGATGTTTAGTGCTAAGCATGAAGACCAAGGCAGAGGGTGGCCAATGGAAATGCCTTCCATTTAATAATCATAATCTCCCCTTAGAAATCTTTATTTAAAATACTGTCAACCTATAATGTGACTGATTTGGCCAAGAAGGTGGATCTCATACTTATCATTTCTTTGTTCAACCAATAAGTAGTTCATGAAAGTGTACCATGTACTGACTCTTGTGTTACCGTGCTAAATTTGACCCATGACTCCTGCTTCCAAGTCAAATTATTCTTAGTGTGTTTGTCTCTCTGTTTTTTTTTTTTTTCACCTTTTTCCTCTTGTCTTTCTTTCTTATTTCTGCTGGTTTGTGACTCAGTGATTGCCAGTGACTCAGACCTAGTCCATGCCTGGAAAGCATCTGTGAGGAATGGACACTTGCGCACTGGTAAGTGGGTAATATATTAAATCTTGTAATTTGGGATTTCTGCTGTACTCTTACACCCTATTTAAAGTTTAAGTTTCTTTTCTGAATGTAATAACCAGACACATATTTACATTTTTTTTTTTTCAAAGAGGGGTCTTTTCCCTTGGTTAAGATGCCATTTCATCAATGAGTCCTCCCTTTCCTCAATAGAGCTGGGCCAATAAAGGTGTTTCCTTCCCCACATTCCTCACTCCACGAAGCTGTGAAAGGCACTTACTTTCTCCCTCTGCCTGCCCCTCAAATTTGACTTTGCTGTTTTTTTTTTAATACTTTTGGTATGAGATAATTATGAGGTTTCTGTTGTAGTCTATCTTTTCTAGTTTAATAATTCTTATTTTATGCTTAAATTCTTCATTCCCAGTCACATTCTGATTATCAGCTTAGATTTTGATTACAACTACTGCAAAACTTACTGCTCCTCTCCTCAAGTCCTATTCCAATCTCTTAAACACTCA
Source organism: Mustela nigripes (assembly GCF_022355385.1). NCBI lineage: Eukaryota > Metazoa > Chordata > Mammalia > Carnivora > Mustelidae > Mustela > Mustela nigripes. Next base: position 26,387,197 of record NC_081557.1, on the reverse strand, counting down.
AATCTGATTTATTTGCCTTTTGTTTAGAGTTCCCATATAAATATGCCCTTGGATGGGATAGATGAGTGGTATATATTCTATATCTTGAATATCTTGATGTATCTTTTTCTTATCCACACAACTAAATGTTGTGCTTGGTTTGCAATCATTTCTGCTAACTCTTCTGTATATGCTGCTCCACCATTTTCTAGCTTTCCGTGTTTTCGTATGAAAATGAGATGCTGATTTGATTTTTATTCTTTAAAGAAAATTATTTTTTATTAATCTATTATCACCACTGTGTCAAATTCAGTAGATACTTTTTCATTTTCATTATCAGTTATTAATATATAATTTTTGTTGTTTTTCTTCAATTATTATTTTTCCTCCTTTTGAAATCTCATTATTTTAGCATGCCAGGTATCCTGGATACATTCTCTGAGACTCCTTTGCGTAACAATGCCCATCTCTGGTATTTTTAATTTGTTTTGAGGTATTTATTCCAAGCGTTAGCTAAGGTCTCAGCCATGACCTATTTGACTAGATGCTTTTTTCAAGTTCCTAACTCATGTTTATTAATAGAAAAAGATTGAGCTTTTTTTTTTTTTTTTTGGTATTTGACTTCTTAGAGATGATCTTTTACATTAAAAGGAAATGCTGTTGTCTCTCCTTTAGCAGCACCATTCTTCTAGGAGCCATGTTTTCTGTCTTTTGTTTCTGTTTGTTCTCTCTCTCTCTTTGCTGAGTTTATTTGCCTGCTCACTGAAACTCAGGACCACGGGTTCAGGTGTCACAAGTGGCAGCAGTTCTTTGTCAAGAAGCACCGAGGTTTCTACATATGTGATGTGAGCCATACCACTGACCTCAGAAGAAACACTCCTTCCTTTACTATCTCCCAAGCCACCAAGGTTGGCAAAAGCTAGCCAATTACAGTTGGCACTTTCCCAGCTTCAGGAGAAGAGATTAAAGTCCCTCATTTGACTTTGCCACAGCTCTTGATACTCAAAATGTGGTCCTTGGACCCTCAGCAATGAATCAAAAAGTAAAAACTTTAGGAGCTAGTCAGTAAAGCTCAATGATGCCCAATCTGTTTGACAATCCCTCCCACCAATCAGACTGGATTCGTGATTTGAGTGTTGTATTAGGTCTCAACACAGACACATTCACTTGTCATATTATATTATGTCTGAGTGAGTCCAGCCTAAAATGATGACAGTAAAGTAGCATACAGTTAGCGCAACATGTAGTATATTCAGGGATCCCAGGATTATTAAATTGTCATGTCACAGATAATTTGTAATTCAGAATTGTAATAATATTTCCTAAGGTCTGTAGGATCATGGAGCTATATCTGATAGATTTGTGTGTGTGTGTGGTGAACAGATTCCTGGGAAGCCAACTTATAAAACTTTGTCATTATTCCTGAAATATATTTCAACTTAATATCCTGCTGCTGCCCCTCGGAACAATTTGTTACTTAAACTGTAACCCTTACTAGTTACCAAGCACATTTAGATATGGCCTTAAGAACTACATATACTGACAACAGGTCTTTGGGGAGAAGGACGATACACGACCGTGAAGCTGGGCAGCTGGGGGTACCTGGCTCGCTCAGGGCTGAACGCCACCTGCTTCAGGGAAGCTGAGCACCCGGGACCGCCTGGTCAGCTCAGGGTGGAATGAAAACCGCCTGCTTCCCTTATCCGTTATCGCTCCTTTCTCATCCCAGAAGTGTCCGTTGTTAGTTAGATGAGTCCTTTGAATGTGCTTGTTTAACTAGAAACTTTATCCTGCTCCTTGCTCGTCTGCAAGACGGGATTAACGTTTGACCTTCAGCAATCCTTCTATTGGCTATTGTTTTCTATCTAATAAAAGTGAGACTGTGGAGTTGCTCCTGGCAGCAGTCCTTTTCGACTGTTGTCCCCTGCTCCCAGTATTTTGCAGCTGACTTGTTTGTGCCTAATTCTTCTCTCGTCATGCCTGGAAGCGACAATATCCTAAGTCAGATTCTCATCACTGATTACCTTCAGTATTAAATGTATAATTTTAATAGATACAAAATGTCTTGTGAAGTTGATACTGAGCTGTGAGGCACACAAATAAAGGATCACATTCTGAAATCAATGGAGCGTCCCCAAATTCATTCACCAAGTCCCCTTTTCCTTCTACCTTATAATTAGGCATTATAGAGTTCTCCATTGCTTTTCCTTATCTATGGAAAGGGCTATATAATGATACATTTCATTCCCTTTTGTTTTCCAGTGTTTTGAAAACTTGGATTCTTTTTAATATGTACAAATTAAATAACCTAATATCTTTCACCCAGCGAGGGACATAATAGCAGAAACTTACTGGAATACATTTAAATATAAGTAATGTATTTGGTAACATGATGTTAGGTCTGCTAGAATTCATCTGGAAGCAGGTACAATATTGTCACAAGATGGCAAGAGCCCACAAGAGGATGATTAAAGTACCAGACAGAGCCAAAAAGAAGATACATTTTTAGTCTTCACTACTCTCACCTCTTCTGAATATGCCCTAAACATTATTTATTATAGGATTCAGGTTGTTCTGGTGATAGGAGAGGGACAATTTATAAGCTCTTTGTACATAATAATAACTAAAGAATACTAGAACTATCCAAAACCAAAGCCACTTCCAACTTTGACTTCTTTCATGAAACTGATGTGTAAAAATTTCCCGAGGTCGCTCAAGGCACTCTTCTCCATCATCTTTTTTATACCAACTGACCACAAGAAAATCAGTATTTGGCAATAAAAAATATGATACCTTTGGATTATTCATAGGATCCTTAAACCACGGAACCAGTAGCAGCCCCTTCTAGGTCCTTTGCTGCTCTCAAAATCAAGTATGTCACAGAACCCTAACTATGTCTACAGCATTACACCATGTTTTAGTTCCTGTTTCCCTGAACATATCTTACTGTTCAGGTACAGAAATCACAGCCCCCATTGTGGGTGGGAAATGAGGGAAAGGTAGAAGGGCAAGCAAGTTTGGTCTTATACCCTCTCCCCGTGCTTCCAACCATAAGATTCTCCTTGGTCTTCCACTGTACAGAAATAGGTGTTAGAAGGCAGGCTGATGGATGCTTATACGACCTGCCCCTTTCTTCTGCTCCTCCATACCTGATCCTCAGGATCTGGACACATTCCATCCCCTGCCAAACTTTGTCTTCCTTCTTATCTCCCTCTCTATACTCCCTACACTACATTTATTCAAGATGATGCCTCAGCCTTTATTTTCCAAAGTACTGAAGCTGAGAAGAGTTACAGAATTTATATGAGTCCAGATTCCTTTTTTTTTTTTTTAACCTGGGAGAAATCTGTAGTCCAGAGGGGAAAATTCATGAGCTCAAGTTTACAAAACCACACTTTGGCTGGCATTGCATCTTGGGTCTTCTTTCAGTCAAGACCTCTTTCTACCACCTTCATGCCTTATTATAAAGAAAAAAAAAGAAATTGAGTTAACAATATGCCTTGTTATATAAAAATAATTTTTAATTATGATCTTACAATTTTATAAAAAATTGGGACTCAGGGATCTGAATTCCAGCTTCCTACTTCCACTCCCCACAAGGCAAGTGTAGCAGGAATTAGACAGAAAAAGTGCCCCACTAATCTTCAGTATTAATTGCTATTTAGAAGGTTTAACCCATAAGGAAGACATCATTTTACCAGGAACACTATCCATATCGTCTCTTGAACACAACAAAACTGTGTGAAGGCATACCCCAATGTTAACTCATGAGCATTGGATATATGAATACTCAACTTCCTGGGAAGCTAATAACTTTTAGGATCATTTTCCTCTGAGGAGTCAGCTTCTTTTAATGGAAAAGACATTATCTCACAAATAGGAGCTTGTTTCCTGCTTTTTGTTAATAAGAGAAGCCACTGTTAGAATGAAGGCCTTGGGGATGAAAAAAAAACAAAACAAAAAAAAAAACAAAACAAGTGAAACAGTTCTTTGGCAAGGCTGCTTGAGAGATCTGGCTTCTTGACAGTGAAAATAGACCTCAACTATATAAATTAGGCAGGTTGGGACAGCCTGAGTCTCAGCCTTTCTTGATGGAGTCATGTGGGAAAGAACGTCTAGACACCAGAAATCGAGTTATTGCTTTTATAACTCCCGATTTAAAAAAAAAAAAAAACTGCTAAGAGCAATGCCTGCAGTGGACTGTAATGTGGAGCTGTGGGACATCAGTCAAAGCAGCTTCAGCAGCCATGTGAAGCACACATTCAGACCAGTTGGAAATGATCAATTATTCCAAGTAACATCACCATTTGGAAAAATACTACTTGCTGATTGGAAAGCACAGTTACTTAAGTTAAAAAAAAAAAAAGTTTTGTAAAAGAAATTCAACTGACAATGAGCCTACATCTGCAACTGTTGTACAAGAGTTCTAGAGCGACAAGCCTTCTCAGTGTCTCCCAGGAAGAAAGACCCCCCCCCCCCACCACGCCTTTGAAAGGTTTCTAGTATCTCAGTTTGTAGTTAAGGAACATTAAAGAAACATAGTAAACAAAACTGTGAGCTAGTGCCAGCTTAAATTGGTTAGCCATAATCAAAAATAATGGTAGGGGTGCCCAGTGGCTCAGTAGGAGCATGCTACTCTTAATCTCAGGATAGAGAGTTCAAACCCCACATTGGATATAGAGATATAGAGATGACTAACAAAAATAAATAACTTTGAGAAGAAGAATAAAAAATAGTAAATATTTGGAGTTTCAGATAGAATTTAAAATTCTGGGGAAAATGGACCAAAAAATATAAAATGTGAAAAAGGTCAATGTAAAATTATGCATTTTGATCCTAAATAAGAGTTCTTGGGTTTTCAGTTTGCTACAAGAGCAATATAACCTCAATAATATAGTAAACCCTTAACTTGACCAATGAAGTCTTTATTTCTTCGGTAGAAGTAAAATTTTTCTATCAGAAGTAGTATTTTCATTTTAATTCCCGAATTTGTCTAAACCATACTTCATGCATTAGGTTGATGTTTTTATCAGATGCAAATAATTTACATATATTCTCAATCAATTCCCTCAAAACCTATTGGATAAGTATTCTTCTTATTCCCATTTACAGACGAAGAAAGAGATCCTAAAACATTAAATGACTTATCTGAGATGACACAGGCAGTAGATGGCAGAGTTGGAATTCAACCCAGGTAGACCAATTCTAGAGCCTATAATTGGAAGATAATAATTTTAATATCCAATTTGAAAAAGCACTTATATGAGGAAGAGTAGAAAGCACTAAAATATTGTATTTTGACTAAATATACATATGGATATAACTTTCTTCAACCATTTGAAGAGATATAATGTGAAAGAAGAAATTGCTTTGGAGTATAGAGCTAGGATGATCAGTAGGTAAAGGGACAGAAGTTCAAATTCTGAATGAAGGAGATTCATATGGCAGTTTGACTTATTAACAAAGAATTATGGGCTATCATCAAAATAGTGATATTAGCAAATGTTTCCAACCAGATATTATTGTTACTCTCTCAGAGGTTTACAGCAGAAGAGATTCTGGTATTGGACATATTATTATTGGAGTTTATGAAAAAGAGGAAAAAGAAGATCCTTCCCTTAAAAGTATAATTCATGATTCATGATTCTGAAGCTTTCTGGTAGAAAGCAAACCTTGAATTGACTACCCAAATACTTCCTGTATAGAGTGCTTATTTTTAAATACACTGTGATCAGTATTTGTACCAAGAATAACAATAAAAAACACTATATTTATTAAATAAATACCTTTCACCGAATCATAGACTCATCACATGGTGGGGTTCTGAGGAGCAAAGGTTGGTTGAGTCTTTTACTCAAAGCTTAAGTTAAGGGGATACCAGAAATAGCAGAGTTGGGAGGTAGACAGATCTCAGCACTTATTAGGAACCTGAATCCAGAACACTGGCAAGGGAATTCTGAATGGGTTTTTTAAATTATGGGACCAGAACAGACATCAAATACTGGAGGCAGTGTTGGAGAGAAGAACCAGCCCAGCAGTGAACAAGAAAGTGGATTCAGATTAAAGAGGGAGAAGAACCAGGCCCAACTGGTTTTCAAAGTGGGGCTTCTTCGTGCTCAGCTACAGGAAAAATTACAGCATGAGTTAGATGATAATGTTGTGTTTGGTTTTGTTTTTTGTTTTTGCCTGAAAAAAGGGAATGAACCTAAAACAAGAGATCTATAGAGGTTTCTATACTGCTGAATCAATGAACTTACGCTGTTTATCTTACAACCAGTTTGAGGCTTTCTAAGAGTTATTAATGAGACTCTGCCTCCTTTGCTCACCCCATTCCTTATTCCTGTGTGTGTGTGTGTGAGTGAGTGTATATATATATATATACATATATATATAACATATATGAAATATATAGTTCTAGAATATATAGAATAAAAGAAATATTCTAATTTTTTTGTCTAAGTTAAATTAAATCTAGATTGAAGCTCATCAACAAGCTGGTAAAAAAAGGTGTTTTTGTTAGGAATCATCCTCCTCTATGCCCAATGTGATATAAAAATGTCCGGACCTCATCCCAGAAAGAGAGGGAATCGCTAGTTCAAGGTCTCAGTTTATTGGAATCATCCTGTTAATAATTCTTTCTAATTCCCCGTACCCATGTGAAAGTGCAGAGCTCTGTACAGTCTCATTACTTCATAAGGAAAAACATGAGAAACTGCCCAAAGCGCCTCAGCTTAGTGCCAAGTGCCAGAGTGCAGTGTCCTCCAATGCCTTTTGCATGGGAAGTCTATGGGTGGAAATTAAACAAAGACCGTGATATTTTTCCATTATTATAATTCCTTCCTGCCTACCTTCTCTTCCCCCTTTTTTTTTCCTGTCCTACCTGATTTCAAAAATAATTTATAATACCTTAGGAAAAAACAGATGTAGCAAGATTAAAATTTTTTTTAAAGCAGAGGAAAATATGTAAGACTTATTTTTAAAAACTGGTATGAATGAGGTATTGAGTCCAAAAGTAGGGACCAAGAGAGGACGACAAGGCATAGACCAAAATAAGTACAACATGGCTTCTGTCTCAAGAAATTTATGCTTACCAGGGAAATTACCAATAGTAACAATTATTATTATAATAGTAATCCCTTTAGTTTGTACAACAGTTAAGCTTAGAAATAACTCTGGCATCCAAGGCCTTCGCTTGCACAAAGTGCCCTCGTGCAAATTATTAAAAAGTGCCCCTTTCCGGTGGATAAATTACAGAAGCTTGCCCCTATCCTCTCAACCTACCTCAGAAGGAGTTCCCCACCTTTACCACAGAACACCAAAAATAATTTCCGAGCAGCTCTTTTCTCAGTTCTCCCAAGGATGGTGGTTAGCTAGTAGCATTCTAGATGTATAGCCGGTGAGTTAATTAATTGCATCTGTGGATGCCTTAGGGCATTAGAATTTGATTCTCTTAGCAAACTCTAAATGAGAAAGATTCCTGGATGCAGATTGAGACTGGACTTAGTCCCTATTTTCCCCTTCCTCAGCAAAATCAAATCTAGTGGCCCAACGAGTTGCTTTGACTGAATAGTGCTCTGACTTGAATTCAGGTCTTTAACTAGAAGTTAAGTCGTGATCCCTCATTCCCTCCTCACAGTAAGTACCAAAAGAGGGTAAAAAGTGAGTGTATTTGTCCAGAAAGTCAAAAAGTATTTTTAGTCCAAAAACCAAAAATAGTTTCATGAAGATGATAATATTTAATATTTTAGCCGTGCCTCTGTGATATGCTTGTAATTGTTGGAATGGGGAAGGAGAGTCCTGGTAAAAGGCACTGAGGTCTGGATACAGGGGAGTCTGCTGGAGTAGAAAGTTATGACCAAACGGTGTAGGAGTTCAAAGGCGAATGAGACATCTGTCAGATGTGAGGACTGAGACATCATCAGGAATGAGCGCAGGAAAGAAACCCTGGTACCACTATGTGTAATAGATTCAAGGACAATGACTTACATGCTTATACTATCTCTAACCTGTAACAAGCACTACTGAATCTGCTTACATTCTAGTAAAAATTAATGTAAACTTGAGGGAAGAGATAAGAGTGGGAAAGCAGCAAGGATGCTGGTTCAGAGCAATATCTATAGTCGGACAGTTACACCTCCACCTCACTACTTACTACTAATATGAATTGAGACATTGTGCTTTCTGCCTCAGTTTCCAAATTAGTAAAGTGAATTTTAAAATTGAAAAATTTACGTGTCTCGTGGTTGTTTTAAGGTTTAAAATGCATCACACATGTAAAAGCCCAACATGTGGAAGTTCTCAGTAAGTGTGGGTGATGATGATTCATGATGGAGAAAAAGGAGACAGAAGAGGCAGGCACAGGGCTGGGTTAACAGTGTGACTCGCCATGTGACTGAATGGAAGGGATAAAGAAAAACCTGCAGAGCAGTCAATGATAACTTGAAACTTTCAAGTATTTATAACTGGGAGAATGGCGGTGGCACTCATAGAATTAGGGCTACTGAGTCCGAAAGGGAAAACAAAACAACTGTGCAGACTTTTCGAGGACACGGCCCAAGTTGATCCCACTTCCCAAACACAAATAGTGCCATTCAGCCCATGCAGCAGGCAGAACTCAGAGTTCCAAGAAAAAGACAGCACTCCAGCCTCTGTGACCCAGTGCTTCCAGCTCCTTGCTACTTACTCAGATGTGGTCCAAGGACCAGCAGCAGAGGAGCCATTGAAGGGCTTGTCAGAAATGCAGCATCTTTGGCTTCTGGGCCGACCCACCAAATTGGGCTCTAGGTTTTAACAAGATTCCAAGGTGATTAGTATGCAAAGTATGTTTCTAGAGGCACTGCAGCAGCCAGCAGAGAAGGCAGGAAGAGGGAATGTCCGTTAATTAATTATATGACTGAATCTCAATTATTTACATACTCTTAGGTGTAATCTGACTAAAGGGATTTTATTGTGTTTGTTGATTCCATGAATAAATTGCAGAATCACCTAGCCTCACTTTGCCTCAGTTTGTCACATTTTAACTTTATGAGTCCTCATTGGAAGAGAGACCCAAATAGGACATGTTACAGTGTTTAAACCAAACCCATTATGGGATTAGAATAGTCATGCATTTAAATTTCACAAAATAATAAAAATTATTACTAAGTGATGACATTTTTCCCTCATAAAGAGACGAATGCTTGACTCCTAACATTATGTTCAGGTTTTGAAATAAAAACTCTTCTATTCAATTACTCAAACCATATGTTATATTTTCTTTAGCAAACTTGCCATTGTAAACCCATGCAGTTTTCTTTTGTATGCTTCAGGTGTAATCTATACTAGAGCTTTATAAAAAAACAAATTATTTTTGACAGTGGTAATTTAGAAGAAACTTTCATAAATATGCCACACCAGACCATCTGGAATTGCTCAAAGTCATAATGGAAGTATTTACTTTTATTGTCATAGCAGATCATCTCTATTACATATATAGTGCTGCATTCAATGTTGATTCGTAAAAATTACTTCAGGAACAGTTTCATGTTTTCCCTCCTGCATAAGGAGAAAACATTTAAGTGTGAATACTGAAAATCAGAATTCGATTTTTAAAGACACACTAGATTAACCAATAGTTATCACTTCACTTTTTTTTTTTTTTTTTTTTTAAGAGTCAAAAATCAGGGCAGATGGGTGCCTCAGTTGAGCATCTGACTCTTGGTTTCAGCTCAATACGTGATTTCACTGGGTCATGATCTCATGGGTCCTAGGATAGAGCTTTGAGTCTGGCTCCACACTCAGGGGGGAGTCTGCTTAGAGAGCCTCTCTGTCCCTCCCCTCACTTGCCCTTGAACATGTGCCCATGCTTTCTCTCTCTCTCTCTCTCTCTTTAAAATAAAGCGCCTGGGTGGCTCAGTGGGTTAAGCCTCTGCCTTCGGCTCAGGTCATGATCTTAAGGTCCTGGGATCAAGCTGTGCATCAGGTTCTCTGCTCAACAGGGAACCTGCTCCCCCCCGCCCCCGCCTGCCTCTCTGCCTACTTATGATCTCTCTCCCTCTGTCAAATAAATAAATAAAATCTTTAAAATCAATTAATTAATTAAATCTTTTAAGAAGTTAAAAAATGGTCAAAAATCATTACTCGTTCATCTTGTATGTAACTGAACACCTACGAATTTATTTAAGAGATATTTACTGAACACTGACTGTGTGAAAGGATACTAGAGACTGCATTGGGCACTAAAGACTCAATGGTGAGCAAAAAAAAAAAAAAAGGTAATTTCTCTGAGGGAGCTTACAGAAATTGTACAAATAATGTACAATGACAACAATGTGACATATACCTGATGCAGTGAGGCTACATGTTATAGGCATTTGAAGTATCCTGAAGGTGTCATCCTGAGGAAGTAACAGGACTGGTAAGAGATGGAGGGAATACAGTAATCAATTTAGGTGTCAAGAGGAGTAGAGATAGTGACCGCGGAGCAGAAAGCAGCCACAGAGAGAATTCCAAGCACAAGGAATAAGAAAAGCTCTGTGGCATGACACATTGAAGGAAATAAAAGATGGCGTCACCAGGGCAGGAGCAGAGGAAACACAGAGCAGCATGGGATGCATGAGGCTGGGACAGCAGACAGCAGGGAGACCAAGCAGAACATCGTGGGTCATTTTAAGGATTTTCCTATGCTATCTTGAGGATTATAACAAGCTTGATTTAAGCTAAAAGGTGTTGTCGGTTGTATTTGCTTTGATGAGTTAGAAAGAATTAGAAGTAAATAAGAGAGACACTTCAAGAGGTTCCTGCAATAGTATCAATGAATACTGAAGAAACTAACCATGAGAAAAATTCAGTTTATTGCATGTTCATCTGTGACCCTCTCAAGGGACCTTCTTGTCAAGTTCATCTATCACTCTCTCAACCTCACAACTATACACTCTACACTCCTTACTCTGCTGTAGATGTTCCCTCTTTCTTTCCTCTGAGACTTTATACACAGTGTTTCTTCTATTCAAAATGCCTCTTTCCTTCCTCTGCTTCCCTCTTTCTTCAAAACACAGCTTACTTCCTTAAGAACACCTTGCCGGTCCTCCTTGGGAAGAGATACTTGTTTCCACCTCTCTGCTGGCATTAACTTCTTAAAACAACTGAATACACAACATGTATCACCTTGTGCAGTGATTATTTTTGTTTCCCTCTATAATAAATCAGTGGTTTTTAAGCTGTTGTTTTAAACCATCCAAAGCTGTTCAGTGAACACTTGTAGAAGCCCAAAATATAAAACAGAAGCACAGGGGTTTTCAGCTTAAGCAGGGATAGAAGGTCCATTAACCATCTAGACTTTTCTTGGAGAAAAATTCAAAATAACCCTAAGTTAGCTCTGTCTGTGAATCATCAACAAAACATATCTTGGTTTTAATATTGATGGAAGTGAGTTTACTTCCAAACACAGCTATTCTATGATACTAAAAAGCCATTATCTATTACCTTTAGAATATTTTAGACATCAGGCTAGCAGCCATCTCTTTACTCCCACAAACTCCAGGACACAAGTCAAATTCCATATGTATTTTTCTAAGGCATTGTCACTTGGCTTAAGAAGAAAGATAAGCAGTCCACCCCATCCAACCCCATTTGGAGGGTATGGGATTAAGTGAGGTAAAGTAGAACATTGCTCAAGTCTAGCAACCCTCTCTATTGAAATTACCTCCAACAATACTGCCTTTCCAATCTTCCAACATCTGAGTATTATTGAGGAATTTGTTGAACTGAGAATCACAAAACTGATTCTCAACAATTGCCTTTATAGATCTGCATAGGTGATCAGCATCTCATTCAAGCATCTGAGGGCACTTATAATTTCTTGTATTGTTCTCAGACTTTGGGGTGTTGGTCAACATTTAAACATAATGAATCTCATGATAGCACTCTTTTGAATATGCATATCATTTCTTTAGTATAAAGAGGAAATGAGTGCTCTTCCTCATTTTCAGTAGGGCATACTTAAGTATTTTACACACTTTAATCACATTGGTAGTAACTTCTGCCCTTTCAAAAAATATGAGGGCTGACCATATGCCGCTTGAAGACAGGAGACTATTACAATAATCTAGGTGAGAGAGGATGGCCTTGGGTAGCGGCTGTGGAAGTGGTGAAAAATGGTTAAACCCTGGATATATTTTTAAAATAAAACTATTAGGACACTTAGAAGAAAAGTAGGTATGTGAGCCTGGAGTTTAAAAAGAACAAGTTGGGACTAGAGGTAAATGTTGACTTAGTTAGCATATAAGTGGTAATTAATGTCATAGTACAGAATGAGCTCACCTGGGGAATACATGAAATAGGGAAGTTCAAACACTGAGATTTGAAACACTCCAATGTGTATACAATAAGATTAGAAGGTGAGGAACCTGGGTGGCTCAGTTGGTTAAGCATTCAATCTTGATTTTGGCTCAGGTCACAATCTCAGAGTTGTGAGATGGAGCCCTGAGTTGGTGCTGGGCATGGAGCCTGCTTAAGATTCTCTCTCTCTCCCTCTCCTTCTACCCCTTCCCACTGGATTCATACCTTCTCCCACCCTCCTCTTGAGGAAGAAGAAGAAATAGAAAAAGAAAAAAGGAAAAGGAGGAGGAGGAGGAAGAAGAAGAAGAGTAGAAGGACTAAGAAGGAACAGTGATCAAGTCATAAGAAGAACCAAGAGAGTGGTGTCCTAAATTTCAAGTAGGGAAGGTATCCCAGACAGGAACAAGTAAGTAACTGTATCATATGCTGCTGAAGGAATAGAAACCAAGAAAGTTCAGAAACTAACAGATATTTGAGGAGTTGTGCTATAAATGGAAACAAAGGAAGGACAAGTAGGTGAACATGAATGAGAGTCTTACTTTTATGAAAGATATATTTATTTGTTTGTTGGTTTATTTTTAGAGAGAGAGAGAGCACGCATGAGCTGGAGGAGGGAGAGGGAGGAAGTGGAGTCCAACTTGGGGCTTCATCTCACAACCCTGAGATCATGACCTCAGCAGAAGCCAAGAATTAGAAACTCGATGGACTGAGCCACCCAGGCTGCTCAGCTTCAGCTCCTTTTGACCCCCTTGTACACTAAACTATTTGCTGTCCTTCAAATGCACCATGTTCTTGGCACCTGCTCTCCTCTCTGCTTGAAGTACCCTTAATCCAAATGATCCTTTAAGACTTGACTCTTGAACCCCCTTCTTGGTCTTTATCAGTCCACTTTACCTACCTAACCTATCAAGGTATTCACACTCTACTCTGTGTTGTCATAGTACATTGAATATAACAACTTTTAAAACATTTTAGTGATTTTATAGCTGCACTTTTTCCCTCACCACATTATTTAGCTCCCTGAATATAAAAACTCTTTCATACATCTTTGTATCTCCAGAGACTACCATACAGGCTGGTACACAGTATATACTAAATAAATAATCAATAAAAATGGTGGATGAGGGTGAGGAATGATGCTACATTAATGTGAGGAAGTATCTGAGGGACTAAAACTCAGAAGAGTTAGATCCACCTAACTTAAAGCATAAACTTGGATACATTTCCTTCATGGCTAGGTTTTGGTTTTCTCATTTTTAAAATCATGCCTCTTAAGCAGATAGTCTCAAAGGCCTTCAGCTCTAAAATGTTCCAAATATATCTGTTTGAAATCAAGTTGTTTAATGTAACTCTGCTTTTTCAACAAAACCCCAATGCATGCAAAGTCATCTAGCCACCTGAGAAAGTCAATTGTCTTCCAAACAGTGAACAATTTATTTCCTGATCACTGGCAGGAACACTTCCCTTTTATAAATAGAAATCTTCCAGTAATATAAGCAAAATTGATTGGACCAAGAGATTGAGACTTTGGAAAATATGAACATCCTCTGTTGGAAGATGAGTATGATTTTGAAAGGTTTCATCTGAAGTCAGCTTGTACATGAAAATCCCACTTTGGATGTAAAGGGCATTCATGCTTGGAGTCTCTCTGCTTAATCTCTATAGTCATTTGCTAAGTTCAAAAGTATTTACAAAATAAGTATTTTTTATGAAATCTTTGCTTCCCTCATAGCATTTGGAACTAAAAAAGTCCTCTTGCTTATGGAATATTCATTATTGGCAATCTGGGGTGCATTTGCAAGCCACAAAAATCCTCTGCTGATTATAGACTCTCCAATTTGTCATAGTGTGTTCTGGAAGGAGCTGAATTTGGTCAAACTGGAGCCAAGGTATAGCGGCCTTATGCTGGAAACACACATGGCAGTCGAGTATCGGGTTATGCTGCAGCATGGCTGAATAGGGAATATCATGTGAGACATTTGGAATACACAAAGATTTTTTTAAAACTACCATTTAGTCATAGGCAACATATAAGAAAGGCTGACATTCTGTGACTGTGAATATGGTAACCCTGTGAATGCTAGAACTATAATTACTTTTTTTTGTGGTGCAGAATCAACTAAGTCCCAGGATAAAGTCACTGATGACTGATGATGAATGGCAGAAATTCAGCTTGCAGTGGATGTAATTCCAATCTCTTCCTGCTAAACATCAGCTTTGGTTGCCAGGATGTCTGTAACTGGTGTATAGAAGTTGTTCATCCCATATCTAACACAAAAGCAAAACTGATATACCCCAAGTTATTGTCAAATGTTGGCCTTAAAAATAACTTATGTCAAAAACATTTTAGTGGTTTCAATTTATTTGTGCAAAACTTGTCTATTATTTGTTTTAAAAGTAAAATAGATTGAGAAACAAATTTTCCTTTCTCTGTCTACACACACACGCACGCACATAGTTGCTTGGGACTTGACCAGTGTGTTTCTGGGATGAGCAGTTTGTACTGGCAAGGTAGTAATTCAGAAGAAAGTTAAAATAGAAGTTCAGTGAGCATTTAAACTATAAAAACACTGTCTGGGGAAAAGTGATAAATGACTATTTGCAGAGTTTCTCACAGTGGTTAAGAAGCAATGTGTGAATTTAGATAAAGCAGTCTTCCATTTTCCTCAGTTTATAGAGATTATTTATTTATTTGACAGACAGAGATCACAAGTAGGCAGAGAGGCAGGCAGAGAGAGAAGGGGAAGCAGGCTCTGTGCTGAGCAGAGAGCTTGATGAGGAGCTCCATCCCAGGACCCTGGGATCATGACCCGAGCCAAAGGCAGAGGATTTAACCCACTGAGCCACTCAGGCACACCTTTTCTCAGTTTATATTTCTAGCAAACTCAATCCTCCAGATATGCCATTAAATTAAGCAACAACAAAAAGAAAAACAAAAACAATCCTAACTTCGTGAGATAGCTATTTCAAAGTGCCAACACCAAAACCATATGCTTTGACAGGTTTATAGATTAAACCTAAGGGTAGGAGAGTCCGAGAGAGAGGGGGAGAAAAAGGCAGAGCGAGCCTGTGAGAGTGAAAGAGAGAGCATGCGAGAGAGAAAGATTTGAAGATCATAATTTATTGTTTAACATTGACGAAGACAGAAAACTGCAATGCAGCACAAACTTTTGTCACCATCAAATTCAGTAATGGAAGTCCATGAGGATGACTTGGATTATCAGAAAAAATTGTTATAAGCTCAGAACTCCCTGTTCAAGAAAGCAAATGAATAGAGAATTCATATTTTGTATATCAATATTGGTTAACGTTTTTCAGTTTTTGACTTGAAATAAACAATTTCAATTATGAGAGACATTTATTTATATGGAAGAGTGGCTTTGGTAAAGGAGCTTAACCTTAAGAGCAGGGCTGTGCATTTCTAAGGAGACAGTGCTCTGACGCGCTAGAACCAGGAAGCTGTGTGTATTTCATTTCCAAGAAACTTGGGCACATTGGCCCAATGGCCGTTTCTGACTACTTCCCTACTTGATTCCAGTAAATATCTCTCTTTTCTCCTCTTCTTTCCACAGTGACTTTGCCAAGGCCACGTGAGCCCATTCCTGACTCTGCATCTGCCCATTAGTATGAAGGCAGCCACTCTAGCGGGACAATTTGTTGAGATTCCCTGATGGCAGAGATGATGCAAATGAGAAGAGGAAAGTAAACAAGGCATAATGGTTAGGGTTTATGTTGAGAAAAGGGAAAATCAATAACGTGTTCAGAGAAAAGGCAATCTTCCAAGGAAGCCAAAGGAAAGACTGTCTTTTGTATTTCTGGAAGGAAAAAACCCGCCATAGCCCAAATATTTGTGAATCAACTTCAGGGATGTTAATGGAAGAGCTTTCTAGTTGGAATACCCTCAGCTCAGCTCTACAGCTCTTGAGGAGTGTGAGAGCTTAAGCCCCCCCTCTCCCTGAGCACAACACGAACTTGCCAATATTAAAAGCCAGATAAAAGTAAGAGTGCTCTCCTGAATCTTGTGTTCTCTCCACCAAAGGTTCTGAGCTCATCAATGAATACTGCTGGTGGATCTCTGAGTTTTATGGAATTGTTACCATGTCGCGTAATGCTTTCCAAGGGAGGCAGACGTATCCTGGTGTATAAACTGAAGCTTCCTGAGAGACATAACCTGTTCTGATCTGAAGGAAAATGAGAGATACTGGCTAACAAAGGAAGTCCCGTTCCCCGTGTTCTCCCTGACAGATGTTCACGATTCTCCCCCAGTTCCCTTCCTCTTCTCATTCTTCTTGTCTCTCCTCCTCTTTCTCTTTCTTTCTCCACTATCATCTTCCTCCTTTGCAACTCTTTTGTCTTTTTTTTCTCCTCTTTTAATATTTACTATTCTTCTCCTTTTTCAGTTTTGCCAATCATCTACAAGTGTCAGATGCTGTTCTGTGCAATCAAAAATAATTAAATTTTAAGACTATAGACTTGCACGATAGGATGTCACAATCTCCTGCTGAAGATGACAAAGCATGAAATATATTTTTACCATTTACAGTAAACCAGCTTTTTATATTCAAGTTCAAGTCTAGAATAAAGGGATAAGACTAGAAGCAGGGAGACCAAATTACAAGGATCTTGCTGTAGCCCCTCAAAGAGATGATTAGGCTAGACTAGGAGTGAGGTGGAGTGGTGTTTCACATTTTAACTATGTTGTGATGGTACAGTCATCATGGTTCTTCATCTGCCTTCATCCTTTTAGCAGGTAAGGAGAAAGGACCAAAGCCTACTTTTGTTTTGTTTTCTTTTTTGCTTTGTTGTGTTTTGTTTTATTCCTGGACTGTACTGCTGAGGAGGGAAGATGGTACCAGGAACCACTGAAACAGAGTTAATAGCTTTATTTAAGTTTCTGAAATTTATCACTACAGGATGTTTCGCTGATCATTTATCCTCCACTTGGACCTCAAACCCAGTAGATGATAAGATGTAAAAAAAAAAAAAAAAAAAAAAAAAAACTCAAACAAGAAAGTCCCCCTTGTTCCAAAACCTGGTCAGAGCACTTCCTTAAAAATAGAGGCTTCTGGACTTGACTCTAGAACTATCAAATCAAAATTTTCTAAAGGGTGGGGCCCAGGAATCTCATTTTCTAAATCTTCCCAGATCGTTCTGACAATGATAGGGGTTTAGGAACCAGTGGAGCAGAATATATGTAATATATCCATGTGGACTCCAAAAGATGAATGGAAAAGACCCTATAGGAAATAAGGGAAGGGGATTTAACTGTCAATAAAATGGTTGGCATATTTGCATTCAGAGACTAGTGAGGCCTCAGGATGGAGCACAGCATGTGCTGGAATTCAGCTTTTTGGATCTGGAAATTCAATAAACCCAGAGTCAATTTCAGCTCATCTATCTATTGGCATGTTTCTCTCTGGGCAAGACATTTAATTCTCATTGTCTCACTTTCTACACCTATCAATGAGGGTAAGGTACCTAATTTAGAAGATCACCATGAGAATTGAACTGAATGTCTCTTTCCTGCCCATCACTGTCTCTGGCACTCTAGTAGGAACTCAATTAACATTCAGAAAAGGACATGTAAACAAATAAGGATCAGTAACAAGTGACGATCTCTCTTCTCTGTTGCAAATTTCTACAAGAATAATGTTTGGAAGGCAGTGGCCCATTTGGAACAATTTAAATGTTTCTTGTTTCTTTCAGAACTTTCATTTAGACTGAAATTGGTTTAAAGACAGAAGATAATTCTCTAGGGCATGAATTTTTCTAACAGTGGGAGTAGTTCTCTATGTGGGTCATTGGCCCTGTCTTGAACAAAGTTGTTATGGCTTTGGATGAAAATATACAAGGAAGGCTATCAAATCTGCTCATGACAGGAGCAGGGAGGGAGAGCTACTGAATGAGCTACCAAGCCAAGATTCCACAAGACATCATCTGCTTATCCCAGCAAGCCAGAATGGGTAAGATTTAGCATAACTCGTATACGAGAAAAACTGAGCACCATGATCCAGGAAATCACTTGTTCAAATAACGGATGGGAGAGACTTCAGAATAGTTCCTGAGGAAAATCCCCTAGGAGTTTTAATTCACTGCAAAGGACAGAATTGGGTCATGTCTATTTTGTGTACCCACAGACTGTTATTCCTGTGTCTATAGTAGCACTTAGAACGTTCTGTCATATTGTTTATTTGGGTTTTGGCTCCCATTTTAGTCTGTGTGCAAAATAAAAACAGCGATCCCATCTTGCCCAACTTTAAATATCTAACATCTCTATCAGACCTGGCATAAAGTGTGTGCTCCCTACATATTTTTTTATATGAGTGGAGATAATGTATGGCTGTAAGAATTATGGTATGTATCAGTGGGATATGACTCTCAAAATCATAATGATTTTGAAGTATGAATGAAATGGGTATCTCAGGAGGAGTGGAGAGGAAAACTATTTATTCAACAATATTGATGAGGCTAACTTCCAAAGTTTAACTTTGTCTGTACAGCAGTTTTGCAAGTGTGATACAATAGTGTGAGCTTCATGAGGTGCTCTGAAGAAAAGAAATATTGCAGGGAAGGGGATGTTTCCTGTGTCCAAAAATGGTCAGTCATTTCCGGATACTCTGTCACCTAAAGATTCACAATGTACTTTATTATGTCAAACGCTCTGAGGAGTTCGGTTGCAAATAAACCTACTTTGCCTCGTTCATCCTAGTGTTTAACCAGTCTTTGTCGATTAATTTGACCCTGGAACCCCTTTTGTGTGTGAGAGAGACAGAGGTGTCTATCAACCTCCCAAGGAAAGCACTTGGGAAATGTCGTTAGACCGCAAGTTCCAGACTAAGTATCAAGAGCTCTTGGTTCTAGTCTTGACTCATCATTACTGACCTCGTGACCTCGAGCACACCACCTTCATTCCCTTATCTCTAGGAATGAACTGTGAGTGCTGGATTGCCTTTCAACTTTTTTACTGCTTTGCTTTATTATCCACGGAATTGGGAGCATGCTCCAACAGCATCATTAAGTATGGTAGTACAGTAAACATTATTAATGCTTGCCAATACCCAGCTCCTCTCTCCCTCTGGGTATATAAGGGAGACTACACTTCCCAACACTCCGGGGGGAGGGAGGGAAATCTGTCCAGTTCTCAATAAAAAAATACAAATGGGAAAGGGATATGGCACTTTCAAGCTGAGTCAGTGAAAAGCCCTGCATGATTCTCCAATCTGGTTGCTTCTATCCCAGCAGTCATGGAGAAAGGCTCACCTGAGATGCTGGAGACCCAGACCGCAGTAAGTACGGACTGCTGAATCCCTGCTCTGACAGCTGCCCCAGAGAATTGCTTGGACTTCCAGCAGACTTCGCATGAGTGGGAAATAACTGGAGGTGATAAACCACCGACATTTCAAGGTTGTTTGTTACCACAGCATAAGCCTAGTCTCTCCTGACTAGTAAAGCGAGGCAACTACTTTAATTAAGAAACCATCTGATCCCATTTTTAATGGTCATTGGAATCAATGTTTTATACGCCTTTTAGGTTCTTGCCACTAAAAGATCACCATAAATGAAATATACTAATTCTTTTAACATCGAATAATCTTATTTAAGTCACTATTTTAAATGGCAGCTTTCAGGAAGAAAATCGTACTGCCACGCCTTGGGTCTGTCACTTCTGACTTCCAAGTAGTTCAGATTGCTTTCACACATGTTATTCAGTTTAGGCTCCTACAGTCCAGGGAGGTAGGAAAAAGACATATTATTATGCCTATTTTACTAAGAACAGGGTGCAGTGCTCAGAGAGGGAAGGTAATTACCTCAGAGTCGCCAGAGGGAACAGATTTTATAATCATGTTTCCAGCTCACCTGCGCAAGGGTTCTACCTAGTCATTCCTCGATCTGGCTCCACTCCATTAATCCGTAATGGTAATATGGCATTACCTCTTCAAACTCCCACAGCCATTTCTCTGTCCCTCTCTGGTGCCCTGTCTTATTTGTTTGGGATTCCTATTTTGCCAGCCTTTATGGAGCTCCTGCAACATGAAGGATGACGTCTCTGGCTGGGATAGGAGTGAGAAGCTGAGGAACAGAAGGCAGAGAGAAGAGATCCCGACGAAAATTGGTCTCTTGCCCCACCAGGAGCTCAGAGTCAAGGAGAGTGAAGGGGAAGCAGATGGTAGACAGCAAAATGAGGGCATGAACAAAGTGAAAGTGACTGGCCTGCAGGTCCTCTTGCAAAACTGTTTTAGATTGTGAGAGAGACCGCTTTTAAATGTGGTCCCTAGGGGCTGATTAATGGAACAAATCATTCCCAGATGTGAAGCTAGAAGAGGCGTTCTCTTTCTAATTGTGACTTGCCTATGGATGGAACATAAGAGTTACTCAACTAACTAATGAAGAAAGAGAGGTGGCAGGAAGAGGACACTGAAAGAAAGAAAGGAAGGGAAAGAAGAGAGGGAGGGAGGAAATGGTGCCTCCTATTTTTTTTTTTAAATAAACTTTTTATTTCCACAACACAACCCATCTTCCCTTTTCCCCAGGAACACAAATTGACCTCTGTCATCAAAGTAGAGGACAAAAGCTGACAAGTGACAGAAGGCAAGATGTTACTAGAAAAATAGATTATACCCAAGGCTCTTCTGGGGTTCTAAACCTCTGTCTTCAGGCTCCTGGTCAGGGCTCACCAAATAGAGAGAACTAAAGCCATGAAGAGGCTGGAAACTGACACAAGGGGTTCTACTCTTGAGGCTGGAAACTGACACAAGGGGTTCTCCACTGAGCAAGGGGAAAGGACCCTGACAATGAAAAAACCTGGATGGTTTTTGTGGGGTGAACTTTATTCCTAGATAGAATGCTGGAAAAAAGGAAGGGGAAGAAAATAATTTATTGGGTGATACAATGGTATATAGTTTCAATCATGTCAACCATTCCAGAGCTCTCAAGCTAAATTCTGGCCAGCCTATGGAGGTAGAAATAGGAGATGGAAGGAGTTTAGAATCGCTCCTACTTCTCCTGCCAAGTAGACATTTATTACCAAGCTCTACACTTTTACCCAACCTGCCTCCCCACCAAAATCTTCCAAATCCCTTAGCTAAAATTTGCATCAGAAAATGGAATGGGGGCAGACCTGTGTCTTGCCCAAGTACCCTAGCCTGCGAACTGATACAGTTGAAGAGCAGAGGCAGGGAAAGGGAAGTTAAGTAATGAAGTGAAATCTCTCCTCATCTCATCTTCAAACTCAGATGCCCGGGTGGACAGAGGGAAGGAAAACCAGGCTGCTGTTCTCGCCAGGGACCCATGCAGACCTCTTGGACAGACACTGCCGGTGAGAGAAGGCTGAGCTGCAGGCCAGGAGGGTTCTTTAGGCTCCTAGAGGGAGAAGTGGGCCTGGGTCAAAGGGGGAGCAGGAAGCAACAAACAGTGAAGGAGCTTTTGAGCCCCTAAACTTATGGGCCACCCTCCACCACCACCCGCCCCTTTTATTTTTTAAGTAATCTCTACACCCAGTGAGGAGTTCAAACTTACAACCCCAAGATCAAGAGTCACACACTCTACTGACGGAGCCAACCAGGCGCCCCGGTGCCTTCTATTTTTAATGATCTATTCTAAAACCGTATATGTTTGCTTTACACATTTACCCAGTAGGAAATTAGATCATAAATGTTCTAGGAGTGTTGGAATGAAATATAACACTGGCAATGCTACAAAATAGAATGCCATTCTGGTCCCTCTTTGTCTAAGGTGTTGTGAGTATCTTGAACACCTGTCCAAAATATTTATGGTTAATAAGCATGAGTAGATACACTGCATATGTAAATGACAAAGCAAAATCCATGCTGTGTGTCTGAATGCTGTGAATGTAGATCCCTGCAAAGAATACTTCTCGCAGATTCCCAGGAATTGCTTAGATGTTATGTAATTAATATAATTCTCATTTGTGAAAACTTGGTCTCCTTTTCATTATATTTCTGGCTTAAGACAGAGTGTCTTTTTTCAGAAAGAGAAATATATATTCACTGTTGAAGAAGCCCTGAGGGGTATTGTGCCACAGTCCGGGAAAACCTTTCCCCAGCCGGCTGTTCCTGCTCTTCCTCACCCGATGAAAACCTACTCCATACGTGTATGTTTCCTAACATATGTATGTTTCCTCCATACGTCTGTTTCCTAATAGTCCAAGTCGCCAGTGAGAAATGGCATAGACTGAATGTCCACCAGTTAAGGTTAAAACGAAAAATGGAAATGATCGCATTTTAATGAGTCCAGTCATCTACATAACTGCCTGTGGCCGGGCAGGAAGAGAAAGAGGGGAGAGGGTGAGTGGGGGACATACAGGTGATGACACAACATTGACAACACCCGTTTGATGTACAACTCTGATTCGAAAACTTCAGGGGACTCCTCTCTGCCCTTAAGAAGCTGATGATCTAATTAAGCAGTTTATACAAACAGATGCTTAATAGATAACAGATAATATGAAGACTGATCACACAGGATGGTTTTCCATCTATTCTAAGAGGTCTCCGATCCTGCCATTTATTGTATTTTATTTTATTACTTTTTTAATTAACATATAATGGGTTATTTGCTTTGCCATTTATTTTCTATCCAATGCTCCTGTTTAGGTCAAATAAAGACTGTCTCTTCTCTGAACACATAAATAATCTAATGTGTTCGTGAAAGTGTTCACCTAGGAACATCTAAGTGTTCTAAAGAATGCTTAGCACATAAGTATGTCAGAAGTGAGTGAACAGTTTCCACCCACACAGACATGAACACCAAGAGATGGGATCAGCAGGGACCACCTCAGAGGCTTTTTTTTATAGATGAGGGCTGTTCAGCAGTTGTGTGAAACAGCCCCTCAAGATTCGAGCACAGAGAGAGCAAGAGGTCTCCAAGGGAAAAATATCAAAATGCAACTAAGAGATTATTCGATGCTTGTGACAATATATCAGCATATGTGACCAATAGTATTGACAGGCATGTTGGAACTGTGCTGCATTTAGAAGGAAGTATTGAAAAATTAGAGACAACTTCAGCAAAGGGAAAGAAATAAACATAAGAGCAGGCAATTAACTTGAGAAAGAAAACAAATGAGAAAGAAAAAATAATCAGAGATACCCACTTGGCTCAGCACTAAATAATACTTATTTACATGGAGAAAGGCATATAAGCGGGTACTCAAAAGAATTGTTACATAAACTGTGCTCAAAGGGAACATGGGAATGGAGAAGTCAGGGATGAGGAAGTGACAAACAGATCTCCGTCTACCATAATAGGTCAATAGATCATTTCCGAAGTTGACATCTAATTAACAAATAATTTCTAAAATTGATAAGTCCAGAAAAGCCAGCATTAATGTATTTAGTAGAAACAAGAAGAAAAGTATCAGACAAATAGTTAAAATGTTTTAAAGTGACTAGAGAATGGAACCAGATATCATGAGAGAAAGCAGAGGCTGCTATTTTTCAAGATAAAGTTTGAAACTATACTGTTTAAAAAACAAAAACAAAAACCTATGAGCATCTGTTTACTTGTGAAAATACAAATGAATTTGAAAACAAATACATTAAGTGAAAAGAACATTAGGCACTGCATTGGGTGAGAAGGATACAAAGATGAATAAAGGCCATCTCTGATTTTAAATTCTTTTTTTTTTTAAGATTCTATTTATTTATTTGACAGAGATCACAAGTAGGCAGAGAGCAGGCAGAGAGAGAGAAGGAAGCAAGCTCCCTGCTGAGCAGAGAGCCCGATGCGGGGCTTGATCCCAGGACCCCTGGATCATGACCTGAACCGAAGGCAGCGGCTTTAACCCACTGAGCCACCCAGGTTCCCCTGATTTTAAATTCTTACACACTAATAAAACCTGAGACAGAATATTTTTCTTTTCTATATGGCTTACCATGCCTACATCTTGTAAGGGCTTATCTCTTCCTACTGCAATGAAGGGCGTTCCAATTGATTGAAGCTTCTGGTTAGTTGGGTTTTAATTACTCAGAAGATAAAGAGTCTCCCCCACTTTGCCTCCTTTCACTTTTCGCTACAACTTTCCCAGCACTTCAGTCCCACCTTGCACCAGAGGCACAGAAGGAGTTGACCCGGGCCTTTTGAGTTGGAGGAGTCCGCACTTAGGACCATGGCTCGGCGTCCCTCCTGCTGCTGCTAAGCATGCTGGCCTCACTGGCCAGGAGTAGCAACAGTGTTTCCAGATCCAAGCCACTGATCACATCTAAAGTGTTATGCTTGAAACCCAGAGAAAGAGAGGAATGTACTTATTGGAAAATGTGTTTTCACTATAAAACTTCTGAGAAAGTATAAACTGTAAACTAGTTAACATTTTTCCTCTGGACAGCTGGTCAGATATAAAAGTGACCTGGTGACAGCTCTTGTAAATGTGATTTCCATGGCAGAGCAATTGCAGAGCACAAACAGCTTTATAAATACGAACAGCTGACCAGTTTAAGGAGATAACCTCAGTCTTTTATTTCGTTTAGGGCAGCATGCAGTCTGGAGTGGGAAACCGTCTTCTCGAATGACACAAGAGTTGGATTTTGAAGCTCTTGTGTCTACAGAAAATTTCCTTGTTCAGGGATTCTGTGGTTTTTGCAGTTTGGTTTTCGGCAACTGCTATAAAAATACCTTATCCATACGGCCAGTAATTTGTAGAATCCTTTGCAGTTCACCAAGTATCATGGCAATAAGGACTATATAGATCAATGGTTCTTACATTAGAAATAAGGGGAATGACAAAAACAATGATGGCCAGACTCCAACCATACCAATGAAATTAGAATGGGGCTTTGGCATTCATAATTATATAACCATCCCAGGTCACTCTAATGTGGTTAGCCGTGTCTGGGAGAATATTAAGAATGGGAAGCATAGTATGGTGGAAAAAGCTAGAGTCATGAAACATGCTAGTCCTTCATTTACAAGCTGTATGACTTTGGATCTGAAACACCATCCCTTTCAACTGCGGTTTCTCCTTTTGCAAAATGAGGCTAAGAATCTTCCTCTCCTATACAGAGAATTTTACATCTCAGAAGAGTTCCTCTGAAAGCACTTTGCAAACTATGACGCTGATCAAATATCAGCTCTGAGGTTATTCTGACCCTGGTTGTAACACACAGAAGTGTCATGTAAGACAACAAAGCAAAACTTACAACCACCCTGACAGCTAAAGTCTCCGGATGGCCAAGAAAAAGAAAAGCCAAGGAAACGATTTCTGAGGTATAATTATTACGGTCATCAAAACCCAAATGGTTGCCTCCTTATAGGACCAAACAAGAGAATGAAATTCTAAGATTAGAACCTTGGAAAGGAGTAAGAAATGAGAAAGATTCAGGAAGAAGGAATTCACGAGGCCTCCATGGTCTTCCTAAAATCCCAGCCCTAGAAACTTGCATATTTTGTGTGAGTTTAGATCAGCCCTGCTGTTTGAGTACTAGATTCATGTTATGATGGAAGTAAACTGCCTGGTGCAGAGTAAACACTTGAATGTCAACTGGAATATTGCCTAAGATCAGTATGAAGAAATTTTCTCATTAAAAGGTTGTGTCTAGGGAAGACTGGGCGACTCAGTGGGTTAAGCCTCTGCCTTCAACTCAGGTCATGATCCCAGGGTCCTGGAATCGAGCCCCTCATTGGACCCCCTTCTCGGCAGAGAGCCTGCTTCTCCCTCTCCCTCTACCTCTCCCCCCTGCTTGTGCTCTCTTTCTCAATAAATAAATAAAATCTTTTTTAAAAAAAGTTTTTGTCTATACATGGAGGCACAATTTGAATGTTACAGATGTAAAGATATGGAAGAAGGAAGGATGTATTAGCCATGAAGGACGTGGCACCAAAGGTCTGGACGCAAAGGCTGGATCATTAAGCTATTAACCATCATCCCCGGGACTGTCCAGGACAGAGGACAGTATCTGTCTAAAGCCCTCTTTACCCAGTGGACCTAAGGCCTTAATCTCTAAGCAATATCTGCTGGGGTCCTGGCAATCACTACACTAACTGGTGTTAAAGAATCATAATCACCATAGTAGCAAATAGAGATCAAGGAATCCTGGAGGAAGGCTTCAGGAGGAGATGGAGTCTGAGCTGAACTTGAAGGTGGACAGGATTGAACAAGCCCAACAAAGAGGATATGTTAATGAAGCAAACGCATGATTAAAGGGAAAACCACAGGCCCAAATAAATGAGACCACATTAACTGTCATCTGTTCTCAGGCAAGAAGGGCCCGCTGCCAGATCATGAGGGAAGAGAACAGTCCCAGGACAGGTCCGTGTGAACGTGGCCCTTTTCTCTACCAAGTTCCTAAGCGTAGATGATTTCCAGTAAAGTTGGTTGGAGGTATCTATGCTTTTAGTAGGGAAAACAGATTAAGTTTCTATTGAAAAGTCATGGACTTATTATCCATTCATTTGATGGCTACTTGTCCCACGAGTACTGGGTTTGGGAAGAGTATGGGTTTGGGGTTTTTGAGGGGTTTGTTTTTAGCATCTTCTGTGAGTGAGGCTCTGTGCTAAATAACAAGGACTCAGTACTGGACAATTCATGATTCCTGCCCCCAAGGAGCTTCCAACAATCCTGCCTTTGAGAAAGCGCTAGGACAGTCTGTGTGACCTTCGATAAATGACTCACCTTCTTGAAGCTGTGGATTTTAAATTTTTAAAGTGGGGTAATATTTATAACCACTTCATAGGGTAGTTAAGAGTATTTAATAGGATAATGAATATAAAGTATTCAGCAAAGTGCCAGGCACATAATAAGCACTCTATAAATATTAACTATTGTTATTCCTGCCCCACGTCATTGGGCTTGGTCAGGGCAAGAAAGTGGGAGGGATAGGTTGTTCTCTGGTGCTGGGCCCGCTGTTCGCACTCAACCAGCAGGCTCTCCCAAACAAATGAACATGCATTTGGCTGGACTCCACAACTCCAACCTTACAAGTTCAGTTTCTGAGCTTCTCCCGGAGAGCTGCTCTCACCGAGTTGATGAAATGCGACTGGTTATGCCTCTATTTCAAGCCAACGACACCCCTGCCATATGCCTGACATATGTGCTCCCACCATAAACAACTGTGTACGGGGAAAAAGGAAAGAAAGAAAGAAAAAGAAAGAAAGAAAGAAAGAAAGAAAGAAAGAAAGAAAGAAAGAAAGAAAGAAAGAAAGAAAGAAAAAGAAAGAAAATGACAGTTGTTGTCTTTCCAGTGAAGAGGACACAGGGGTAACCTACAATGCAGACTTTGCCATTTACAAGACGTAAAAGGAGCCCTTGGAGTCCTCAGGTTGGAGAGTTTCCACTTGGATGCAGCAGCTGTGGGCCAGATGGTCGCTTGTGGGCAGATCCAGGCTGGGAACCTAAGCGTGGCTTGTGATGATGAGGAGGACCGAATGCAAAACAAAACTTGCTTTCCTTTGGAAAATATTGCCTCAGCTTGCTGAGGGACTTTACCTCATCAGTAACCACAGTCAAGTGAGGGTGGTTAAGAAGAGATGGTGAAGATGAGTGTCTCCCTGCTTATCCCCAACAAAGGGAGCTTGTGGACTCCTGCAGGGCTTTCTTTTCTGGCAGTGAGGCAGGTAATGGTTAGGATTTGGTCTTAGATGATTCAGAAGCGAGATGATTTTAGGGTTCAGTATCTTTGGTTCTCTGAGATTTGGCCTCCTTCATGGAAAAGTTCTTTTGGGAGATGAATGCTTTTTCGATGTTCACATTTTTGGCCTTACCTTATGGATGTAGGTTTCTTTTTCTGGGAGCTCCTTTAGGCCAAGGATGACAGTTTAGCAACTGTTGTGGGCTGACACTATGTGTGCAATAAATGGTGTATGCGTGTCTGCGTGCGTGTCTGTGTGTGCGTGCACATGCCCGTGTGTGTGTGTGTGTGTGTGTGTGTTGAGGGACAGGAAATGAGATAGACAGAAACAAACAAATGAAGGAGAAGGGAAAGAGGGAACAGGCAAAAAGGATATGGGAAAAGGAGGAAAGAAACAAAGGGATGAAGAAGATCACACATAGACCATGGGCCATGGGAGCCAGGTGGGGCGCAGACCTCTCAATAGATGTAAATGCAGATGCTCTTACCTAACAAGGGTTCTACTTAATGATTTTTCAACTTTAGGATGGTGTGAAAGCAAAGCATACTCAGTAGAAACCATGCCTGGAATTTTGAATTTCAGTCTTTTCCCAGGTCAGCAATGCGCAGTATGATCCTCTCTTGTGATGCTGGGCAGTGGCAACCCCAGCCCCCCATCAGCCTCCAATCACGAGGGTCACCAGTGATACACGCGCAACCGTCCTGGACCCACACAACCATTCTGTTTTTCACTTTTAGTACAGTACTTGATAAATTACCAGAGATATTCCACATTCTTTTATAAAATAGGCTTTGTGTGAGATGACTTTGCCCAATTGTTAACTAACTTAAGTGTTCTAAGCATGTCTAAAGTAGGCGAGGCTAAGCTATTAAATGTATTTTCCATTTGGGATATTTTCAACTTAAAATGGGTTTAACAGGATATAATCCCATCATAAGTCATGGAGGTTTCATTCTCTTCAACAGATGATTGAAGAGCAACCAGACAAATGTTCCTCCCAGAAAATACCAGTGCGATGACTACTGTACAGACATCAGTCTCAGAAACAGAGAAATGGATTGGAGAAGAAGAGGAAAATCCTGAATGGGCCTGAGGTTTTCATCTGAGTTGACTAAGATCACCTCAAAGTCATTAAGTCAAGTGACCTGTGGCAAGTGGAATAGGGGGTCAGGAAAGAAAGACCAATTACAGGAAAGATACAGTTTGTTTTTGCATACGTCAAATTTTAACATCAGCTTCTTGCTATGTAAAATGTCTCACCTTAATTCATTTGGACAAGCATTTGTTGAGAGCCTGCTAGGATATCTGAAAAGCCATATTTTTCCCATGTGCAGTTTTTGTTGTTGTTTTTTCTTTTTTCTTTTCTTTTATTTTTTGCTTTGAGTTAGGAATTAAATTAATCAGGGGCTCTCTCAGTGATGATTCAGACATTCACTTTTCTAAAGGCAGAGTGTAGAAGATAAAATCTATCAAATGCCTTCCAGCTATGAGAATAATGATTTCAGGGTTTCTGTATCATAATGAAACCCACATATCTGCATTGTACTTTTCAACTACTAAGTGTGATACTGGCATGATCATCCCCTTCCTGAAGAAAGGGAAAAATGGAGAGCAGAGAGCTTAATAAACCACTTGCTAAGGACAGTTACTTGATAGCAAAACAAGGACCCAAGTCCTCATCTTCTCATTGTGTCTACTTCATTACAGCTGCTACTCATGGGGTCCAGTTAATGGGCTTGATTTTGCAGGTTCAGAAACTAGATTTTTTTAACCCTTCAAAGATTATTGGGTTCTGGCAGATGAATTTGCTAAACTGTTCACAAAAAACTAACTTCACCTGGGTTGGGAAGAAGGAATCTCTGGTTCTACAGTGAGGGAAAATTGTCTGGCCAGGAGACTCGGAAGTTATCTGGAAAACACAAAACAGAGAACATGTGTGATTGTGTGTGTGTGTGCATGCCTGCATTTCTCTTTGTTTCTCCACTTACTGTAAAAAAGTGTACTAACCTGACTGAACACTTTGCTGTTTCTTGGAAGCAGGGACCAAGAGGGATCCAGGGTGCCTTAAGTCCTGCTGTAAGAATGCACACTCACTGGGGCACCTGGATGGCTCATGTGGTTAAGCATCGACTCTCGATTTCAGCTCAGGGTCACAAGATTGAGCCCCAAGTTAGGCTCTCAGTGGGGAGTCTGCTTGAGATTCTCCCTCCCTTGGTCCTGCCTTCCTCTCTACAATAAGAAATAATTAAGTCTTAAAGAAAAAAAAAAGAAGACTACATATTCATTACTCTATCTCAGGTTCCTGGTGGTAGGGCCAGTTTTTCCCTTGGTCTTATCTTGAGCTGGGGAGGCTATTTCCTTCAATGGGAGAGACACCCAGGCCTAGCTGTGACAATGTCTACTTTGCCATAAGTCGGAATGGCAAGTTGTTTTGGACCCTTGGCATGTGCTGGGACAGGTAGAGGCTGAAGTTTAATAAGCCTTTCTCTATGGCTTGGAGGAAGGAGGCAGGCAACCCCTATTTGTCCTACATCTGTGTGTGCCCAGGGAGTCACAGGCCTGGAGGGCACTGCTCTGTTAACTAGCAGAAGTAGTCGGCAGGTGATGATAACACACATTTCTGGTTTGAATGTCAAAGCCAAGCCAAGCCAAGCCAACCAATGAGATGTATTCGTTTAAGGACAAAACATCTAAAGTGATGTGAATATGGCCAATATGTTTATAAAATGCTAGTTTAAAGTTAAATGGGACTCCTTTTCCTAAGATTATTTAGAAGCATTTTTTAAAATTATTTATTTATTTATTTTTATAGAGAGACCGAGAGTGAGTGTAAGTGAAGGATGGGGCAGGGAAGGAGAGAATCCTCAAGCAGACTCTGCACTGAGCGCAGAACCCCACGGCGGGGGGCCAGTCCCAGGACCCTGGGATCATGACCTGACCTAAGATCAAAGGTCACTAGCTTAACGACTCATCCACCCAGGTTTCCCTACTTAGAGTTTTAATATGCTAATATTACTATCAGAGGAGTAAACCATTTACAACATTTTCCAAATGTACCTGACCATAAAATGTCATTTCAAGAAATATCTACAAGTTCTCATTTTAAGAAAGACAAGTGTAGACTAGAGGTTTTGAAAATTGGATATTTTCAAACAGTGGTTCTGTCAAGCTGGAAGAAACTCATAAATTGTCCTTCTCTCCAGGGACAAAAGGACCGTGCCTAGAAACTACTGTGCCCCTCCCATGAAGAAACTGGAGATACACTGGCATATTTTTTCACCTTGATTCCCTGTATTTTATATACCATACTAGCTACAGGTTTTCTCTTAATATACTGTCCTCCTGTGGACCCTTGTTGTGTGGCTTACCATTTTATTTACATCAACTACAACTCTCCTTCATGCTGTGGTGTTAACAAATAATAACAATGTAAATGATTTTTAAATGAGATAATTTATTAAGTGTTTATTATTCATGACACACTATATTAGGCACTTTATATGCACCACTAAATGAGTTCTTTTAGTGGCTACTATTTTTTCCCATATTACAGAGAAGAGACCAAGTCAGAGAGGTCAAGTCACTCTTCCAAGATCACACAGTTAAGAAGGGATACATTTGGAATTCTAACCAAATATGTTTAATGAAAGTACCTTCTAGTTAACTAGAATGATATTCAACTTCTATATCTCTTGATCACCTTGACAGGGCCTGGAAGACAGCTAAATGTTATTGATGAAGACTGTGAGCATGCCCTTATATTCTGGTCGAGCCCTCAAAGTTGGAGGTGGAGAAGCTTCTGAAATTTAGGGTAAAAAGCATCCATTATGCTGCACAGGCAACAGCTGGAATTATTTCCTAGAATCATAGGGATTCAAGAAGGGAAAGTAGAGACAGTACAAGTGTCCAAAAATATGTGTCTAGAATTAGCCAAATGCCAAACTTAAGGAGCAACCCAAAAGTATATTAGAGAGGTGGCAAGAAGAGGTCTCTCTTTGATGGGTCTCAACATCTTCATTAATTTACACATCTCCAAACATTAGAGTAGACCCAAATTGTGCAGTGACCAATTGTTCTAGACCAAAGTTTGGTACAGGAATCTCACAGACATCTTTTCTTCATAGTGAATTGATTTTTTTGAAGTCCATAAAGTTATAAGCACTAAATCATTAAGCATTCTCTTTTGCGTATGTACATAAGCATGTACACATGTATTTTCCAAGCCACTTTTATAAAAAGGATTTAAAACATCCATTTATTTTTTTAAACATCTGCTAAAAATAATAAAATTTTATGAAATCTGAGTCATCATATTTCTATACTATTTACAGTCCCTTATATAATAATTAGCATTCTAATGTTCTCTTGTTTCCCAAAGTATATAAGTTTGATCAACTTTTTAATTTTTATAATAGTTTGTTGTTAATAATCAACCAAAAAATAAACCAAAAACTCATGGATTTGGGATTTGGGCTTGTATCATTTTAAGTATACCTATCCTGGAACTATATGATCTCTAATAAGCAGCATGTAACATAAGATCCCATAGATACGAAAGGTGCTATCAGATACCCCTCCTGCTCATCAGAGAGCCTTCAATCTTTTCCCCTTTTAGGGATTGTTTCAGCTGCAGGGAGCCAGCCTGCCCAAAGTCATTCCTTTCCTGGGAGAGCTCAGATACAATGACTCATCAGGTGAGGGATAAAGCCATTTATTTCAGTAGGGACAGTCCTGATGGGCTGTTTTAGCTCTAAATGCTCCATGGGGTGGTCAAGACTGTCCCTTAGAAAATGACATGGTGATATTGCAGCTTCCTTTTTCCCTCCTTCTAATCCTTGGTTTTTTTGTTTTGTTTTATTTGTTTTTTCTTTTCCTTCCACAGATTTTGATACCAAGAACACCTCATAATAAATGTGTTGGCCTCTAAACTCTCTATCAGACAGTGCTTTCCAGAGAACTCAACCTGTGACTTATAAGTAGAACATGAAGTTCTTAAGGGCAGCGATCTTCGGCTATCTTGCTCACAGATATCCATCAGTTCCCAGTGCCTGGAATGGTCTCTGGCAAATAATCAATTCCTAATAAATACTTGATGATTATATACAACTTCATCTGCATGGTGCCAAATGCCAAGGAACAAAATAAGATAATTGTAGAAACAGTGTTGAACTTCCAAACCAAGAGTCCCCTAACAGTTTTTACCATAAACCAACTGATATAGATAAGCAGAAGTTGCTGTAGATACAGCGACTTCATTCATTGTTGCAACATTTATGGAGGGCCTACTAGGTTGGGGGGAAAAGATAAAGAAGAAAAACCACCTTTTCTCAAGAAGCTCACCGTATAATTATTGGAAAGAAATCAAGTCATCAGTAATGACATCATAGTGACAAGTACAAGGATATTGAACACAAGAGGCTATCGCAACACATGAGAAAAACAAAACAAACCAGTAAGTCCAGCCTTAGAGAGAGTTCTTCTCAGAGAAAGTGACATCTGTGGTGATTTGGTAGAGAACTACTGCATGCCTTTAAGGGCACAGATTGAAGCCCATCTATCTGGGTTCAAATCCCAGCATCACACACCAGAGACAGTAAGCAGACAACTTATTTTTAACCTCTGCCATACTAATCTTTGAAATCAGAATATTTAGAATATCATAAGGGCTACATGAGTTGACTTCTTTGAAGCATTGAGAATATATCTGTCCAGTAGTAAATTCTCACTGTGAATTGCAGAGATTCAATTAAAATGGATAATAGGATTAGCCCAGTGGGGAATCACAGAGAGATTAAGAAGTACAGAGGGAGTCTGGAGCCTTCAGGGACTTGGAGGTCACTTAGTATGTTTAGGACAATGGGGGATAAGGATGTGAGCCGAGAAGGAACCAGAGAGAAAAGTGGGTGAGTAGAAGGGAAGGCTTCAATGGAAGCCATCTCCCCAAAGCAGATGCAGGCCCACCAGGCTTAGGTCGTAAATTTCTACAAAGGGAAGGTCAGTTGAAGTGTCCTAGAGCTTAATGTCTAAAAATCCCTCTGAAAACTTTGGCCCAAGTCTGAAACGCTCACCAGATATCACAGTCATCTGAGTATTGGAGTTTCTGTGAATGGGTACATTGAATCTATCTGCTAAAGAAAATGTGAAACTTCCCTTTCCATAGGATTTTCTTTTCTGCTCTGAAGGCAATCATTCATTGTGAAGCCACCAATGTCTTTGAAGAAAAATGTGGTATCTGGGGCATTTCATTTTATATGTTTGCATATTTCTGTGAAATCAGTGTCAGAATGTTCTGGGAATATTTACTTAACCCCAGATATTTTAAGAGGTTCAAAGTGTTGGATTCAGAAATAATGACTACTAGGAAGGGGACATCCTTCTTACTTGGTCATGTCTTGATTGCATCTGCATCCCATTTTCTCCTTGCAAAAAGTAAAGAGTGTATTAGTCTACTCAAGCTTCCATTTCAAAATACCACAGACTGGGTGTCTGAAACAATAGAAAATTATTTCTCACAGTTTTAGAAGCTGGGAAGCCCAAGATCAAGGTGCCAACCCACTCAGTTCCTAGTGAGGTTTCTCTGGCTTGCAGCTGGACCACCTTCTTGCTACACCCTCACATGAGATTTCTTCAGTGCATGGAGAAAGAGAAAGAGGGAGGTTGGAGGGGATAGCAAGATCATTCTCTGATGTGTCTTCATATAAGGACGCTGATTCTATAGGATCAAGACCCCAATCTTTTGACTTCATTTAACTTTAATTATTACTGTATGGGTCTTATTTCCAAATACAACCACACTGGGGTTAGAGCTTCAAGATATAAATTTGAGTAGGGGGAAGAGACACAAACTTTCAGTCCATAAAAAGTATATGCTCCCATGATTCTCTCTTAAGTGCTCTAAAATGCTAGGAATTTCTAGTTAATAATGGACTGAGTAGAATCATAGTTAAATAAATATTTTCTGTGGTTGGCTTTAACTTCATCTAACAAACAATTAAGCTCTGACAAATATGAATGACCCAATCAGTGTCTCCAGCACACGATGAAGGATATGGTAGAAATGTCAACATTGTAAACAACCTTCTCTCTGAGCTATGTATGTGTTTTATCATTTTGCCTCAATCTAAAACAGATAGCAAATCACTGTCTTGAAAAACACAGCAGTTGGACAGAAATGGCTAAGTTCATTTTTTCAAATAAATAGATTATACAAACCATTTCCAAGATCTAGAAGGATTGTGTGATTCATGAGGATTGGACTTTTACATTTTGATAGTAAGGGCAGCATCTTCCTGGGTCCCCCAAACAGGCCAAGGACATCTTTATTCTGCTTTCCCAGTCTTCTGAGGGCTCACTTAATGAGGACCACCTTCACTGAGTGAGATAGAATCCTTGTCATCATGTGAAATGACACTGAAGCAGAAGCAGGAAAGATGTGAAACAAGCCAGTCCTTCTGCAGCAAAGTAAAAACTCAAATTCCGCTCCCCTGGCCAGTGTGTGTTTGTGCACTGAGCATTTCCTTGTCTGGCTAACCCGAGGCAAGAATCCTTCGCTCCTTGTGGAAATGAAAGAACAAGACTCGCAGGTTTGCTTTTGAACACAAACTGGGATACAAAAGGATCCCATGCATTAGGCAGCTTTTTCAGCAGAAAAATATTTGGAGACATGTCAGGGTGGAGGCTGTTTCCACTTCAAACTGCATTTCAAGACTCGTGGTTAAAGCATAGATTCAGAAACTATTGCTTCAAAACGCACGAGCTGGCTGAAATCGTTGGAGCTCAGTGTCTCTTCTCTGCCTTTCAAACGTTTCCACATTCTGTTGTATTGCTCTTCATCATTCCCGTCTCTCTTCTCTTTCCTGTTTCTTTCTTTGCTTTCTTTTCGTCCCTTTTTCTTTATCTTTTCTCTTTCAATTGCTCTTCCTTCTTGACCATTCCTTTCTTCCTTCCCTGTCATCAAATTGTCATCAGTGTCTTCCCTTACCTTCTTTTCCTTTTCTTTGTTTACATCTTCCCTCTTTCCTTCCATCATATTTCCAGCAGAGTTTGTTTCGAATATGAAGTGAAAGGCAGCCCAGACAGTGCTTTAATCAACCATGACTGTGCTAGATCCCTATTAACCAGAAGATCCTAGCAGATCAGGATAATCAAGAGAACTAAAAGTCTCTATTCTTTACTTTTGCCAAGGAGGGAAAGGGATAGATATGCCATTGAGACATGAGCAAGAGAGAAAGAGGCAGCTCCCTTTCTTCCTTTCTTCCTTATTCTTTATTTTTTCCTACCTCCACTTCACAATTTTCTCACGATAACCATTTTCCAAGATGAGTTCGAGAGTATTGCTAACCCATGTTTTAGATCAGAAAACTAAAGCCCCGAGGGATTATTAGTTCAAGGGTGGCATAGTTATTGACCCTATTCATCTTCCTCATGTAAAAGTTGATGAACAAGCCCTTACCCTATCCTACCCCCAGCCATAGTGAAGCAATGATTCCAACACCTCAATCAATCATTTGAGCAAAATAACAGAAGAATAATCCTAAAATAACCCCACTAAGAAACACGGGTATAAATTCAAAAGTCATCCACTGCTTGTTTCTATGTGGACTAGGAGTTTAGATACAACCATGGATAAAACTTATCCAAATTTTACTTAGTAAGTTATAATCTTAAAGTAGGATTTTTTTTTCTTATTTGAGAAGCATTATGTCATATAGTCTAAAAATATGGTATTTTCAATCAGACAGATCTGGATTCCAATCTTCACATAACTTCATAATGGTTGTGTGACTTCAGACAATTGCTTATTATCACTAAGTCTTCAGTTCTCCATTCATAAACTAGAAATAATTATTACCTTCAGAATGGTTATAATTATAAAAATAATATGCTGACTAGGATGTCTGACACAAGAAGCAATAATTTACAATAAATACAGAACTGGATTGTTAGCATGTTTGCACAACTCTAAAATTTACTAAAAATTGTTGAATTGCACATTTAAAATGATTGAATTTTATTATATGTAAATTGACTTCAATACTGCTATATATAAAGCTATGTATGTATATATACATATGCAAGCAGACATGAAGTCACCAGGGAGGCAGAAACATTTTAATCAAAAGAGAAATCAAAATTTTGCTGGTCAGTCTTGAATTCATGCTAATTTTGGATATAATCTATGAGATAGTAAAGAAAATTAAATGCTTTTGAGTCAAAGGGTTAAAAAAAAAAAAAAGAAACAAATTGAAGTGTGCCTTATTGATGAAGGCAAGAAGAACAGCTGGAAATATCCTGCCAAACCACATTAAAGGTGATAAGGTCCTGCCTAGCTAGCTAAGAGAGCAACAGTGGGGGAGCAGCTGTAAGTGATCCTGGGAAGAAGGGGAACATGTTGACTGACTACTGAGAAGAACACAGAAGACGACATCAAAATGACTCAGATTTTGAGCTTGGGTGTTGAATTTTAGGTAGATCAAATCTGAAATACTGATGACACATATGAATGAATATTCAGCAGGAATGTTTAGCAGGTTGTTAAACTCTGTGTCTGAAACTCAGGAACCAGAGATGGAAATTCATATGAAAAATAGTGCTAGCTGAATTCTGAGCTCAAATTAGACCTCAGGTTTACACTGAGTTCCTAACCCCCTAGCCTCCTTGCCTGAGGCTCTTGTTTGATCTTTACATTATCAAAATTATTCATGAGGGAAGGAATCTTTTTCTGAGGAGGGTATTGGAGCACCATCATGTTCTCAATGAAGTCTGTGACCCCAAAAACATTAAGAACAACTGATCTAAGCAATGTCAGTTGAATGAAAGAAACCAGAGGGTTGTTCAAGCCTGTTTACTCTCTTCTATCCGAAGGTCTGTCTTGGGTGGAGTGCACAGAAACACACAGGCTGTGGTCCCATTGTTGGTGCATGGTACCATTCTTCATTTCTGTATTTACATTTCAGTTTTACTCTCATGCTCCGGGTTCCAGGTGATTTGTTTGTGGTTGTACTGGTTACTATCCAAAGGGAAATACAATTTTTAAAGGATTTTTTATTTTTATATTTGAATAGAATCTTGAATTATTTTTCTAATTTTAATTCAATTAGCTAACATATATTACAATATTAGTTTTTGATGTAGTGTTCAATGATACATGAGTTTTGTATAACACCAATTCTCATCACATCATGTGCCCTCCTTAATGTCCATCACCCAGTTACCCCAACCCTCCACTCACCACCCTTTCCATAACCCTCAGTTTGTTTCCCAGAGTTAAGTGTCTCTCATGGTTTGACTCCCTCTCTGATCTCTTCCCCTTCAGTTTTTCCTCCCTTCCACTATGATCCACTGTGCTAGAGAATTTTTTTAAATGCTCTACCAGTTCATATTTAATTATGAAAAAGTATCCTTAAAAACATTTTGGAGCTGGAATATTTCTGTTAATTGCACTGACACATCTAAGACCAGCTTTCTGAGAGTCAAGGATGCATGAGCAATCCAGGATGTCATATGAAATGAGTTTTAAAAAATGGAAAGTTTAAAAAAAAATTATATCCAGACAGTCATTATGTTATGCCATCAGTGTGGGCTTGAAAGGCAAGTTAGTGAAGAAAATTTAAGAATACAATTGTTTTAGCAACTAGTGAGCCTAAATTAGTAAAGTTGCAAAATAGCTCAGATGCTTTTTATTGAAACAGCTCATTTTCCTTTATTGCTCAGTTTCACTTTTCCCTTGAAAAAATATTAAATCTAATATGTTACTTGTATAAAAGTGCCTTAATTAGGCTATGTGGTACACAACATGGTTCAGTGAGGGAAATACAGATGTTGAGGGACAGAAGCATACCTAATTGTATTGCTTTTTTAGCAACAGCTCTTTTCTGTACTTGGAAACCATAGAATTAGGGCCAGATGGGGGAACTCAGTCTTCCAAGTGGTTGGGTAAAAGGACAGAGCATCTGACTTCCTTCATAGGTGCATGTCTCTACAACATAGAGAACCAGCTGACTTTGCATTAGAAATGTGTGTTCATGGGAGTTAGAGGCAACCTGAAAAAGGAGGACCAGGGGAAGGAGATCTCAGAAGAGAAGGTCCCAGTTCAAGGAAACCAGGAGCTGTGCTTATTTTAGTCACTCAGAGGCAACATAGTTGGGTTTAGGAGGAGCAATGTGAGAGTCAGAGTCACAGGACAAAACATCAAGTCTTCGGGGTAATATAGGGATGGCTTTTGGAGAATTAACAGTAAAATGCATTGCTGGCAGGAAAGAAGTCAGAAGGGATTAGATATGAGGAATGATTAAAGAAAAGTGGATGGGAACAAAGATGGAAAATGGCAAGAGTTTGGGCTATGGCTTCCTGATGGTTGTGTTTGGGGCTCAGAAGTGGTTGACTAACATAGGTAGAACTGAAACCCTGGAAATCTTATGCATTTAACTATTCTGCTCTTTCTAGTGTCAGAAACAGAAGACTGTTGCTTTAGTTCATGCTTAAAGTCCTCAAGAAAGCTTGCCTTGTATCAAGGCAGGACATATCTTCTGACAACTGCAGCTTCTAGAAAGACATCCTTTTTATTCAGCTGAACTCTCTCAATAGAAGGTTGTAATAAGTTCAGCCCTATATCTACTAGCAAATCAGTGAGGCTCAGGTTCTTTCCATAACTTCAAGAGTGAACTACCACTGTTACCTCTGTTAGAAATCAATAATGATGGAGGGAATCAATCAAGTGGTTTTCACACCTTGAATATATTTGATGCGCTAGTTACTAAAATAGTTCAGAGGCTTCACAGGATGGTACTATGGATCTGTTGGGATTGAAGGCCAAGTCTTAGAGTCTAGATTTTAAGTGATTATATCAACTTGTTTGCTAAATACCCTGCTTCCTCTCCCAAATTCATTATCTGGGGGAAGATTTCCAAGCAGGAGATAGGCACCGAACATTTGTCCCTGTGCAGCCGTACGTGACCCTATATCTCATCCAAAAAGCAATCCTGTGTAACTGATGTACATCCTTGAGCCTGGTCAATGTATTCCAGTTTGGGGATTTTGTGATTTTAGAAACATACCCGTAAGAGATGAGCAGGCTCTGGTCTGAGCATGCTGAAGATGGATCCCATCTCCACACTTGCCTGTATTTTCCACCCACCAATCTCAGTTTTACTCCATGTAGACACATCCAGTAAGCTTAATCCTGCTGTTTCAGGGCAGCCTTCAAGAATTCTTAGGGAGCTATCATGCCAGCTCTAATCCCTCTCTTCCCTGAGCCAGTACCTCCAGAGTCTTGGCATAACATGCTTCCCAGTCAATCTCCAACCTCATCTCTTTCCTCTGAGAAGACAGTGGCTAGAACTAAATATAATATATCTCACCAATGCAGGGACTGCCTCATCCTGTATTCTTGAGATTATAATTCTGTTTGTATAGTTTACATGTATATAACCCCAATACCATTATAAGCCTCCCTCTTTTGCCTTGGTATTCTCATTTTATTTTTTTTAAAGATTTTATTTATTTGTTTGAGAGAGAAAGAGAGAAAGAGAGAGAGAACTTGAGATGGAAGAAGGTCAGAGGGAGAAGCAGACTCCCTGCCAATCTGAGAGCCCAATGTAATACTCGATCCTGGGATTCCAGGATCATAACCTGAGCCTAAGGCAGTTGCTTAACCAACTGAGCCACCCAGGCACCCCGTATTCTCATCTTAGAGACTACCTTACCATGGCTGCTGAGTAGCTACGAATGATGACTACTGCAATAGGCCTTGTAACAGATCAAAGAGAAATAAGGGGCTGTCCTGCCTTAGGGACTCAGGGGCTATTAAAAGACTCACATTTGTGTTCAAATGTATCTAATTACACCCCAGAGCCAACTGTTTCCAAAGTCAAAGAGCTAAGGCAGCTCACAGAAGGAAGATGCTATGTATGCTAGCATGAGGAGGTGATCATTCCAGAGAGAACATGGTGTTTGGCAATGAAACTCCTGGCCAGAGAGAAGCCTAAGAACTCATTCACTCCACAAGTATT
Organism: Mustela nigripes; assembly: GCF_022355385.1. Taxonomy (NCBI): domain Eukaryota; kingdom Metazoa; phylum Chordata; class Mammalia; order Carnivora; family Mustelidae; genus Mustela; species Mustela nigripes. The sequence continues at coordinate 26,346,308 of NC_081557.1, read as the reverse complement.
TATTTTTACACTTACTATGTACAGAAACAAAAAAGGAAAATTAATTTAATTAAAGATCAGAAAATGTTCTGATATAACCTACCTTCTAAAAATATAAAGGATTCCCCAAGAGCTCCAACTTTTTCCTAAACAGGCCTTCTGGAAAGGAAGTGAGAATGCCAAAAATGGGTTAACACTTTCTTTGCTGTAGTCCACTAAGGCACAGAGAAATGAAGGAGCATGAGATGTCTCAAATATCACAACTTGTTTGGAAAGTAAGCAGAGGTGGGCAAGGGCCTGAGGAGGGATCTTATGCATCACACCAATGGATTTGGACTTGCCCCAGGAGACAGTGGGGACTTACTGGTATGCCAGAAGAAGAGTGGCAAGATCAAATCCATACTTTGCCAAAATCATGACAATATTGTGAACAGGAGAATCAGAATTTAAGGCAACCAGTTTGGATACAATTGCAACGGTCTATAGGAGAGAAAAATGACAGTCTGTTAAGCTGATAACACTGTAGGATCATATGAAGCACTGACTTGGGAACCACTGCAGAGGTAGAATCGATGGCTTGGGTTTATATTGAATATAGATACTGAAGGAGAGGAAAAACCCAGAAATAAAAATAATGCACCTCACTTACCCTATTGAGCACTAAAAATGAACTTAAGTTTATGGCTAAGAAAGTACCTGAAAAAAAAAAAAGATGTAAAACTCTTCAATATGTAAGGTATTTTTATTTTCACAAGATCTTATTGCTAGATAGTATTTCGGTTTAGTCTTTAGCACAAGGAAGCAAGTCAAATGCATTGTGGACAAAGTACGACCATGACAAAGAGAAAAATGTAACATATAGTTTTGAATGTATTTGCACCTCCAACATCCTTAACACCAATAGGGATTAGGCACTGCAGAGTGAGAAGGACACAGACATGAATCCTCCACACCCACTGAAAGGATCAAGAGGTTATTGCTTGAATTTCCTTAAAGAAACTCCCCTACCTCAGTAAAGAGCCACCCTCTCAGAGCTACTCCAACTAAATTATATTATAGTCCTGAAACAGAACTTTAGGTGAGAGGCAGAAAATGTTTAAATGTGTAAATCTGATAACTATCCCATCAACAAGTTTCCCAAGTGAGCTATTTGATAATTAGCAAAACATCTGTAATAGGATTAGTGTCTCAGAAACAGTTGCTGCTTTCTTGGCCAGGGAAGGAGGTGGGGACGTTGAGGGGCGAGGGGGTGGGGAATTTGGACATGAACTTAACTTTAGCCCAGCTGTTTCCCATTTGAAGAAAGGATAAAGGGTAGACACTGAGTCAGTGGGAAAACATCAAGACAAAAGTGAAAAAGGACATGATATCAAATCACACTGGCCCTAAGTTGACTCAAGTGCATACCATTGGCATGTGGTGAGCAAAGCTTCCCTTCTCTCCACAGTCCTGGGAGCTAGCCTTGGTTGCCAAAAAATGTCCCAGTAAAAATATTTATATGAAAACAACACAAAGGCAGTGTTAAGAACACCGCTGACCTCTTACAGTTTGACCTCATCTTTCCACAGCAACAAGAACTTGGAAAGTCTCCCTCGCTCTGTGGATGATGCAAGACTCGTGGTTACTCTAGGTGGTTTGAGCACTTCCTCCTGGCTTTGAGCCTTCACAGACTGGGAGGAGCATGTGGGAAGCACCAGTGGATTATAGGGCTCTTTCTATGGAAGAGACAGTTCCTGCTGAAGGAGGCTGGAACAAGATTTGGGCTCAAGTGCTGTAACTGGGAAGGGAACCTAGCTAATTTCAATCATTCATTTGATCAAGCAATTGGCAAATATTTATTGAGCACATACAATGTGCAAGGTGATAAACTAAATGCAGGGGACTATATTTTGACAAGGACAGACAAGGTCCCTGCCCTCATAGACCTCACACTGTAGGGAGAGTAAATGACATGAAAATAATAAGTCTTAGGCTGCCTTTTTTTTTTTTTTAATGAGATTTCCTTAGTCTCCCTATCTTTGGTCCCACCTGTGACTGTTTTCTGCATTCTTTTCCTCTAGTATCTACCCAACCTCTGGCCCACTAGCTGCTCTGTGCCCTTTTGTTCCTATTGATCAAAATTCTTTCTTCATCTTGAGTACTCAATGAGAAACCCATCCAAGAGATTAGAAAGGGTTGACTTCATTTAAGTAATTGCCAGCCCCAGGCTAAAGCTAGACTCAGAAGAGGTCTTTAAGCATAGGCAGCAAAAAAAAAAAATCTTTGGCCAACTTATGAATATGCAAAGACTTATCTTTGATGGTGTGCACCTCCCCAGAAGGCGTTATTTTTTCCTGTTCTAGACTAAAAAAAGAGAAATGGCTTATCTCTTTATTTTTATGAAGAAATAGTACAGAAATTTGCACATAGAAGAGACTTAATTAGAATATAGGTCTTCAGGTAGATAGAGGTAGCCCACTTGTGAATCTTGACACTGCTTGATGAAGAGACATTTCTCAGTTTTCTCATCTCATCAAAAAACTAATAAAGATTCTAATAGGATTGCTAAGAACAATAAATGTTACATTAGATGGGAACACCTAGCCTGGCTCTGGTTCATTCCATAATAGTTGGTTCAGTTTCCTTCTCCTGATGTGTTTTTACTGAAGTAAAATGAATTGAAATGGAAGAAATTGAAATTGAGAGATATTAAATAGCCTGTATTTTCTCAAAATTTGGCTTTACTTCTTTTCTTGTAACTCCATCATTTAGAGCAAGGGTCTACAACTACAGCCCCCGGGTTCAATCTGCCCCCAAACATGTTTTCATAAATAAAGTTTTATTGGAACACAGCCATGCCCATTCATTTACATAGTTGCTATGGTATCTTCTTCATTCGACATGTAGACTTGAATAGTGGCAATAGCCAACATATGGCCATAGCTAGCAAAGCCTAAAATACTGACACTTTCTCTCACCCTTTAGGTTTGCCAACGTCTTGTTTCCAGTGAAGGCTCTCTTTTTTGTCAGAAAACCCTTGTGACAATTCCACAGGCTGCGTCCAGTAAGTGACACATCAAGCCACGTGTCCTTTCACCATATTATCGTAGATCAGATCACATGAGGTTTGAAAGCAGGGAGTGAGACCAGAAAAAAGAACTCTTTGGCAGGGATAAAGAAGGAGAATAATCTGGGCCAAAGGCGTTGACTCATGAAGGAGAGAAATAAACTCGACTTTCTGAGTAGGAGAGTCATCAAATTAATCTGAATGAGAGGAAGGGTAGTGGCAATGATAACATTACTTCTTTGCCAACGTTCCCCAAAATACAAAAACAAAGACAAAAGTTTACATACTAACTCCCCCCAGAAGTAATGGGATCACCATCCCTGGGAAAATGGGAGTGAAGGAAACAGAGGGGTAGGGCAGGGAAGGAAGGAGAACAAATTTTATAGCATGTCCCTAACGAGCACTGCTGAGTGCTCGGTTGTGAGGCAACTTCAGAGAGATGCCTGGAATTACGCTCTCCAAAACTGGCTGTCAGGGACTGAAAAGGAAGGATAACTCCTGGCCCTGGTTACCCAAAGGGTGTCCCATGGGATGGATCCACCACACCTCCAGATTGTCTCTCCTGGCCTGAAGAAGCTGGAAACCAAGATAGCAATGGAGACGTTTACAGCACAAGCCACAGCTTGAGGAGCCATCCTGTTGCTGACTGTAGGCCTCAGCTGTAGCCTATAACCAGCAGTCCCACTGGCCTGCCCAAGTGCCCACGTGTAGGCACCATGTGAGTTTCAGAGTCAGCTGAGCCCCAGGGAAGCAGGGAAGCCCTAGGATAGAGGTCAGAGGTGAGACCAGACACTGACAAGTCATGAAGGCCAGGGACACAGGGGACCCAGAAAAGTCCACACAGTGGGTCTGGCATGGCCCAAACCATGGAAGCTGTCATATGTTCAGTGAAGACCAAAACGTCCCCATCTGTGTCCTGCAGGAAAGCAACTGATGCCAGGCAATCTTCCTCAAGAGTCATTAGTCACATAGACAAAAACTCTTAGAATCTGGGGAAACAGACTGGCCTTGGCACACTAGAACTTATTGAGCACCTACTAGATGCTGAGTTTTTTTCAAACATATATGTTTTTAATCCTCAGGAAATCCCCATGAGTGTGAAATGACAATCTCCATTTTACATTATCAGTAAACTGAGACCCAGAGCTGTTAAGTAACTTGCTCAGTATCTTTTTTATTTGAGGGCCCATCATATGGAAATGGTCTGTTAGAACAGAACAGACCCTCTCAGGTAGGCCCAGGGAGCCAAACTGAGAACAATGGGTAGAAACGCTTAGAAAACAGTACTTAGAACAGGGACGGAGAGCCCGAGCTAGTTCTCCAACAAGGCAACATGCTATCGTCCAAAAGAGTGAGTTACTCCTCTGTGGCAGTAAGGAGCCCAATGTGATGCCTGTGGGAGAAAGAGGCAGGATCCCCCGGTCTGGTAGAAGGCTGGGCTTGATGAAGGCTCAAGCCTTCTAGGATCTTTTTCGTGCAGAAAGAGGCAATATCAACACAGATATTTTTACAGTTGCCATTTTAATGTCAATTTGGGAGAAAAAAAAGATACTTATAAAATAATAATATATTAATAATAAGATCACTGGTATTCAGTTTTTAATGTGTACCAATTACTTTCAGAATAGCTTTATACATATCATTTAATCTTTACAACTATGGGGTCCTCATTACCATTATCCCCAATTTACAGATGAGAAAACAGGCTAGCAGAGACAAAGCACAGAAACTCGGTTGCCAAGGTCTCCCAACTTGGGAATTTCAGCAAAGGGCGGGCGGCTGGCGGCTGAAGCCCCACTCCCACTGTCTCTGCTCTGTTGCCTGGATTATTCTGCATTTGCCTACCCCTGTCAACTCAAAATCAATGGAGCCTGAGCTCCTGGGAAGAAACAGTCATGTGTAAGGTCATTTTGGCAGACAACGCAGCATTTTAAACAGCCTGAATTTTTTTTCTGTGCAAATTTCCTGAAAATCCTTTCCTCATGAATCCCTTATTTTTCCGTTGCATTTAAACCCCTCCCAGGCTGTTTGCTGCCATTTAAAATGTTTTTTGAAAAGAAATTTTGCAGGTTTCTCCCAATGAAAAATCAACCAGATCATCAAAAGACAGACATTTTACCCACCCCCTCGGGATGAAAATGATTTTGGAAAAGCAGGAGACAACTGAAATAAGGAGAAACAAGCTTCCAGAGCAAGGTCCTAACACAACCAGGCGCGGGAGACAGGTAAGAATCAGGTGATTTAGAGATGGGTGAGGCCTCAGGGAAATAAAGGCAGAAGCAGAGGGGGAACCTCGGCCTTCTGAAGGCTTGGGCATCAAGAAGCTAGAGATGAGGGAGCGCAAAACTGCATCTGTGGAAAATCACAGCAGCAGGAAACCGCAGGGTGACGGCTAAAACCTATCATCGTGGTGCTTCCCAACCCTGCTTGAGACAGCGCACATTCATCAGTCGCCTGTGACGCCTCCCAGCAAAAAATCTTTAAACACTTAAACTGTGTTTTAATTTTGAAAGGACACATCTTGCTACCATTTACTTCTTCGGTTTTCCCACCACAGCTGAAATGTTTTGCCTTGACTTATAATCTAACATTTTCCTCAGTTTCCAGCGTAGCCTCTAGAAGTCAGACTGCCCCAGTGTTTACTGTTGGCTCCATCACTTGCTAAAGGATGTGAACCGGGGGTAGGTTACCTAACCTCCCTAAATCTCTTTTTTTTCATCTATCAAAAGGGAGTGATTAGAGTGCTTTCTTCATACAGTCATTACTTTGAGTTCATGAAATAATGTAGGCTCAATGCTTGACATGGCTCTTGGCACATAGGAAACCCTCTTAAAAACACCAATTACTATTGTTTTTTAATCCATGAGAAAAGGAAAGGTAGCTATCTTCCCAAGAAAGTAAAAATCTGAGACTAGACCACTTATCAAACTGTTGAGGGCCAACTTTTGGAATAAACTTTAGAAAAAATAACTACCACCTGGGCTTCCAGTGGCCATGATCTCTTTCAATGAGTCTTCTTTTTTTTTTTTTTTAAAGATTTTATTTATTTATTTGACAGAGAGAGATTACAAGTAGGCAGAGAGGCAGGCAGAGAGAGGAAGGGAAACAGGCCCCCTGCTGAGCAGAGAGCCGGATGTGTGACTTGATCCCAGGACCCTGAGATCATGACCTGAGCCAAAGGCAGCGGCTTAATCCACTGAGCCACCCAGGCGCCCCTCAATGAGTCTTCTTAAGACACTTAGTCCCCTTATGCTGCCTCAGATTCTAATCTAAGAAATATGGCCTCTACATAGGCATATTTTGGTGTCTTAGATGCATTAGATGTCTCTTAGATGCAGTCTCAAGAATTCACTCAGTTTTTACCCTGGGACTTTGTCTTCCACAATGGACCACCTTTCCTTGGTCTGCAACTTTTGTCTTCTATTTTCTCCAGAAGATTCATTCTCAATACTTAGTTTATAGGATTACTAGAGGATTAAATGAAATGATATAGATAAAGTTATTAGAATACTTCCTAATACATAATAAGATGAAGTGTTAGATATGAATGTTGAAATAGTAATAATCCTCTTTACGTCTTGTCAAAAAAAAAAATATCCTCCTGCCTCTGTGACCTCCTGGCACTTCTGCTCTTTGTTATAGCAGTAGGTCACCCTGCCATCTTAGTCGGTTTGGACTATTATAACAGAATACCATATACTTGGTGGTTGAAACTACAAACATGTATTTCTCACAGTTTTGGAGCCAGGCAAGTTTAAGATCAGGGCACCAAAATATCTGGTGTCTGGTAAGGGTACTCTTCCTGGTTCACATATGGGCAACTTCTCACTGTGACCTCATGTGGCAGAAAGAAGGCAAGAGAGCTCTGTGTGGTCTCTGTTATAGGACACTATTCCCACTAATGAGGGCTCTACCCTCATGCCCTAAGAGGCCTCCCAAAGGCCTCACTTCCTAACACCATCACAATGCAAGGTGGGATTTCAACCCATGAATTGGGGTGGGGGATACAAACATTCAGTCCATAACACCTGCCCACATGCTATTTCATTTTACACATTTCCAGTTCCTAGGCCAAAGAAGAATGAATAATAACTCATGGCAAACAGCTGGCGTCAGACAGCCATCATCTCCTGTAAATGCCTGAGACTGTTTCCCTGGTTTCTTTGGTGTCCTGTCTTGTACATCCCCCATCAGGACTCTGCTTATACTGAGTTGCTTTTTCAAATTGCATATCTACCTCTCCCTTTTTATTGTGTGCTCCGAGAGAGCAAACAAATCTTGTTTATCTGTTTCTCCTTGAACCTCACGCAGATCCTGGCATGGAGTAAATACTCAGTTGTTTGTTAGACAATGTACTCATTTTCATTTCTAGATGGAGGCGGCCTTACAACCTAGTTCAAATCACAGCACAAATATAGCTAAGTCCTGAGTCTATATACTCCCTACATGTGGCAGATTTGAACATATTATACACGTGTGCCAAAGAATCTGCTTCACTTTAAAACTCTGAACTCAAAAGATGCATGACACCCTACCATTGTTCTAGCTAACTTAACTAGGACTACTGAACAGAGAATTCAAAAAGACCAGAATAGAAGAAGGCTGTGATTGCCTGTGCTATGTGCCTATGCTACTAGGGATCAGCTGTCTTTGCCTAGGCCTCTCATACCACCGTCCACTTTGGTCCAGGACTTCCTGGCAGCCCTCAAGGTGAGTAGCATTGTATATTAAGCAATATACTAATGTTTACATATGACATTGTCTACACTTTTTGTTTCTGGCATTAAATATTTTGCTTTTCGATTTTTAATAGAAACTAGACATCACGTCATTGATGTGTCATCAAAAGCAGTGCCAGACTTCCTGTTCTCCCTGGGAAGGATTTAATGGCTAGGAAGAATACATAGAGGATTCAGCTCCAGTATATGCAGACCAGAGAAGCCCCAGATCCAGGGGCCAGAGATGTAAAATCAGCTTTGTGCAAAGAGGAAAAACCACTTCCGAATTAAACTACTTGAAAGGCTCAGATGTCTGGCATTGATTCATTCTCTGGACAGATGAGAATTTGCCGACCACATGCTAGTGTCTAGGCTCTGTGCTAGAATCACAGAAATGAAATGTGTGTGTTTATGGTACATTTAAGGAACAAATATAAGAGTGATTCAATCTTTCAAAATAGATTAAAACTATATATTAGAGGTAAAAGATGAATTATGACATGTTGGTTGTTTAGATAATCACAGAAAACTGTAGGTATATTAGAGTCACAGGAAAAGATAACTTTCTAAGTTCTTCTGGCACAAACCATGTGTATGATGATTTTGTGTGAGCATGATATCATAAAACATTGATGTCATTGGCTATTATTGTTACACAAGTTGTGCCAAAGTGAGCTACATATTTTCATGTATGATGTCTACATTTTTGCACTGAGAAAAATATAATGTTTACAAACTGCATAACCGCTTGCTCGTTTTGTTTGCTCACCCTTCCAAATACATTTGGGAAGAGGCTTGTTTCTTTGTGAGCTAACTCAGTTGCTTATACAATGTCCATTGTGTGCTAGCATTAGAGATCACAAACCCCCGCCCTCTCCAAAGAATTATGAAAAAGCAAGTGCTAGAGAAAAGGCCAGAAGCCTACAGAATCTCCAGTACATAGTCCAGAATTTAATCTGTGTTCATTCACCCCAAACACATACTTATTCTGGGACAAAGGGTACTTGGAAAGAGGAAAGTGTCCTGCATTCCAAAAGCTAAAGCAATAAAGACAGTATGTAATAATGCTTGACCATTGTATTTAATAGGGAAATAAAGAGTGTGTGGAAACCCTGTAGCTAACTTTGATAACCTGAAATTTTATTCTCATTGTAAATAAAAGCAGCAAAGTAGAAGAAGAAGGGGAGATAAGGGGAGAAAAAGAAGGAAGGAAAAGAAAGGAAGGAAAGAGAGTGGATGAGAAATGAGCAGAACGGGGCATCCAAACTATAGATAGCTGTCTAGCACAGACATAGCTGGAATCTCTGAAGAAAAGAGGGCACAAGAAATATATGAAGAGATATGGCTGAGAATTTCCAAAAATAATGAAAGTCAATAACCCACAGATTCAAGAAGCTCAGAGAACTATAAGCTGGATAATTACACATGCACGTGCACACACACACACACACACACACACACCCCTCTAGATACATTGGAGTTATACTGTTGAAAAAGAAAGAGAGAGAAAACATTGACAGCAATTAGAAAAAAAATATGTTACATAGGGGCAGAGAAAATCCACACAGACATTCATGCAAAAACAAAAATAGCATCTTTCAAGTACTCACAAAAGATTTGTCAAGCCAGAATTTTATATCAAGCAGAAATGTCTTTCAGACAATCAAGAGCTAGACCATTTATTACCAGCACATCTGCACTACAAGAAATAGTCAAGAAAATTCATAAACAGAAGAATTAAGATACCAAAGGAATATTTGGATTTACCCAAAGAAATGAAGAGTGCCAAAGAGTCCTAAAGAGAGTAAATATTAAAATACATTTTTTTCTTGATTTTAATGGCTTTCAGAGATCTTCAGTGGCCAAATGAAAAACAGTAAGAATGTATCTTGGAATATGTCACATATGTAGGAGTAAAAGGCACGCCAACAGCAATATAAATGATAAGAAGAAAGAATGGAAAATATATGTGTTAAGGTTCCTTTTCTAAATGTGCAGGGGTATAGTGTTCCTTGAAGGTAGAGGATTATGATTTAAATATATATATTGAAAACCCTAAAGCAAATACTTAGAAAGATGTAATGAAAAGTTGTGGAAATAAAATTTTAAAATAGTTTTTTTAGAAGAGAAAAACAAAACAAAAAGCAAATGAGATTAAAGAATAAATAACAAAATGGTAGGTTTATGTCCAATTATATCAATAATTTCATATAATGTAAATGGTCTCAATCATCTCAATTAAAAGGCAAAGTTGTCAGATTGAAAAGAAAAAAAGCTATTTTTGAGAAATTTATTTTACATATAAACAGATAAAAGTAAATGATAAAATATAGTCAATATTTGTATGTAAAAAAAAAAAGGAGAATTTAAGAATTGAAGTTTTACCTCAAGCAGCTTGTGTAGTGATGTTATTCAGAGAGCTGAAAAGGATGTGAGAATAACAGGTTTAGGAAGTGTAAACAATAATTCAGTTAAGAGACAGTGTATTAGTCAAGATCAGGAATTAAACTATGAACTTGGGGCCAAATCCAGCTGGCCTCCTGTTTTTGCATGGCCTATAAGCTAAGAATGGTTTTTACATTCATGAATGACTGAAAATCAATAGAAAGATATTTGTGAGATGGGAAAATTATGTAAAATCCAAGTTTCAGTGTTACTAAGGAAGCTTATTGGACCACAGCTGCACTCATCCATTTACACATTGTCTTTTACTCTGCAGTGACAGGGTTGAGCATTTGTGACAGAAACCACATCTGGCACTAATCTCACACGTCTCAGTACACTATAAATCACAGTGCATAGTTACTACTCAGCAGTACTGTGTGTCACATGTATTATCATGATGTGATATTCTATGTAATTTTTATCACCAGTGAATACCCACCAAATCAAAAAAAGGAAAGACAAAAGTGGACTTCAGATGGTATGCTTTTCAGACACAGTGGAGTATGGATTATTTTATTATTGAATTAGACAGCAAATCAGTGTGTTCCTTATGCAATGACACTACAGCTATAGAATATATATTATGTGATGATATTACTGTACCAAGCATTCACCAAAATGTTCCCAGTTCCCAAGAAAGCAATAGTCCAAAGAATCAGAAAGTTTTAAACTTAATATCTCATCACAGAAGGATTTCTTCACACATATAAATAAAAGTAAGTCTACAACCAACGTAAATTTCCAAGTGGCTCATTTGTTAACTAGCCAAATGGGGAAAGTAACTGATGCTGACTTAATTAAACCATGTTTAATTGCAGCAGCCCAAGAAATGTGTGCAGGGAACACTTGTTTAAGACTACTACCCCTTTAACTAAAACCACTGCTCAAATAGTTGTGAACACAGGGAACAACATCTGTAAACAAAAACAAAGCAAATGCTTTTAAATGCTTTTCATGGTTCTTAACGTGTCAACAGTTGTTCTCAGTACTGTTCATTTATTGTTTATTCAAGGAATTAATACCGAGTTTGAAACGACTGAAGTGTGAGCCTGAGTGACCTAAAGGCAGGAATAATTTCAAAGCTGAGAAAATGTAATTCAATATAAAATGAAGTGGAATCTGCTAAGATGTGTTACAACTAATCATGATAAAAATAGAGATGTAGTAGAAAAAGACATAATTGAATAAATTTACAAAATTCATGAAAAGTACAGTTTCTGTAGCCTATGGTTATTCATCACATTATTGATCACAAATTTATTAGATATTTGATATCATACCAGTAGATGCAATGGTGAGTTTTGTCTGCTCATGACTTTGTCATTGTGAATTTCTTCATTCTCAAAACTGTGAGAAAGAGAAGGAACATGGGGAATTCACAACTGTCTGCCATGGAACAGAAGTGACAAATCCCTTCTGCTTGATTTTAGAGTCATCACAACATAGATGTTCTTTAAAGACATGAGAAGGAATGTGAACACCTATGGGAAAATAGAATGAGAAGGGGCAAGGAATGTGCCCCAAGGAATGTCAATGGATACAGCCCCAGTCAACCAGAGGAAAATATGAGAAGACCATAGAAGAGGAAGAAAACTAGAAGAGTTTCATGTCACAAAAGCTAAGCAAAGTCTCAAAATGCAAAGTGAGGAGGTGCCTGGGTGATTCAGTCAGTTAAGTGTCTGACTTGGACTCAGGTCATGATCTCAGGGTCCTGGGATAGAGCCCCATGTCGAGCCCCACTATGGGCTCCCTTCCCTGTGGGGAGTCAGCTTGTCTGTCTTCTTCTGCCCCTCTCCCAACTTGTGCTCTCTCTCTCTCTCTCTCAAATAAATAAATAAATAAAATCTTTTAAAAAAACGCAAAGTAAGAGGTCATGTATGACCTGTGGCATCAGTTTCCAACTGTAACTAAGGCAAGTCACAACTTCACTGAACTATATTTCCCACACCTGTATATTAATATATTGATAGTATCTACCTCATAAGATCCATTACATAGATGAAATGCAAAGTGGGTATGAAATTACTGTGAGCCTTACACCAACAAGGACAGTAATAGTTATCATTATAGTCACATGCAGAGACTCCTCTACTTTGTGCCAAATCTGCTGGAAGAAAGAGAATTCTCCCATAACCTACTTAACCATTGCCTCCACCTTGCCACATCAGGTTTTACCAAACTGGTTCGGGTGTGGATAACCAGTCTAATTGAAATTCAGTGATTCCTAATATAAAACATTTCCTAGGCAAGACCTACCCAAGGATATGAATCTCTCTTTCAGTAAAATGGGAGCAGTGTGTTAAATCCTTACAATCTTTCTGAAACAAATATCCAACTCAAGTTGGCCGCTCCGGAGACACCACAAGGCCATAGACAGACTCAGTAAGCTATAGTCTGAATTCTGGTAAATAAATAGTGCCCCAAACTTCAGGGAAATCATAAAAGCAGGATGAATGAAAGCTGTGTCTAAAGTGCTCTGGCTGTTAGGCATGATCAACAGTAAAGCTAAAAATAAGCAAATATAGATGTGCCTTTACTTAACTCTGGAACTTTCACTTTATAGATTTTTATTAAAACACATTTGCAGAAGTCCAAGGGTTAGTTTGTGTTTTCTTTTTCTTTCTTCTTCTTCTTTTTTTTTTTTTAAACAATGATATATTGGAATTGTTCAATTGAAACCATATGTTGGCTCAATAATTCACATTTGCAAAATGTGTACCGTTTTAAGTCCCAATAAAAATGGAGGGGAGGGAACTAATGTAGCAAGATAAATACTCTTGGATAGATGGAGTTACTGTGTTTCCAGTCTGTTGGAAAGGAGGAAAGCCTCCTCCTTGATCAATTACCTCCAGAGCAGAAATGTAAGGCAACTGATGTAATGGCACATTGGCTTACTGGAAAACAAAATGGAATATATAAGTTGGAGAGAAAACAAACCTGGATTCAAAACCAGCTTTTCTGCCTATGGGCTCTGTGTCCTTTTAAAGCATTTGTAATCTCACTGAGACTCACTTTCATTTCTTATGTCATGAAGATAACAATGCCTACCTTGGATAATTTTTACAGGGACTAAACAGACTTTAGATAAAGCATTCTTTATGCAGAGTCATGGTTGAACTTAACACCAAGTGAAATGGATGACAACTTGAAGTTCATTCTATACTCTGCTCTTCTTTGTTTTCATTTCGTTTGTTGGTTTTGTTTGTTTTTGTTTGTTTGTTTCTGGACATTAATTACAGAAAACTGAAAAGCTGAATGGGATAGCAAATTTTTATGCCAAAACTGGAAGCTTGAACAGGAATGAACATGAATCTGATCAGTCATGAGCAACTTCTATGTATACCTTTACTCAATGAAAAGTTCTTCAAAGCTAATGTGTATCTCAGTGAATCAGGGAACTTAATAAAATGCAGAGTTTGACTTAGTGAACCTAGGGAAGATTCTGAAATTCTTTTTTTGTAGCAATCGCCAGGTGATAACAATGCTTAAACACGGTAAGTTTTGTTTTTTTGTTTTTTATTTTGCATAAGGGTTAATTCAAGGAAAATAAAAAGGTTTATAAGCTACTTTTTTTTCCCTTCAAAATTCTGTAGCTTTATTGAATTTCATGGAGAAAATTTTGTGTTTATTAGACTTTAGGGTATTAACAACAGCCAGCATTATTATTGAGATCTTACCATGGGCTAATTGCAATGCCAAATGCTTTATAGATATTTGTAAAGAGTCCTTATGTACCTATTACTGTGTTATGTAGCTCCACAATAAAAAACCAGAGACCCAAAGAAGTTAAATGACTTAACTGTGTAAATATTACAGCCAGATTGTTTTAAAAGAAGTCTCTCAGACTTTTGAGCCTGTGCAACTTTCTGCCTGTGGTTTTCAACCAAGTAAAATATCAATGATAAATTAGTTACCATACTTTACAAAAATGTTACCAAAAGAGAAAATCTGATATTGAAGAATATGGAAACTTCTTTCTAATCTCTTTGAAAAGAGCTTTAAAGTTCACAGGGGTTTTATATGCATTGTCTTATTTCATCTTGGGAAATCAAATTCAGTATTATAATTTTTAGTTCATGTATGATGCCTGGAGCAGGACCTGGCATATCATAAGGTTCAATAAATACTTGCTGACATTCAAAAATTATAACATCTTTGAATAACAACAACAAAAATTCTTGCTGAGGTAATGAACACACAGATGAACGAATTGATTTATTGGTAGTAATTGCCTACAGCCCTGCTAAGAAAGATATAAGGCTAAGATAGAAGGTATGCTGTGATAGATCTGTGATGTTTTTGATGGCTGTGGCACAGCCTGAGAAATGTAACTTCCACCTTTGTAGTAGGACCTCAGTCGTGGGGGGCAAAATTTAGCTTTAAATCCCTGGCTTAGTAGTACAGGCAAGACATGGGAGAAAATGAGGTTAAAAAACATGGGGAAATATGTATAAATAGATTGGCCTCTAAGAGTCTAATTCCAAAATAAAGATGCAATAGGAGATTAGAGATTGAAATGTAAAAGGGCTGGCTGGTTACTCATAGTCACAACCTGAATGATCAAAAACAGAAGAGGTAGAAGATTGAGGGTTTATCCACAAAGAATATGGAAAAAGAGAGAGTCAGAGTGGCCAACTAAAGACAATTCAGGGAAGATGGTGCAGTGGTTAAAGGTGAGACTTCAACCAGTCCTCTTATGGCAGGTAAATCCCCATGAGGAGATGAATGTCTCAGTTCAAGTTCACCTGGTAAAGTTAAACATTCAAAATATTGACAGCTAACTTACCTTGTACTTGGGATGTGCTAACTAGAGTATCTGAGTATGAAGTCTTCTCAGAATACTCTAGTCATTTCACATTCTTATATAGAACACTGAACAAAGACAAAGGTTGAGGCAGAAACTGACCTCTCTCAGGTCATTAAGGATAGGCCAGGTTGTGGTTTGGTAAAAAAATAACTGCAAAATGCAGCAGCAACCAGACCAGAACTCCATCTGTCACTTAGGCCCAGGGTCTACTTGGTTTAGCAGTGGCTTTGGCTCATTGCATCACTGGAAGAAACGGGCTGATAGAGGCTCCATCTTAATACAGTCTTCCATAGTCACTTTAGCAGCTGGAAGGGATGGCTTTCAATGTGAACTTCCAGGACCAATGAGCTCTTCAAGAGTTCTCTCCCATGGGGTGCCTTCAGCTCAGGTCATGATCTCAGGGTACTTTGATTGAGCCCCACATTGGGCTCTCTGCTCAGCAGGGAGCCTGCTTCCCCCCACACCCTCTCTGCCTGCTTGTGGTCTCTCCCTCTGTGAAATAAATAAATAAAATCCTTAAAAAAAAAACCAAAAAAAAAACTCTCTCCCAAAGACCAATATATTGCCTCTTAAGATCATATTCTTTACAGACCTGTACCATACCCCTGAAGCAAATAATACATTATATGTTAATTAAAAAAAAAAAAAAAGATCATATTCTGTGAGGTTCAGTCCTTGGCCCCTGTCAAGTAAGACCTGGGCATGACAATTCTGACAATTATATTCCAATATTTACTGTAGCAAAAGGACCGGATAAAGGATGTTATTTATATTCTGCTTTATTTGATGTCCATTAAAGCAAGAAATTCATTCTTTTATCACATATCATAGATACTTTGCTGATACTCTTGAGATAGACTTATGCTGAAAGATTCATTTAAAATAATAGAAAGGAACTAGGCCTCTTTTCTCTATATCAATCAATTCTACCTTTTGTTCATGATGATTCGAGATACAGTTAGTCCTTCCATTTGGGTTGTGTTTACTTTAAGGTCGTCCCCACTGAAGTTAACATTCTAAATCCTGGGGCATCCACTGTGAAGTGTTCTATGATCAGGCATGGTCTCAACATCCCTCGGTTCATATTCTTTCTGGGCCAACTGTTTGCTCTTAACTCAATCATCTGTTGCCCAGTAGGCAGGAGGGTAAAACTAAAAAGAAAAATTAACTGCCATGTCCAGTACAAATATGTCTAAACAAGAAGAAAACATGATAAAATAGAGGGGAGCACTGATACCAACAGATGATCATGGCAGAATATAAAGCTTAGCTCAGCATAAATAAGCACTTTCTGATAATGGAGTAAACTGCTTTTTTCTCCATCACTGGAGAAATTCCAACAAGTGTCATCAGGGACTGCTTGCTAGTGATAAGATTAAGAATATTCCTCTGTTGCACTGAGAGTTAGATTAGGTGATATCGAAGAAACCTCCTGGCCAAGAGTCCATGATTCATTGACTCCATAGAATAACATAAGAGAAATCAATTTGATTAGTATTATATCACATATAAAACACAAGTAATTTACCATGTCTTTATAGTAAAAAAAAATTTCCCCAGACTTTAACCCAGCACTGTGCAAACCCCAGAACAGACCCTATTTACTTGAACCCTAAGGAAGATGTGAAAGATGATAAAAAGGGGCCTTGGTATTACTATAAGATGTTACTTGTTTGCAGTTACATTCCTCGATTCTGCTGGTGGGTGGGGATGTGGCTGGAGAGAGCATGTGATTCTCAATGCCAAGATTTGTGTTAGAGAGCAGCTAACACCTCTTTTCTTTAGTACTGAGTCCAAGAACAGAAGTTTCTTGCACCACACCTGGACCTGGCCTACTAGAAATGGATATGCTCCGACAGGTGAATATGGCTCTCCCTTTCATTCTGCTCTTCACTTTTACCCAACTCACTCCCTCTTAAGCATGAGAATCTACGCTCATTGCCTTTGGTATAATAGCTATTAAGAATTTGAATATGTATTTGAAAATAAGTATGAAAATAAGTTTGAAAAACAGGAAAAAATATCCTTGAAATAAGGATGATCACAAAACAGTCTGTTATTTGTTGACTGGCAAGTAATACCTTTTAAGTGGTATTTAATACATTTTAATATAGCAGTAATGGATAACACTTTTGGACCCTGGAGTTATCCAAACCATCTGGACTTTTGCATGCATTGTTATGAAAGTCCCCATTACAAATTTTTTCTCAACAGATGTATTTTCCCAGAACATAACTTTGTCATATTATGGACATTCAATACTCAGAAGTGTATAGTGTATACAAGTGTATAGTGAATACTTACTCTAAATCATACCATGAAGTTTGCTTTGAGAGCAAGCAAATAATTTGGAACAAAAATAATGTCAAAGTGATTTTGGAGAGCCACACTAGCTTTAAAGCAGCCTTGGACTCCCTCATTCCTGTCCCCCCGGGCAAGGTTAGCACAGTGGCAAGGAGCTTGGGTTTTTCTATCAGGCAGAGTGTGTTAAAATCTCAGTTCCTTAATCTGCCAGTTTTATGACCAAGGGCAAGTTATATGTCTCCATGAGCTTCAAAATCCCTCATCTGCAAAACAGAGATGAAAAGTGGTAATACTGATTTGCGATGATTACATTAAGTGTTGTGTAAAGCACTCAGCCAGTGATAAAATCTTGCATTTCTTTAGTTCCAAAACACGTTTTCTGTAATGCTTTCACAGCTCTGAAGTTAGGAAGTGTCTTACAATAGATGTGTAGAGTGAATGTCTGACCATTAGCTTTTTTTTATTGTAATGTCAGTGCTTGACATTAAGCTTTCGTAGTCAAGGCATCCATTTCGAAGACCTTCATCTCAAATAAACACATTGGCAGCTACACAACTCGATAAAGGGCCAGGCCTCCCCACCCACCGAGTTTCCCCTTTTAAAAAGCTCAGTCTGAGTAACCCTGCTTTCCCTTCTCCAGGCTTACTTCCCACTCTTGTGTTTTAAATTCACCAATTAATAGTGAACCTGGGAAACCCTAGGTCCGTCTCTCTGTCTCATTCTTTCTCTCTTTACCTCTCTCTCTCTTAGTGCTACCTTACTCTGCGGCCCTGGGTGTGCTATCCACCTTCTACGACTTGTGAGTAATGAACCTTGTTTCAAAGCGCCCTGATGCGTGTTGTTGAGGTGTGTTCTGCAATCGTAAGAACTACAAGGGTCAGTCCAGGAAGAGAATTATCTCCAATTGGGACATGCCTGTGAGGGCTCAAATGAGTATGAGCCAGGCGAGTGTTCCCCTAGCATTTCAACCTTGACTGCATCATTTTCAAGAGGCTCAGAGCAACCCAAAACAAGAGAACAATTTGTAGTCCCTGTTGACCAGGGAGCATCTGTGAGGTAAATGTTGTTCTTTGTTCTTGTGTGAATTCAACTGCGGATGCCCACATTATTGTCACTTCAACTGACAATGTGCTTAGTTGTTTGTATATGTGCTGAGTGTCCTTGGCTTCCTCCGGTATCTTTTAAAAAGGTAGCACTGTGATTCCAATTGAAACAAAAGTTAAAATGTATGTTTGAGGTGACAGAAAAGGAATATTGTGACATTGATATTAAAGACACAAATATCATTGTTGAAAAATCACAAAATTCCGTATTTTCTTGCAAGCAAAAAAATCAAGACCTAAGAAAGATACCTGATGGGGAAAACAAAGGCAGAAAGAAATGCGGATAAAATTAAATTTCCTTATAACCTGCCACCCAGTGAGGCAGGTGGAGTGTAACATTCCTCCAGGAAGCTCCCAGCTGTCTGCTGATGCTTTCCTAGAGGGAAAAACAACAC
Organism: Mustela nigripes; assembly: GCF_022355385.1. Lineage (NCBI taxonomy): Eukaryota > Metazoa > Chordata > Mammalia > Carnivora > Mustelidae > Mustela > Mustela nigripes. The sequence continues at coordinate 26,327,511 of NC_081557.1, read as the reverse complement.
TGGCTTGACACTAGCTAGGCCTCTGGGATCCTGTGAGTGTTCTTTAGCATTTGAAAATCCTTGTGGAAACTTCCCTTTATACTTCCTTCCTCCAGCCGCAAAGTATAAAATCAGTTGCTTCTTACAGTCCTGGGGCAGCAGTTCTATCCACCCAAGTGTCCTGACCCCATGCTTCAATAAAGTCACCTTTTTGCACCAAAGACATCCTAAGAATTCTTTCTTGGCCATCAGCTCTGGACCCCAGAATTCCAAATCACATCAATACCTGCAAGTAAATGAGACCGTTAACATTTTCTTACTTAAGTATCTACACAAAGATCATCTATCAAACACCAAGCAGTAGAAATGAAGACAAGATAAACTGATACCAAGGAAGAGGTAAAAGGAATCTTACAGAAATGACAAACTGATAAGACCAATTCATATTTTACATAGCACAAGTAATGGGGTGTTAAACAAGAATTTGTAAGAAAGAAATATCCTTCCAACTTTGAGCTCAAGTTCCAATCTGTGGGATCATGAAGACTAAAACAAGAGAGGAAGGAAGGAAGGAAAGAGTTAATTTCTTTTGTACTTTCCTTTTAATATATGCCCAAAGGAATAAATCGTAAAAGTTTATGTTTAAATAAGTCGAAAAGGACTTTATCAATAAATTATTTCGGGGCTTCTGAGTGGCTCAGTACTTAAGCATCTGCCTTCGGCTTTGGTCATGATCCCAGGGTCCTAGGATGAACCCCACATTGGACTCCCTGCTCAGTGGGAAGCCTGCTTCTCCCTTTCCCACTCCCCCTCCTTATGTTCCCTCTCTTGCTGTGTTTCTCTCTGGCAAATATAAATAAATAAATAAATAAATAGTTTTAAAAATACTCTAAGATAGAATTCTGTTAAGTTTTATTGACTGTCTTTTCTTTTTTTTGGGTACACAAAATGATGGTACATCTTAAAGCTGATAACATCTTAGACTGGATGAAATATGATAAGAGTTAGCTATTGTTACAGCCATATCTCTGCAACCTTAGCAAGATTTCTCTCAAAAGTCTTCTTTTTTATAAAAAATATTTATTGATAGAAGACAGTGTCACTTTGCACTTTGAAAGTTGCTCCATAATTTTCAGAGTCCATTTTACAATAGGTACAGCAATGACCAAGAAATTAGACAAAACTTAGATATTCAGTCATTTACCTATTTCTTCCATATCTTGTAAGATTGGGTAGTCTCCTGTGACTTTTCTCCTGGGGAACTTTTGATAACACTTCTCAGCTCAGACACAGGACGGATGTGCCTGTTTAATCTAAGAAATGATTCAATAGATTTTGGATGTCAGGGCTGTAAGCTCCGCATCTGAGTAATAGTCTACAGACCAAAGCCGGTATTAGAGAGGGTTCTCAAGATCATAACCAGGGATAGCCCTCGAGGAATGTTGCCCATCGTCTAAATTTATCTCGCATGTTATCCTCTTTGCCCTTAATAACTCATTGTAGGTATGCACACCACACATGTTCATGCATTTCCGAGTACTCTTCTGACTCTCCACTGGCTATGAAACAACAGAATAAAACTAAACAAGGGCAATATGCCAGGAGAAAACATGTGCAATTCTAACAGAATGATAACCTGACTACATGTGGTTTCTTTTTGTTTGTTTGTTTTGGTTTGGTTTTGGTGTTGGTTTTTTTGGTCTCCTACAGTCTATTTGTGAAGGGATGCAGTGGAGGAAATGCAGATAAAAATAAAATAACCCAACTTGAAAGTTTTAAGCTCCCAATAGTTCCAATTCTGGCATACACAATGAATTTGCAGGAAGCTGACCAGTGTTGCCTACTGCAGAGAAAATCCACAAAAGTTGTATGGGCTGGAGGAAATAGGAAGAAGATTTTCAGAGAAAGTAAAAGAGGTAGACAGAATTTGGTAAGCCAGCATATTTTTGACTCCAAGAATAGAGTCCTAAAGTAGGAGTAAGGGAAAATAATAGAACCCCTAATATAAATAAGCTCAAATCCAAGAGTAGAAAACTCCTGAGGGCCTTTTTTTCTTGGGTGCAGCCTCGAAAAATGAAAAGCACCTTGAAGAAATATCTCACACTTGGCAGGACAGCAGTAGTAGCTGTGGTAGGGAGCCCATTGCATCTGGAGGTATTGAAGGCCAGCAAGAGCTTCCTAATCTCCCATGCTACCAGAGCATATAAAAGGGGAGGAAAGATGGCTAGGTAAATGGCCAGTTTTATGCTGATCTTCTAGTGTCCTTACCATGTCTGTCTTCTCATCCTGCTATTATCCTACTGCTGGATTTACCATGTGGTATGTCTGGTGGGTCCATGATTTATTCCATCATGGCAAGAGCCCTGTGTGAGCACTAGAGACTGTTCCCTCTAATCCTTTCAGTGGTTCTTTCTCCACTTCTGGTATTTTCCTTTTATGCATGTGCTGATCACTACTCAGCTGAAGACTTGAAGAAGACCCTCTACGGATTTCTGGGGGTCCTTCTCTGTGTGGTTCTAGCCTCTCCACGACCCTGCTCTGTGAACTCTAGTCAACCCAGTCTCCCTGGACCTCCACCCCCCTTCGCCACCTGATACTCCCTTCCTTATACTATCTCAGGTTTCCCAAATTTCTGGGGCCATCGTCTTCCTTGCCTGATGCCTAATGTTTTGAAAACTTTTTCAAAGATTTTAATTATTTATTTGAGAGAAAGAAAGTGAGACCACGAGCCGAGGGAGGGGCAGAGGGAGAGAGAGAGGGAAAAGCAGACTCCCCACTGAGTCTAAAGCCTGACAATGCAGGGCTTGATCCCAGGACCCTGAGATCATGACCTGAGCTGAAGTCAGACATTTAACTGACTGAGCCACCCAGGTGGCCCTTGAAAATTCTTATTTAATGTACCATGTCAGGTGTTGTAGTCATTTCAGGTTGGAGGGTATATTCATCTTCTGTCATCTCATCTTAGCAAGAAGCACAAAATCACAAAATAGTGTAATTTTTTTTTTCTAGTGTCTTAAATTGACTGGTCTTATTTGAGTTCATATATTCTGATGATACTCTGGGATGGTTTAGGATGGTCCTTTTCAAACAATAGTCCTTCTTCCTCAAATTAAAATGTCTATAAACATCTTCATGTTTAGGATTCTAGAGCTAAGATCCCAATGTATTAAAATATCTAGAGGGGAGCCTGGGTGGTTCAGTGGGTTAAGTTTCTGCCTTTGGCTCAGGTTGTGATCTCAGGGTCCTGGAATTAAGCCCTGTGTCCCGCTCTCTGCTCAACAGGGAACCTGCTTCCCCCTCTCTCTCTCTGCCTGCCTCTCTGCCTACTTGTGGTCTCTGTCTGTTAAATAAAGAAAATCTTTTAAAAAAATTAATTAAAAATAAAATAAAATATCTAGAGTAAAAGCAAACCACAAAAACATTTTGCTTACACATTGCCAAGTACCTAAAATCTGGATGTATCCAAGTAGTCTGATGTTTGATTTCATATAGACCTAATATCTGAATGCTTAGTTTTTCCTCCTTCCTGTCAGCTGTTGGAGCCCAGTACCCATGAGTGCAAACTACAGACTATTCACCATTCCAATGTTAATCCCTTTCTTCTCTTCAAACAGCTTTGGAATGTAGCCATACTGAACCAAGGAGGGTCCAGGAGGTTAAAAATAAGAAACATTTTTTTTTTCTAATTAGAGAGTGTAAAAATCATTCTAATTTTTCGAATTAGAGTTTAGAATTTAGTAATTTTAATGGCATTTTAATGACAAATCACTTTCGGTTATTTTTAAACTTGTTTATATTCTTCCTGACAGAAATATTTTTCTTCTCTGGGGATCATTTTGTCCTTTTCCATTTGGCTTTTACTTTTGAGATAAAGCCATTATCAATAAACCATTTGGGAGGACAAAAAAGAAAGATGGCCTATCCTAGGCAGAAAGCCCCATGCTCATCGTATCTAAACATACATGGACCCAGTGACACACCCCACAGGGAAATGGCTCAGTATACCTGATACTAACTAAATTCTCTAGGACTGAGAATGTTTTTATTTTGTGTTCTCTCTACATTAAATACTCAATCCTATTATGTTACTGTGCTGTCACAACAGTGTTATTCTAAGTCACAAGTCTTTTCACTATTCGTAAATTATAGTTTGCTGTCAGTTTATACCAGGCACTGGCCTACTTTGGGGGGAAAAAAAAAGGATTCTCTGTTTTTTAAAATCCAGTTCAGAGACTTTTTAAACATCATCAGTTACTTGGTTACTTGACAGACCTCCCTGGTAGCATATGCTCTATTTTTAAACTTTCTTAATATCCAAACTTCATTTTTAAATTTCTATACAGCTTTTAAAAAAACACTTCAAAAGATATTTTCAGTGAATTGTTCTAGGACCAAGACAGATTTTTTTTCTTACATCTTATTAAAGCCTGCCCTTTTTTTATTTTTCATCATTGAGAATGGGAAATTATGCTTTTCCTCCCATTTTCCTTGTAATATTTGCATGTAGACAACCACACATCTTCAAACTTGGTTTAACGATCCCTGAAGGAAGACATCATTTACATTAAAAGAAATGAAAGAGGAAAAAATATGGTAAGTATCTAATGATGTAGATTTTTAAAAATTTTCTCATGTACATTACAGGATATAATTTAGCCTCTGAAGCTACATAATAGAAATTCCTTCATTTAGGTGGTGGTATGAGGCAAAATCTGGGAAGCAGCAGTCTTAATAAATATACAAGGGACTTGGACATGAGAAAGGAAAAAAAATTAAAATCTAGTCGTCTTGGCTTATTTAGCTTGACTGTAATCCCTGGATTTTAGGATTTCTGGTTAGAAATCCTACCCAAGAGTAGAGACGCTTTATCACAAAATAACACTCTCCAACACTTGCAGATTGCATGCCCCCTTACCTTGCCCTCCAGCCCAATCCTTAATATTGGCAATGAAAATCCCAGACCAAAAAATCTAGGAATTTAACCTCAAAGTCCACAGTAATAGAATGTGCTTTTATTTTGACAGTGGAATGAATCTACTAGAGGTTACCAAATCCGAAGTGTTTAGGTATCCTGCTCCAGGGCCAAGTGGTTTAGGAGACTAATGCAAATGAGTGTCTGCTGTCTGCAGTCCCAGGATCAGGATAACAGAGAAGCTTTCTGCCTAAAGAATGTAAAGTCAGGAGCTTTGTGAGGTGGGTGCTTTCAGAATGCAAGATTTTCTGTCTCTCGGTACTATTTTCCTTCCTTTGTTTCTCTTTTTCTTCCTAAATGTCATACCATATCCTGCTATGGAAAATGCAAGAAAGGCAGACCAAATTAAAGAATAACATACATAAAACCTCCATAGAAATAAGCATGTTACCTTTTGTCATATTACCATCTTGGACTTGTATTGTTTTTACTGTTTTCTTTAGTAATCATTTTTCATATCGTATTGTATCACAACACTTTCTCATTTTATTAAAAATATCTTAAATTTAACTTTCAGGGGTGCCTGGATGGTGCAGTCAGCTAAGCCTCTAAGGCTTGGTTTTAGCTCAGGTCATGACCTCACACTCATGAGATTGCAACCCACGTTAAGCTCTACACTCAGCATGGAGTTTGCTTAGGTTTCTCTTTCCTTCTCCCTCTGTCCCTACCCATGGCGCTCTCTCAGTCTCTCTCAAATAAATAAATCTTAACAAAAAATTTGATTTTCAAAAGATGTAAAATCTTTCCAACTTAAGGATACACTAGGTATTTAGTTTAGTTTTTCTTTTTCTTTCCTCTTTGGGACATTTTGTTTATTTTTACCTTTCTATTACAAAAACAATGCAGTAGTGGATGTCTTTGTTTATAAATCTTTCTATGTTTTTCTTTTTTCTTTTTTTTACAAGATTTTATCAGTGAGAGAGAGAGAGACAGAGAGAAAGAACACACAAGCAGGCAGTGTGGCAGGCAGAGGCAGAGAGAGAAGCAGGCTCCCTGCTGAGCAAGAAGCCTAATGCAGGACTTGATTCCAGGACCCTGGGACCATGACCTGAGCCAAAGGCAGCTACTCAACCGACTGCACAACCCAAGTGCCCCTTTCTATGTATTTGTACATATTTATGTTTCTGGCATATATTCTAAAAACAAAATATCAGGACCAAACATATGAAAAATTTTAACTCTCTCAATACAAATAACCACATTGCTTTGTAGAAAGGTCAGACCCATTAATATTTCCATCTTCAATACATAAGAACATTTATCTTTCTATGTCATTATAGCATTAAGAAGTATAACTATTTTACGCTAATATTAGAACAAATACTATCTCACTGTTACTTTCATTTCTGGTTTTTCATTATTTACAAGGCTACCTACCTTATATGTTAAACAGGAATGTAATTTTCTCTACTGAAAATTGCCAACTTGTGTCACTTGATCATTTATCTTCTGAGGTTCTAGTGTTTTTCTTATTGGATTTTATGAACTCAATATATACTAAGAATGTTAAACATTTCTTATCAAAATGTGCTGTAGGGGCGCCTGGGTGGCTCAGTGGGTTAAGCCACTGCCTTCGGCTCGGGTCATGATCTCAGGGTCCTGGGATTGAGTCCCACATCGGGCTCTCTGCTCAGCGGGGAGCCTGCTTCCCTCTCTCTCTCTCTCTGCCTGCCTCTCTGCCTACTTGTGATCTCTGTCTATCAAATAAATAAATAAAGTCTTAAAAAAAATGTGTTGTCATTGTCCCAATGCACAATTGTGACAATAACAAATTTCACATATGCTTTTGTATGTAATCAAGTCTACCATACTTTCTTTTTATAGATTTTTACATTGTTTTATTTTCCGTTTGTTCTTTGGTGAAAATAAAATAAGAAAAACTAAAGACAAACTAAAGACTAAAGACAAGGCAGGCTGTGACCCAGACTCACTCTTGACAAATTAAGAGTTGTTTATTATGAACAAAAGCTTTGCCAGAAAAGGTTGTCAGCAAATGAGTATGTTTCCCCAGTCCAAAGAATTTTTCGTTATGGGATCCGTAGATCCTATGGAAGAGTCTTAATCACTCTAATGAATTGTGTCTTAAGTCTGTCCCATTGAGCCCTCTCATGTCCGTGGTTCAAAACATATGGTCGGTATTAAATTGGTAACCTCACTTATAATCGCTGGCTTAATAAACTCCAACAACAAATATTTGCAGAGCACTTACTCTGACCTAGGTCAGATTGAAAAACATCCCAGGTTGAACCAAGAGCATGCCCTAAACAGATAAAATACCTAAAGACCATATTTAAGTAAATTGCTATATCTCAAATGTCTCTGTGAGTCTACTCTTCTGCCTTCATCTGTTCGACATTTAGGGTCATCAGCACTAAGGGCCAAATGAGGAGTAGTTAACGGGAGGGAGAAATTAAGTGTCGGCGTTCATTAAGCAGCATAAACAAAGCTGCAAAATAAGAAGTGGACGAAATTGGGTCTAGCCTGGAACCAGGATCTGCTAATAAGCTTTCTGAAGTGCATTCAGACTTTTCCTCCCAAAGGCAATATCGACAGGCCCATTTTGACTCATCTTCAAAATAACCCTATCATCCTCTTCCAACTACATTTCTTTAGAATTAAAAACTGGATTTGGATTTGGATTCAAAACATAATCAAGGACTTTCTCGCTGCAAGACAATTTCTAAATCTCCAAGATCTTGAAAAAAGGCAGCCAAGGACCGAGAAATACAAGCATGGAAGCTGTTCTTGTTTTCTGACACAGAAAGTGAAATGCTATTACTAGTCCTGCCACATCCCTCCACTCCCCACCCTAACTGATTTCTGACGGGCATCTGTTCAGCCATTCTGTGGACTCCTTTATAAGTTTTATTAAGACCAGAACCGACAGAGGTCCTTGAATAAGGGGACTGACTCAGTCCCGTTGTTCGTCAGTAATCTCAGTCAGTGGCTCTTGGACTAAAAATTTCATGACACATGTCCTGTATCCAAGCTCAGATGTGAGCTTTCATTCTGTTACATCATCACACTCCTTGCAGGCCTCTCTCACAGATCCTCATCAGACACTTCCACGTGCAGGCTCTTTGCACCCCATGTCCCCTGCACTGTCAGTGGGTTATACAGCTGCTTCTGCTTCTCCTTGTTTTCCCATGTGGTTGCTGAACAAAGGGCTTGCAGAATCAAAGTGAAACTGGTATATCCTCTCTCTTATTCTAGATCTCTGCCTTTTCTCATCTCCCCCAGTTCTATTGGTCTTTATGATTGAAATGATGAGGAAAAAAAAAAAAAAAAACATTGCCCAGAGAGGGGGAAAAAATGAAGTTTGATTCTTCTCTAAATTAGCTGAATTATAACCCAGGACATGTACTTCCAATAACAGTAAAGTGAAAATCTTCACCAGGTAAATAGCAAAGTACCCTGCAGAGTGGTCTGATGCTTCTGTAGTTTACAGACCAGAACACTATGGGACCATATGTACAGCCTGTTGCATAGTTTACTCAGGACGGGTCAAAAGTCGCCCTTATGGGTGATACTCCCATTTGAATGTTCTAAATATTGGAACTCACAGGACTTTTCCCCTTCTCTCCTGCCAGATTAAGTGTGAGACATCACTGGTTGACTGTTGGCCAGACAAAATGTGTATTCAAATAGATAGATTATCTGACCGTCATTAAATAATGGAATTCCTTAAATTCTACAGTTTAACTATCACAACAAATATTTGGCTCTTGCTATATCCTTGGCTCTGTGCTAATCACAGAGAATATAAAGGTAAATAAAATACACCCCTACCCTTGAGGAATTCACAGTCAAGTGGGGAAGACAGACTAGTTCATAGATAATCCAATATAATGCAGCACACTTAATAGAAGAACAAAGAAAAAGTACCATTGAAACACTAATCCCATTGCAACTGATGAACCACTAAACTCTACCTCTGAAACTACCAATATACACTATATGTTATAAATGCTCTATATAAACTCTACCTCTGAGACTTTAATATAAACTGTATGTTAATTAATTGAATTTAAATTTAAAGAAAAGAAAAGAAAAAGAAACATTAGTTGCAAAAAACATCTTGCAGAAACACTAAGTAGGAAGTGACCAACTTCACCTAGGGTGCTAAGATATATTCATTAAGCACTTCCTATGACTGTATTAGGCACGTGAGAGATAGAAGGGAATACCCCTCCTGTCTCTCTGTAGTGTAAATTAAGCTGAAAAGACAAACTAGAACAGATAAGTACATAAATTAAAGTACAATTATAAACAATAGAAAGTAACGTGAGGGAAGAAACAGAGTGGTATAAAAGGAACCGATAGGGAGAACTAATTAAAATTAGGGAATCAAGGAAGGGTTTTTAGAGGAAATGCCATTATAGCTAAGTCATGGAGGAGAGTTACTGAGTCACCCTGACTTGCAGTGGACTTGAATTTGGTGTTAGCATGTTGGTGATATTTGTTACCTCAGCATATCATAGCCTGCTCTCACTAATGGAGACAGACCGGGAGAAAGGAACAGACTCTCTTCCCACATTATACTTATTTCCTTGTAAGCATTCTTATTACGTTTGCATGGGTGTGTTATATTTCCTCTATTTCCTGGGAACTTTGTGATTGCTTTGGTTAAGAATTGCCCCTAACCAATGTTCTTATAGCAAATAATAATAACCTCTTCACTGAGTTAATGTGACACATAAAAGATTCTATCATCAAAATCTATTCCACTCTCTCCCTTTTCTTCCTTCTTTACTTGCTTCCTTTCTTCCATCCCTTTACTTTCTACCCTCTTCCTTTCTTCTTTTCTTTCCTACTCAACCATTTCACTTCCTTTCTCCTTCCCACCCACTGTAAAAAAAAAAAAAAAAAAAAAAAATGGCTGCTCAATAAATACTAGTGATTACCTGTTAATTGATAAAATAATACCCAACGTGCTAAATACTGGGGCTTTCTTATCTTCTCCCCTTTGTCTTCCTTTTCTCTCTTGTCCCACCCCAGAACCCCTACTCTGGTCCAAGCTAACTCCCTTGTTTTTTCCTTCTCTGTCATGGTTTAGGGATTCATCCTGATAGTTTGGGAGAGGGGAGCTTTTGAGAGTGAGAGCTTCCACTTCCCAGAGACACCATTTGAATGTCTAGACTGCGTAGTGGGACCTCATCTAATACAAGTCTCTTTGTCTATAAAAATTCCACTATTATCATAATCAGAAACAGTCAGGGGATCATAAAAATCTTTGGCAAGGGGAAATCATGGAGCTTAGGAAATCTTATAGGTCTTTAGGCTCATGGTGTCAGCCTGATTTCCTGCTTCCTTCTCTGAAGTGGACTGGACCAAAGGAACAACAAGATTTTAAAGTGCACCAAAAAGAAGAAAGGATACCCAAGCTGTAAACTAGCCAACCCTGCTGGCGCTGCGTGGCAAGTGTTGCAAATAAACAGCTGGTACTGGGTGAAGGTGCTTCCAGGCCACTGGTCCTGGGGTCCTCTTTTATTCTTAAATTTATCCAATTCCTGCCTTTTGACTTCATCTTGTATATCTGGGTTTGGACATTTCCTCTGGCCCTATTTACTTCAGGCCAATCGTTAGAAGCCCACCTTAACTCTGACTCTAGTAGATCAGCCCGAGACGTGATCGTACATTTATAAGATCTTATAAATAAATAACTTAAAAATGAGCAAGATGAAGTTTTAGTGCAAAAAGCTATGGCATGCTGGAGCTAACTAGCACTGGCTCGTGAGAACCAACTCTTAGGTTTTTAGGAATTTAGCAAGTCAGTTGTTAAACAGAGTCATTATTGAAAATCATGGTACTTAAATATGTAGTTAAATAAGTCATATTAAAATGAAGGGAATGCATATGTAAAACTTATCACTTTGTGATTGCTTTACTATTTCCTATGTTCTTGGGATTATCTGGATCGAATTTATCGTATGATGGAAATGCTATATAATGGTGTGTCATTGCACACATCTTCCTAACTGCATTCAGTGACCCAGGCATGGTGAGTGTATTCACACCATATAAATCAGCAAATGTTACCAGAGCTTTTTTCTCCCATAGGCCAGCTGTTAAATAGTTGACTACACACAACTAGAAGAGTGCTGGTGTCTTTCGGAAGTGGTTAATAAAGACAGATGCATGGCATAGGGAGAATATTTGTAGTTACTTCCCCCAAAATCCATTCTCATAATGTCCTCTTCCTAAATAAGACCTTACATTTTTCACTTATGTAGTTTGCATGGTCCCTTGCCTTCAGGTGCAGAACAGGACCCTTATTGTCTCAAGCACAGTGGCCAGTCCCCAGCCTCTGACTACTGTCAGTCTGGTTCAAGGATGAATTAATGGTCCAAATTGAACCAACATGGCCACTGAGGCTGATTTTGAAGGACCTGCCATTCATAACCTGTCATTCCTACTATACAGGATCAAGGAAGTTTGTAACTGTGGAAGACACTGATAGCTATCTTGGAACCACAAATGAAAAGGACTACCCAAGAATGCATTTAAGCTGAGGAAATAGAACCCAAAAATGGTGAGAGAGAAACTAGATTCTGGCCCAGGCGCAGACTGAAAATCTAATTATAGACTTTCTGTAAGTCAGTGAATTCCTTTTTGACTTCACCATGATTGAATTAGACTTTCAGTTACTTGTACCAAAGTGATGCCTTCCTGATACATGACATGGAGTTTATATCTTTAGATGGGGTCATTGTAGGAAAAAGTAAATACTCTCAGTCATTCGTATCAAGATTATTTGTGTAGATATGCCTGACTCTTTAACCAGGGAGCAAACTCTTTGTAGGCTAAAACTTTTTATTGCACATCACTGTTTCTATAGTTAACTCAACACTGTGCCCTGCACAGAGTAGGGAGCAAGTAGTAATAAGTATGTAACTTAGGTCTGCTTAACCGATTCGGTTCGTAAGTCAGGGAGGGATTGTGCAAGAAGTGGAGTGAATCCGAGTAAATTCCTCTTCCCTTCTTTGGCCCAGCGGCCAATTTGAATCCATCTGTTGTCATTTGTGAATGTCCCAGGAAAAAAAAGAATGAAGTAATATGGCTCTTGAGTCCAACAGTCCAGTCTCTCCAATGAAGAAGGTGGTAGTTTTCTGCTGGAATGCAGTGAAAAGAAGTCATCATCTTTTGGTTAGCGTAATCACCAAGAAAATTCCTTTTGATCATGTTTTCATGATGCCAAATATCTGGATAAGAATTAAAATGTGCAGTCAACATGTCTCAAAAAATCTAGGCCTGTGGCACCACGGTGACGAAATACCCAGTTACTTAGCCAGACTTCTCCTCTATCCATGAGTCTCGGCTTCCACAGCTCTGGTAGCCGTATCTATAATAGACTCTAGCATAGAGTAAATGCTCAATAAACATTTCTTGGACAGATGAGTTGGCCCGATGGATGCCAATTTGTTAATTAACTCATAGATCAGAAACTAAAATGGCCTGGTGGAAAAAAAAATACTTTTTTTTTTTTTAATTAAATGAAAAGACCCTGTGTTGGCTCTAATACAGTCTAACATTGTGACTACAAATGATTTGTTTCCCATCCTGTCCCTTGGTTTCTCCATCCGGAAAATGGAGATAATAGTGCCAGCCCTACATTCTTCAAAAACTTTGAAGTATCTCAAAAGAGACAGTAACTGCAAAGGCGTTAGGCTAAAGATACATTGCCAAAGCTTAGCACGGATACATTTTCATAGGATTAAACACTTATCTCAGTCGTCCACTTACTTATTAAACTGGCAAAATTCCATTTTCAGTTTTTATTCCTGTACATACTAGCAACCGTGCATTAATCATTTTCTATATTGCTATTGCTTCCAAAGTATTGTTACTAACATCTCTAACCATTTCCAAACAAAACTGCCACATCCAACACTGCAAATTTGCCTTCGAAGTCACAAACCTTTTAATGTTGAATTTTTAATGATAAAAATAGAGATACTTAACAAATCTAATCAAACGGGTACTTATTTAAAATGTGAAGTAGTATTTCTCTAGGGTAATCACGCTTCCCCTAAGACATTAATAGCAAATCAGTCTTTCTGTCATGGGCATTCTATTTACTCTGTTCTCATTTTCTCCTTCAAGCTAAATTCTATTTTGCATGGTCCCCTTTCCAGTCTTAAAAAAAAAGATCCTGTACCTTTAATAACAGAGACCTGGTGAGAGGTTTCTTTCCAAACTTGTTCCCTGGCTTCCAAGTGACGAAACCAGCTGTAATTTGAGAGCAGAGAGATCCTCAGGATATCATTAGCCAAAGGAAAAGCTCCACATTCCCACCCAGTCCAGAAGTTGAAATCGTATCAGAAGGCAAGAGCCTTTCTCTCCAGCTACACGCTCCACCTCTTAGGAGCAAGGGGGAACTCCGAGGGACAGTGGGGCACCAGAGCCCTGGAGCTGGGGTTCCCTCTCCTGCCTGTGATCCCGCCGCCACCGCCTGGAAGGAGCAGGCAGCATTCCAGTCCAGAGCACAGGAGCAAGAGCCTGGGTGCACCCTGTGCTGTGTGGCTGTGCTCCCCAGGCACCGGTGACACAGCCACATGAAGCCTGCTGGGGAGGGGGGGCCAGGGTGCAGCAAGCCTGCGGGAACTGAGGCTGTCACCGTCTTGGAAAGGCACTGACTCCCAGGGGGACCCCCCCTTCTTCGTGCCTGGACGGACGGTCTTCTCCCGGGGTCCCCGGTCACCCTGACTCTCCAGGATGGTGTTCCTGAAGTTCCTCTGGATGGGTTTCTTCTGCCACCTGTGTCAGGGCTACTTCGATGGCCCTCTTTACCCGGAGATGTCCAATGGGACTCTGCACCACTACTTCGTGCCGGATGGGGACTATGAAGAGAATGATGACCCTGAGAAGTGCCAGCTGCTCTTTAGGGTGAGTGACCACCGGCGCTGCTCCCAGGGGGAGGGGAGCCAGGCCAGCAATCTGCTGAGCCTCACGCTTCGGGAAGAGTTCACTGTGCTGGGCCGCCAAGTGGAAGATGCTGGGCGTGTCCTGGAGGGCATCAGTAAGAGCATCTCCTACGACCTGGACGGGGAAGAAAGCTATGGCAAGTACCTGCGGCGGGAGTCCCACCAGATCGGGGATGCCTACTCCAACTCGGACAAGTCCCTCACTGAGCTGGAAAGCAAGTTTAAGCAGGGCCAGGAACAGGACAGCCGGCAAGAAAGCAGGCTCAACGAGGACTTCCTGGGGATGCTGGTCCACACCAGGTCCCTGCTGAAGGAAACGCTTGACATCTCTGTGGGGCTCAGGGACAAATACGAGCTGCTGGCCCTCACCATCAGGAGCCATGGGACCCGGCTAGGTCGGCTGAAAAATGATTATCTTAAGGTGTAGGTGGAAGGGCAAACTGCCAGGGAGAGGACAGCAAGTGAGCCCGGTTGTGGAGGGCGGGGACAGAAGACAGGGCTAACATTTCTTTTGTGCTTCTTATTTTTTATATCTGGATTTGCACTTGGAGAATGATCTGAAGTGATCTTTGAATAAGTGAGAGTCAAGTTGTTTCATTTTTGTACATTATTTATGGGATTGCTATTGATTTACTTGGAAAGAACAACTTAAAGCCATGCCTCCTGCCTTTGCTAAAGGACTTTATAACTCTGCAGAGACACCTGTTTCAGCCACATCTAGAAGGACGCAGTTTGTGCAGTAGGGAGCGATTAAAATTCCCCACCCTGGAGATTATGTGAAAATACTTAGAGAGGATAGTGCAGAGCTCCTTTTCGCCTTCAGCCTTCACTCCTGGGCTCTGAAACTTGTCAGCTGTCTGTTTTTCAGATGAGGTCTGAGGTGCTGCTCAGCCTTCCTACCAGCTGATGGAATTTGCCAGTTTCTTGTTCTCTTTTTCTCTCTTATTTATTAACCATGGTCTCCAAGGTTTTGTTTTTTGTTTGGGGGGGGTTTTGTTCATTCTTTGTTTTTGTTTTGTTTTGTTTTGTTTTTTTGTTATTCGTAAGAGTATCGCCTAGAATTTGTACGCAAATCGTCCTTTGCAGGGCATGTCCGAGGGGCCTCTGTGAGTGTTAAGTTGAAGTGACCACATTTAAGAAGTGCAAGCTTTGTGGTGGGTACAGACTCAATGTTGCTAAGCTGATTTGTTGTGTCTCTCATTGTATGCCTGTGTCCTCAGAGCTACAGTCCGTTACAAAAAAGTAGATAGATTGTTTGAACCCACGTCTGAATGTCGATGATGCAGGTTACCAATGTATTCGTTCTGGGTTTGGGGTTTTGCTTCTGTTTGAGTATTGGAAACTTGTACTTCAAGTAAGGCGGGGGGGATTCTAATTCTAATAATTCCTTCACTTAGTTTTATTATTCAGCCAATAAATATGTTCTCGTATAACACTGGCTTATTTTCTAATTGATACCCATAACTTTCAAAGTGCGAAGAGGAGTACAGTGCAGGAGGAAAGAGATGGGTGGGATTTGAGCCAGTTTACTCAGCGTATCTGATCAAGAAGGCAGAGGGATGGCTACGCATTTGGCAATCAACACTTTCCTGGCCGCCCTTACCATCCCCAAAAGAAAAAATCTAGGTCTTGCCAGAAGTTGATCTCTGCTGGTCTGCCTAAAAACTCCATTCCCCCCCCCCACTTTTTCCCATAGAAACAACTGGAAAATTTATGACAAGGCTCAAAAGTTATATGCCCTCGTAATGCAGATGGAGGGCCCATGCTAAGTTACAGGAACTATAATGATGTTTAATAATTTTGAAGCCAGGTCTGTGTTATTGACTAATGATTTCAAAAGATGGAAATGCCCTTTATTTCATGTCTTTCCCCAGGCTTTCCCTCTCACCTTAAATGTTTTCCTTTTATACACACACACACACACATACACACACACAGAGGAAAAAAAATAAATGTTCATATCTACTCTTCAAACATTGAAGCATTTTTTTCTCTCCCATGCATGAAGAATCCAGTTTTCTATGTTTATAATGTGTCCAGTATATTACTGTAGGGGATACTGACACCCAGAATGGCTGACCCTTGTTGCAACAGCTTGAGGACTCTTAATGTGCTCCTTGCAAGGATGTTGAGGCCTGTAACTTTGCATAGCTACCTCATTGTTTAAAATATAAAAGAACAATGCATGGAATAATACTTAAAATAATCATTTGTAATCTTTTTGCATCACTCAGGAGACTGCTTTTAGCTGCCTTTATACGGGTGTGTGGGGAGAACATAAATGATTGTTGAAAAGTGTTTACTTCTTTATGCTATGAAAGACGAGGGAAAAACAGCAGAGGCAAAGGAGATGCCGTTTGGCACTTAAATGATTGTAGTTTGTAGTTACAACATTTAATATCTCAAAATTTTCCTATCACTCACTTCACAGGACTCAAGTCTAATCCATGGACATATTAAATGTCATCTCTTCAGTCTCCCCGTCTGTAATAGGAGAATATTAAGCACATGGCACGGTTAGAAAACTGGCTTCACTGTGCATGCTAATTTCAATCAACCCGTAACGGCTGCATACACTATTGGGCTAATAATGATTTAGAAGGCACAGATGTAAAGAAGGCTGTCCCCAGTTAGAGAAGCCTTCCATGGGTGCAGAAAGAGGCGCAGGGGCACATCTGCTACAAATTTGAAAACCCTGAAACACATGATGTATGAGGTTCTTTCCAGGGCCAACATTCTATGAGTCCTGCAAAACCAGAACGAAATTATCTGACATTGAATCATCCATTCAAAGCTAGATGTACAGCCAGTAATCCCACAGCATCTTATGTAAATGGCCTTAGAGGGCAAATGAGAATTTCCAGGTGGGGGGAGTGAGCCGCCCTAGATACCAGCACAGAGACTAACATCTTGAGTCTTTTCCAAATCCTCTTATGGGGGGAGGGGAGGCAGGGAACAGACCCACTCACCTCTTTCCTCCTGACTACCTTGTTATGCTTATTAGGACCTCCTTACTCCCCAGGTGACAGATTCTTTTCAATAGTGCTTCTTTATTTCTCAGACCATGAAATAATATTTTGAGAATCTGAAGAAGACTACATACTTTCTTCCCTGAGAAATCTGACAAAAATATCCATACAATTTAGGATATGCTTTATTTTTATAAATACCAATCCCTTAAACTTGCATCAGGTAGGTTGCATCCCTTAAGGATGGGATGCACGTATCCCTTAGCATGCATCAGGAGTTAGGTTGTGGGTAATTCTGGGATACCACAAAGCTATGGGACTTAATCTAACTAAAAGTTTTAAAAAGCCTCTTGGAGTTTTATTTGAGTAAGAGACATTTTTGTTATTGTTATAGTTTTCAGTTAGCTTATTTTTAATGTTTTATTGACCTATTTGAAAGAGAGAGAGAAAGAAAGAGAGCACAAGCAGGGGATGGGGGCAGACTCCCTCCCCACTGAGTGGGGAGCCCAGTGCAGGGCTTGATACAGGACTGGACCCAGGACCCTGGGACCAATGACCTGAAGGCAGATGTTTAATTGACTGAGCCACCCAGGAACCCTAAGTTTTGGTTCGTTTTAACAACAAAACTGCTAACTTTTTTGAGAACTCAGGGCCTGTGCTAAGAATATTGCCTGAAATACTTCTCTTAATTCTAGCAACAAACTGTGTAAAGAAAGTATCATAGAAAGGGAATTATGCCAAGTGCTTCAAACACTTGACACCTGACACAGAGTGAATCCTCGATAAATGTTTAATGATTATTTTGGTAATTGAGCCCAGAAAGCCTAGAGAACTTTCTCAAGATGAGAACTGTGTCTTATATACTTCACTATGTACTCCCCTTTTAAACTGATGGTTATCTAGTAGAGTATAGATCAAATAAAAGAAGAATGTGGAGGGTCGGGGTGCCCTGGAGCCACCAGCTGTCTACTGCAAATGCTGTCCCTATAGGTCTGTCAGCTGACATCCCATAACAGTTCAGATGTCTGACCTCTGTCAGTCAGAAGCTGAGGGGCTCCTGTGTTTACAGAATTTCTCACTGCTACTTTCTGTGTGATGCATTGTTAAATGCCACTACTCCCCACTCTCCCAAACTGATCATGTGAAAATTTCCATATCCTTACTTTGAAGCATTCCATAGGTGTCTGTCTGTCTAGAGTCTGTTGATAAAAAACACCAGGCCTTGTTAGCCTCTGCAACCACCAGGCCACACGCCTAGAAGCTGGCAGAAGCCTGCTGGTGGAGATGTGTTATGAAAGGCAGCAGGGAGAGGCTGTGCCACAGCTCACATACTTTTCATTGTCTTTTAAATTCTTTCTTATAACTCTGCTAAGGAAATAGGCTCAAAGCTTTCTAAGAGAAGCCTTGAAACATAGATTATAAACTATTTTAGCAAGTAATAAAAATATCCATGAAAACCACTAAAGATAGGAAATCATTCTAAATGGTTAGCATGCTCAAACTTCCCTTGGGACATTTTTCCGAGGATGTTAATAAAATCTTTTTGATAAGAAACAATAATCGGTTGTGAAATATAAATGCTAACTGTGGTTTATCAGTGTTTTCATACAAAATCAGTGTTTTCGTAAAGAACAACTGGAGACAAGTCTTGGTTAGAAATAGAATACAGAAATGCAGAAGCACAATTTGCTGATCTAGAGAATGAGATTCTGTACATCATCTTAGCAATTTTGGAGTTGGGGTTATCCTTAGGAATACTATCTCCAGAGTCAAGATCCCGATGGGTATGTCATTCATCCAGCATTTTTAAAAAGCCACCATATAAGGTACCCACAATAGAAAATGGCATGTAGACATGTGAGAAAAAGGAGAGCTAGACTAAAGATCATAGTACCATGTAGGACTGGCAAAGTACAAGCTTCTGTGGGAGCTTAGCAAGAACGTAAGCTAGAATTGTTTGGGAAATGTAAAGCAGTGTAAATAAAATAAGGATTTGGTGTAATGATACATTCAAAAGATATAAGGCTTTCATTGTTGTTGGTATTATTGTTGTTCTGCTCTTAAATAACAATTTTTTCCAACTATACAAGCCATAGCTGTTGTATTCTAATGACATATAAACAGCAAAACACAAAGAAAACAAAATCATTCCTAGTCCCCCAGCATACACCTACTATTTGCATTTTAGTGTACTTACTTTTTTAGTATTTTTTAATGCATACCTATGTAACTATATTTTCCTTTGGGAAAAAAATGATATCCTAGTAATACATTGGTGTGTAGCATGTGTCTATTTTAGATATTCGTTATGTTCAGTAGCATAGATTTTTAAAAAATGCTTAAATCTCCCCCACGGTACTTCAGGAAGCAGAGGTTCCGGTTTCTAGATCTTGTCTTACTATGTATTAGTTGTACAGTTTTGAATAAATCCCTTAAGTGATCTGAAATTCCAACCTTTTGTTTGCAAAATGCAGATAATAGCCAATATTTATTAAACGAGCACCGCTCAAAGTATTTCTGATGCATTATCTGACATAATCTTCCTAGGGTTATATTTCAGGTAGCTGTTATATTTTCTAAAATTTTGAATAAAGAGACTGAGGCACAAAGAGTAAGTTAAGTGACTTACCCAAAGTCTCATAGCCAAACAGGAATGGAGTCAAGATTCCAAAGCAGGCGGGTTGTCTCCTCTACTTCCACTAGTGATGAAAGTCTTTTCCGTTCTAAAGGTGGGAGACGAGACACGTGATTTCTTAACTCCCTACCTATTCTAAATGGCCTATGAAATGAACATTTTCCTAATATGATTTTCTTAATTGAAAAAAAAAATGCAAATCCAGTTTCTCTCAAAGAACTTATTTCTCTGCTCAATTTTATGTTGGATGAAGAATCTCCTTCACATGCATGTGTCGCTCCATGATTCTTTGCGTAAGAGCAACCGGCTTCTTGCTAAATCTTGTATTTTCCAAGCACTTTCACCCATATTATCACAATTGACAACAAATGATTATTGATGCTGAACTGGCCAGGACAGTTTGTGGTGTTTAGCATTTGGTGATGGGAGCCCAGTGTTCATACCTAGACAAGTAAATACTCAGAAGACTGAGACAAGTTACTCAGTCAGCAGATGGAAAGATTCCTTGTCTGGGCTCCATACCTTATAGGTCTGCCTTTCATGCATCCATTCTTCCATTCAAAATACACTCACTGAGTGCTTGCTAACATGTATACTAAAAATGGAAAAAAATACAGCCATTGAATCCTTCCTGGGTATCAGGCCCTGATCAGGATACAGCAGTCAGACAAAATCCATGTTCTCCTCAATCTTATATTGAAACATGCAAGTTTAATGAATCATTAGGACTCCTCTTGTGGGGAGATAACAAATAAATGAAAATATCTGTAGAATGGGATATTAGGCAGTGATACATACTATTTTAGTTAAGATGGCGTTAAGGAAGACCCCTCTGAGTAAATAAGAGATATTAGAACAGAGCCTTAAATGTTGTGTAGAAGACCAAGAAATTAAATGTTAGAGGAAAGAGTATTCCTGGTAAAAGAATAATAAATTCTTCAGACAGAAGACAAATTCAAATTCCTTCAGACAGAGACAATTTTATGTTTGAGAAGAGAAGGCAAAAAAACAGTGGGCCTATAGCAGAGCAAATCAAAGAAAGAATTAGTGAACTTGAAGTCAGAGAGGAGATCTGGGCTAGGTAATAAAGGAACTAGATGGCCATCATAAGAAATTTGGATATAATTCTAATTTTAATACACTGAAGATCTAAGGAGAAGACATATTTGAATACTAATTAACATATTTTATATAATATATGTAACTAATATATTTGAGTACTAATGAATGATACTTGGATATTATTCAAATTTCAGCGATCTCATTTCCATTTGAATTTCAATACATGGAGGTCTAAGGAGAGGAGTGATTTGATCACTTTGATACCCAAAAAAGATAGTCATTTTCCCCAGACATTTACATATAGTCTGGGAAAGATTCTCCGTAGAGAAGCAAGAACAGAAGCAGGAAGACCATGTGGTTTGGTAAAAGGTCATCTGAAAAGAGATGATGGAGGTTTGCTCTAAGGTTAGGGTGGTGAAGGTGACAGAAATGTACTTCAATCTTCCACATGTCCCATTGTTGATTTTTATCCCAGAAGAATGTGCATCATTCTTCTCAATCTTCTTATATATTATTCCACATCCCTAACTCTTAACTTCATTTCTTCTCTTCCCCCAACTTTGGATTTGACAGCACTGACCCCTCAGATTCTTGATCACCTTCCCCTTCCCCACCAAGGTAGTTGGATATGTCTGAACTGAATTCAGCTGCTTTCCTAACTGCATCAAGATATATTCGGACCCCAGCGGACCCCTCTAACTCAAAGCCCCAACTCAGGCCCACCAGCCCAAGCCCCGTCTAACCTACTTGATGGCCTGGGATAACAGCACTCTGCAGGTGGAGATTTGCACTCAACCACGAGAATGCCTCACATGACTGACAAGTACACAAAAATAACTATGATTGCACTAAAGCTTAAAAATCTATCTTCCCTTTACTAATGATGTCAAGCAGCATCATTGTATTTCTGCATTTTTCCCCTCAGACACTTTAAGTAGATAACCTATATCTAAAGATAGAACTTTTCTCTTGAGGCTTTCTGATGACTTCAGAATTTTGTATTACCCTATATTCAGTACATTAGGATACAGAGTATCCTATTTTGACTCTAGGAAGCGTTTTCTCAGAAGGCTTGTACAATGCACCATTTCCTGTTTTTTGCTATTCCACACACACACACACACACACACACAACCCAAAAAGCCACCAAAAGATATTTTGTATGTCAACAGCTTGCTGTTTACAGAGAGGAACCTGACAGTTATGATTAATCAAGTAAAACCTCCATGCTCCAAGATTGGCAGTAATGGCATGCATTTTCCAGTTGTGAAAAGTTTCCTCCTGCAGGCAGTGAAAGAAATGTGTTTCCTTAACGTCTTCTCTTGCTTTGATCTTTGCCCAGCGTTCATTCCAAGACCAAGCAAATGTGGGCGCTCCACTCAACTCTCAAAATATATGCTTTGCTGGCAGTCCCACTGAGTCAACCACTAACATTTTCCACATGATTCTACTACGAATTAAATTATAAAGAACAGAAAACCTAGTGGGTTTGCTTTGCTCTGAATTATATTTCTCTACCCCTCAAGTGTCAGTTTTCTCTGTCCTGGTTTCCCCCTCTCCTTGCCACAGCCAAGCTCTTCTTCTCCTGTTTCCTCCTTTGGTCTCTCTTCCCCTCTTCTTGGTGTTAGGAGTATGGGAAGTTGAGGCAGCAAACTCTGTTTCCCATAATGCCTCTGCAACTTATTAACTGCAGGACCAAAGCAAATTGTGTAACTTCTGGGAGCCTCCGTTCTTTCTGCTCTACAGTGGAGATTATGACACATAGTTTGCATGGCGTTTGTGAAGATTTGAGAGCCCATGCATGGAAAGGAGTTACCATAATCCTGCACAATAGCAAGTGCCACTCATCCCATACTGTTTGACCATGCAGATCTCATTGAAAATCCTCTTTTGAGAAAGGACAATCTCTTGAGAAGGAACAGTCTTTTAAGAAAGTTGAATTTTTTTTTAAATGCATTTCAAATAAACCTTGGACATTCTATGTATGCCCCCTGGACCAGTATTGGGCTTCCTTCCCATCCTAGGCAGGTACCTCAGAAGCCAAAGGTGCATTTGCTCCCATCCATATAAGAGATGCTCTATGCAGGTGTTTACATTACAAACATTCCTCGCTATGTATGCCAAGAGAATGAATTCTGCAGCAGAAAATAAGTTAGGCATCTTGCTTACCCCTCCTTTCCAAATGTTAAGAGTGCCTCTGCTTTCTGCCTCTAGCATGAGGGGGAGGTACATGAGACGGGAAGCTCAGCATGTAGGTGGCTACCGTGAGAGAACTCTCAAAACTTGTCAATGGGTCCACCAGGTGAGAAAGAATAAGAATATTAATTCCTGATATTTATTGAGCACCAATTACATATTTGGTTCTGGCTACATTGAAAAATTCAGTTATTAGGTCTCTAAGACTGAAGGTCAAACACTATTTGCAGTGGTCTCAATATGGAAAGGAGTTGGGTGAAAACATGAGTCTCTTTAGAAAACCAGACTCTCTCTGTGTGGTTTGTTGTCCCCAGCTGCCTGACAGGCTTCTGACATCTCCAGGTAGTGAGCTCGCCAGCACTGATAGAATGAAATGATCCAACTGGGTTTCACTGGGAGTACCTAGGGACATTTATAGTTTTGCTGACTTTCTGAAGTAAGGAGGCAGCTTCATAATTCTGTAACTCACCTGCTCCTATTCCTGGGCAACCTATCCCTGGTCTGCAGGGGAAGAGGCCTTGACTCAGCTGAACACAGACTCAGGATAAGGCATGCTGAGCCCTGCAACTCGGACCCAGAAGAAACTTGAACCTACATCTTCTTCAATAAGAAAGCAGACATGTTGGCTCAGTGAACACTAACATATGCATATATTGAGCAATAAATGCAGGGGTGGAATAAGCAGTATTTCTTTTCCAATTAGAGGCATTTTGGTCCCTTGGAAAACTTCAGAAGCAGAACAATTTTTCACTGTTTGGCTCGAACAAAAACTCATTCAGGCTTATAAATTGGCAAAGGGCAGACTAATGATAAATACTTATCCTAAATCACATTTTCCATAGACCCTCTAATTTCCAAGAGTTTTACCTTAAAAAGAATCACAGAGAAAAATCTGGACTGACAGTTCACAATAACGACATAATATTAACAGGATGTCAGAGTTTACAGGGCTTTCCCATTTCCTCTGTAAAAGCCTTACCATTACCAAAACATGCAGTCACCACTTTGCCTTTCAACCGTTGCTTTTCAAAGCTATTCCTTCATTTTTTTTTCATGTTTTTCAAAGCTATTCATTCCTTTTCCTATTCATTCAACAAATGTTTCTTGAGTACCTACTATGTACAATTACTGGACTAGATTCAGAGGGTGATAATTGTAATAATAATGGTAATGACAATAAAGCAAGACAATAACAATAACATTAAAACCCATACAGTATTTTTATGCTATTTACCATGTGCCCAGCACACTATTCTGAACATGTCACATATATATAACACAGGTAATCTTTGTAACAACCTTCACAAGTATTTCTTGTAAACTGCTCAGCGACCTTTCTAGAATGTCACCTGATGCCTGTGCCAACCCTTGTTGTCAGCCTTCCCACAGTCCCTTTGCTGACCACCAAGATGGTCTCTTCTGGACCATCTTGTCCTCTAATGGAACCCTTATTCTGGAAGTACCAAGAAGTCTTTAAATCAGGAGCTCAGGAATATTTGGAGAAAGTTGTTCCTCAGTGACCCAGGGAGCTAAATAAAACAAACTTTGGATTTAACTGAGAACAAAATGAGAGGAAATTAGCAAAAGAGAACCTTGACCCCAGGCTCAAGTTTCCAGGACTGAGCCGGCCAACCTGAGAATGAAACCCAAGATTTCAACATTATGTTAACCTCTGTCAGGTTAAAAGAGTAGTAAAACTGCACTTGTAACTATATCCCTATATATAGTTTTGGCCCCGAGAGCTGAAAACTTCAGAACTAGAAATAACCTTCACACATGGAGAATCTGAAGTCTAAACAGGTAAAGATACATATTCCGGGTCAGATAAATTCGTGGTCTTAAGGCCAGGGTAACACAGAATTACAACCCAGAGAGCCAAGCTCAATATTCACCAAGTCATCGACTGCCTGAATCTTCCCTACAATATTACAGCCTTGCCAAGTGATTATAGAGCCCACACTTGCACTTTTCAAATTATGCGGCACTCTCTTATCTCTGGAGGAGTGCATTCATATGTCGGATAGTCCCAACTCTTATGAAGTCCTTCCATATTTTGACCTGCAATCTCTCCCCATGCGGCTTCCTTCATTCAGGGACCCACAGCTTCCATTTATCCCTTTTCCATGTCAAGTTAATCAAAGACCTGGCAGCTCCTTTGGCCAGGCTCAATACCCCAAGTTCCTCCAACCCTTCCTTTTGTAATTTAAACAATAACCAAGTTCTCCTAGCTTTACAAGAAACAAGGATTTACGATGGTTTAAAGCATGAGCTTTACAAACATAAAGCTGTGGACTGAATCTGTTCTATATGTACATTAGTGTCTAAGGGTAGTTTACTTCCTATAACCACACCATGGGTTCCTTTTATGTAAATCGGTGATGGCAATATGCACCTCAAAGTGCTGTTGGGGTGAATCAATGAAAGGCTATACATGAAACTCCAAGCATCGTATCTAACACGTCATAGGAATTCAAAATCTATTTAAATAAATGAATGAACTCCTGGTTGGGAGCTAATAAAGAAGGTTTATAGAATGAATAGCAGACCTGAAGAACTCCCTGTGGAGGAGAGTGCCAAAGGAAATATAAAAGAGAAGGATCCAAATGAGAACCCAAAGGGGCCACAGGTGACAAGCTTCTCTGTGGGGGCCACTCTTTGACAAGTTCATCAGCCATCTAACGAGCGGTGTGTTTCATGCTCCTGACTCTGCTCATTAAGGGCAGAAGAGGGAAGAGTCTTAAATTCAAGTCTTTTTAAACTGATTCTGGACGTTCTATAAAGGTCTGACCACAGACTAATTTGAAAGCCCAAACACGAAGTTATTTTGGGAATGGGAGAAAAGGTACTTTATATCTTTTTTTTCCCCCCTTCTACAAAAACAGCTGAACAGACTTTCCTAACCCTTTCCCAAAAGTTTCATGTTTGGGCTGAGCTCAGCCCTGGAAGTCCTCACTCTCAGGAGGAAGGCCTGAGAAAGCCATTAAAAGCAAATGAAAGCCTGGAATGGAAATACACAGGGAAGATGGGAATTCAATTGGCTTTTTCTCCCAGGTGATCCGTCTTGCAATAACAGGAAGATGAAACCAAAGCAAAGTATCTCAAGGATCATATCTCCTAAATCACTATAAAGTTTAGCATAGCATCGAGGAGAGACCAACAGACAACCTGATTTGCACTGGTCATGGCTCATCCTTTGATTACCAGGGTTATCTGTGGTAAATGACTGACACTTCCTGAGATTTTGAAGAAGATCAAATAAAAGAATCCAGCTTGGTATATGTGCGACACAGGTGTTATACCATTTCATGAGGTGTAAAGTGACATACTGCGATCAATCTTTGTCCTATTAGTATCATGAGCTTGAAATAATTAATACCTGGAATCCATACTCTTTCTTCTGTTCCTTGGCTGTTTGGCCTCTCCTCCCCCTCCTCCTCTCTCTCTCCAGGCTCTTGGTAGTAAACACGGCACTGACACATTATCCACCCCACTTCCCAACAAAATTGTATCAAAGTGAAAGAACCACATGCATTGAGGGATAAAATGTGACACAGGAAAAAAGTGGGGGAAGAGACCAAAGAGTCTGATAAGCATCTGACAGGGCATGGAACAATCCCCACAGCAAACGATTATCTAGTCCAGGTTGAGAAACCCTGACCTATAACTTGTAGAACCTAAGGATATAGTGGGATCAGGGCCTGGGAGGGGGGTACTAGTTAGACCGAAGATCTTGAATATCAGACTAAAATCCTTCCCAAAGGTAATGGGTATATTACAGGATTCAAGGTATGAAGAAAATAGAATTTTAGCAAGATGTGTATTACAAAGTTTTGTCTAATATGTTAGGGCATGGAGACACCAGAGAGTTCTAAGTATCCTGATGCGAATTCATATATTTTACATAGTATTATGGTTATAATGCCCCAACACCTAGCTGAAAAGTGAAAGCATCTTTCAACGGGCTAAATTTATCTCCTTGGCTTCTATAGACAAAAAGGCTAGATTTCTGTTCTTTCCATTTTAACCAATGGAAAGGGCTCCCTCTACACGTTGGCAAGACAATTAAAGGGGATGAGAGGTGTTGATTTAGTCTAACTAATAGTTTGGCATAATGTAGACGAAACATCTGGTTGATTGGTGCTTTCATTCTTCACTTGGTGGTTTTGACATGAAGGAATCATAATCATTGTTGGATACTTGCTAGTCATCATTGTAAACCCAGATGATAACAGGGTAGAATGAACTGGTCCTAAAATAAAGAATCACAGGTACGAATCTTCAACCTGAAAGACCATTGCTTATAAGAAAGGGGAGCTCTAGAATTGAGAATGATGGACTCAAGAATAACCTTCATTTATGTTTCCCTGTAACTGCTCCTATCCAAATACGCTCTCAGTTTCCTTATACTCATGGGAAGTTTGTGCAACGCATAAAAGCCTTCATAAAAGTTTCTCTGATGATCCTGTGAATAGTGTTATATATAATGCATAAAAACTTTGATTGGTAAAAGCTACTACGATCACTGCATCAGAGTCTTGTTAAAGTTAGAGGAGAAAAAATTCTATGGTTCATAATGTAGTGCCTTTCATGATTACAAGATGGGGGGGAGGTAACCTGACTCCAATATCTGCTTTCCTTACCTTTCCTGACACATATTGACATTGTCATTCATTTTTGGTATCAGTGCTACATACCTGCGTAGCAACAGTGAACAACAATAGATATTATCTCTGTGTTCTTAGAACTTAAAGTCTAGTAAAACAAATTAGTAATCAAATAATCATATAACTTCTGATGAATTAAAAATAGTCCCATTTCTTTACTACTTCATTCATCAGAAAGTGGTGTTTTACTTCTCTCCCTTTGAATCTGGATGGCCTTGTGACTTACTGTTATCCACAGAATGTGTTGAAAGTGACACTGAGCCAGGTCTGGACTCAAACTGTAAAAAGCCTGTCAGCTTCCACCCTTGTTCCTGGAAGTTAGCCATCAAGGGGTGAGGAATATTTGTCTAGACCGTTGAATAACGGAGCCCACATGGAGAGAGACCGGGGAAGGTGAGAAGCCGTGTTGATCATGGCAGGGCCGAAAGATCTCCCCACTGAACGTAGCCACATCAGCAAACACATCTCACAATGTGGAACAGGAAAACTACCCAGCTGAACCCAGTCAACCCAAAGACTTGTGAGAAATTTAAATTGCCATTGGTTTAAACCACAAAGTATGCAGGTCATTTGCTGCAGGGTGATAGCAAAAATACATCATATCTAAGGTAGACCTCTACCACATTCTCTTTCTATCACACTACCTTTTTTAATTTTCTTTAAAGTTCAAATTGCTACCTAAAATTATTTTTTTATTTTTCTGTTGTCTCCCACAACAACAAGAAAAACTCTGACAACAGGGACTTCGCCTGTACTGCTTCTTGCTGTAACGCTTGTGCCTGGAGCAATGCCTGGCATAGAACTGAATGCTCAATAAATATTTGTAAATATTTATATTACAATATTAAATATTTACATTAAATTTACTATAGATGGACAGTTGCAACTAGGATAGATGAAGTTAACTAAGAAGAAGATGTTGCTGGAACAGTTTCTACATGAGGAAATTAGAAGGGCACCTGGGTGGCTCAGTTGGTTAAGCGTCTGCCTTCTGTTCAGGTCATGATCCCAGAGTCCTGTGATGGAGCCCGCATTGGGCTCTCCAATCAGTGGGAGTCTACTTGTCCCTCTGCATCTGCCCTTCCTCCTGCTCATTCTCTCTCTCTCTTTCTCAAATAAATAAATAAAATCTTTAAAACTTATTAAGGAAATAAACAAACAAATAAATAAACAAACAACTGCTGAGGGAAGTCAGAGAAGATATGACTTGTTTTGATAAAATCTTCACATGATCATGTCCAGCAGGAGAGTGGGGATTGTTTTCTTCCTAGTTTATTGTTCGATTAACTGTTATCTCATAAAGGATATTATCACGTTAAACTTTCTATTGAGGCAGAATATAAAATTTTTTTTAAAGATTTTATTTATTTATTTGACAGACAGAGATCACAAGTAGGCAGAGAAGCAGGCAGAGAGAGAGGAAGAAGCAGGATCCCTGCTGAGCAGAGAGCCCGATGCAGGGCTCAATCCCAGGACCCTGGGATCATGACCCGAGCCAAAGGCAGAGGCTTTAACCCACTGAGCCACCCAGGTGCCACCTAGAATATTTTTAAAACTATATTTAAAGCACTTTCTAAGGATACAGCTACTAATTAATTAAGTAGGTAAAGAATTCCCTGAGGTATCAGAAATTCATTTTACAAAAATTGCTCAGGAAAAGAAGATGATGAATCTGCTCTATTACTCCACTAGAAATTGAAATTAAAGAGAAAATTTTTGCTCAATTTGAAGCAATACTTTTTTCTAAGTGTGAGGAAAGTTTTTAAAAGAGCATTTTGTTTCCAAAGCAGAGTTCATTTGGGAATTTCTTTACATAAAGAAAGGGTTGTTGGTTTTTTTGCTTTTTTAATATTTTATTTATTTATTTGACACAGAGAGAGAGAGAGAGACAGAGACAGGGAGAGAGGGAACACAAGCAGGGGGAATAGGAGAGGGAGAGGCAGGCTTCCTGCTGAGCAGGAAGGACAATGTGGGGCTCAGTCCCAGGGTCCTGGGATCATGACCTGAGCTGAAGGCAGATGCTTAACAACTGAGCCACCCAGGCGCCCCAAAGAAAGAGTTCTTAAAAGAGGAAGTCAGCAAGAGAGAAACATGGGAATATCTTTCCTCCTTCTTCCTAGAAAATACTTGCTGGGAAAGAGGAAAGCAGAAGAGGTCCAAAATTAAGAGATCCAAACACCAGAGTGCCGTGGACACATTGTCTCAGGGCTGTGAATGAGATGTTGAGTAAGCAGCTAAGACCCTTCCTTTAAAGCCAAACAATGACGATAGGAAAATGAAGATCAAAAAGAGAAAAAGAATTAAAGTGAAAAGGAAATAATACAGCTAATGTCACTTTTGATGTGTGTGTAAAATATATATCAGGATGGTGGTAAAATTAAATAAGTCTATTTTCTTCCTTACACTTTTATATATTTTATAATTTTTTTTAAAGATTTAGTTGTTTGTTTTAGAGAGAGAGTGTGAGCAGGTGGAGGGACAGAGGGAGAGAGATAATCTCAAGCTGACTCTATGCGGAGCACAGAGCCCAATGCAGGACTCAGTCCTGCAACCATGAGCTCATGACCTAAGCTGAAACCAAGAGTCAGACACTTAACAGACTGAGCTATTCAGGTGCCCCATCAATGTTGGTTTTATATACATACACACATACATATAATAAATATATATAAATATATATACATGTACATACAAATATATGCATACTTACCTATACATATATATTTATACAAATAAAATACATGTGAACATGTATTTACAATATATATATATTTATATATAAATATATATGCATATATGTAATATCTATGAATATAAACATATATGAATCTTGGGTTTCTATTTGTCTTAAAATTTTTCTTTAAATCACTGTTTTAGATGAATGGATAATAAAGATGTGGTATATATACACAATGGAATACTATGCAGCCATCAAAAAATGAAATGTTGCCATTTGCGACAACGTGGATGAAACTAGAGGGTATTATGCTTAGCGAAATAAGTCAAAGAAAGACAATTATCCTATGATCTCCCTGATATGAGAAAATTGAGAAGCAACGTGGGGGGTTTAGGGGGTAGGAAAAGAATAAATGAAACAAGGTGGGATTGGGAGGGAGACAAACCGTAAGAGACTCTTGATCTCACAAAACAAATTGAGGGCTGCTGGGGGTGGAGGGTAGGGATTGGGTGTTTGGGTTATGGACATTGGGGAGGGTATGTGCTGTGGTGAGTGCTGTGAAGTGTAAGCCTAGGGATTCACAGACCTGTACCCCTGGGGCTAATAATACATTATATGTTAATAAATCACTGTTTTGATCTTGACTCAAAGCTTAGTTTTGTCTGTCTTAACAGAAGATTAGGTAAATTGTTTAGCATAAATGGAACGGATATTCATACTTATATGACTCTGAGTTGAGTCTGAGCAAAAAATACTGTCACTTGATATACAGAGAGATAAGATTCAGATCAACAAGTAAACAGACTTTGGATTCATTTGGATTTTTGTTTGAATCTTTGATTCACCACTTGCAATCTCTAGAAACTGGGAAATTTATTAAGCTATTTATCTCTGAAAGGCAAGTTCTTTACATTCAATTCAAGAAATATTATGGAGTACCTTCTTTGCTAGCTTCTGAGACTACAGCTGTGGGCAGGACAGCTAGCCACTGCCCTCATGGAGTTCATAGTTTGTCTGGGGAGAGAGACATTTACAAAGAAGATGATAAGTGAGTGGAGAATCCCCTCAAAAGATTTTTATTTGGGAAATTTCCCTTATAAAGTGGTTAAGAGAATTTTGTAAAATAATTCATACAATGTCACTGGAATTGTGCCTAGTCATACACATTCAATACTTTAGAGTTCTAAGCTCCTCAGCTCCAAAGCAAGTAGGAAGTAGAAACCCCATACCTTCCGTGTTTGAAGAGTTGATGAGGGCTAGTTCTTACCTGCGTATTCTCCATGACAGTTCTGGTGCTTAGATTGGATTGGTAGATGACTGAATTGATCCCTCTTCAGGTTTAAATACAAAATAAACTACGTAACACGTAACTTTGTAGTACTGCCTGCTCTTCGTGGGCCAGAAACTGTCTCACCCACTTTTTACAATCCCACGGTGATCACCGCAATACTTAAGAAATTATGGGAAGTGTAGACCAAAGGGAAAACACTAAAATAGTAGGAGAAATAGCTCTCTATCCACACTTCTCACCTGAAAATTATATCATCTCTAAAGGCCAGAATCCTTACTTTCAAATGGGTTTTGAAATTCTTCCCTCACAAAATAGTCAAATGAGATAATGTAAGCGAAAGTGTTCTGAAAACTTTTAAGATACCAGGAACGCATACAGGAAGTTTTATTAAGATATTTTCATGGTTTAACCCCCTGAAGTCTGGCTTTACCTGGCCATCATTTCTCTGAGACTCCTCTCTCTTCAAAGTTACTCATAAAGTTGGTCTTATTAGTTTCTCGAGGTTGATTACATTTGTGATGATGACTCATGCTGATTTGGATATAGAACCCAGGGTATATGTGTAAAAAGAGAAATAGAACAAACTATTTCTTTGGCATGTTCTTTCCTAGTAGAAAAGTCACATGGAAGCCAGTTTATCAGAAGGTACCTTAGTAGGCAAAGAACTAGATCTCTTGTAGTCAACTCCAGTGATCGGAATGTTTAATGACTCCAGGGTGTCTGCTTCCAGGATAAGGAGGCATCTGCCTGTGGAAAAAAAAAAAAAAAAAAAAAAAAAAAGGATGTTTATACTGTCTAATCAGGGCACTCATTTCTCTGGCTTGTGTCTGTCTGCTTCTCTCTTGTTGGCCAACATCCTTCTGAATGACACATTCTTTCCTTTGATAAGGTAATGCCTTCAATCAGGTTTCAGTCCTGTCTAACTGGCCTGGGCAGCAACTGTCTCTTATGTAACCCTGCTTTTCCCTGATCCATCAAACCTTAAGTCCTTGTTTTATGGTTTCACTCTCCGTGGCCATCCTATTTCAATTTCTTTGTGTTCTTAGAGGGTCCCTCTTCGTTATCTCATCTTTCACCAACAGTAATAGTCTTCTAATTCATCTCCAGATTTGATGGCACAGGTTAATTCCTGCCTTGCAAATGCCTACCTCCAACTATGGACCAGACTCATGTTCAGTCAGTTTAGGAATGTGGCCAAATCGCAATCAATCAGAGGCTTTTAAGATTTTCAGGGGCATTCTTATAGTAGAGGAGGATAGAATAGCAGTCACTACAATGTCGTACAGAATGCTGCAGATATTTGCCAAATAGTTTACTGCATTTTGGGTTTCTGGATTGATATTTGTATGTACACATATATATAATGTGTATTATATAAACATACATATATATTTATATAATAAATGCAAAGTATATAATATACAAACTATATATTATGTATTATATCTATTATAATACATGTTACATTAGGTTATGTCACAATATATTACACATTGGTTTCTACCATTTCTAAACCTTGTCTTTCTACTATATATTTTTTTAAATATTTTAACACTTTCATTGCATTTGAGGACATTTTCTTTTTCTTTTTTTTTTAAGATTTTTTTTTTAAGATTTATCTAATTGACATACAGAGATCACAAGTGGGCAGAGAGACAAACAGAGAGAGAGGGTGAAGCAGGCTCCCCACCGAGCAGAGAGCCTGATGCGAGACTCAATCCCAGGACCCTGAGATCATGACCTGAGCTGAAGGCAGAGGCTTAACCCACTGAGCCACCCAGGGGCCCCACTTTTGAGGACATTTTGAATAAGTATCTTGAGTTTGAAGCCTTGGCTAGGTAATCTTTTTGCACTAGAAATCAGAGTTCTCTATAACAACTCCATTGTCAGCTATGGGATTTATCAAAACTATAAATCCCTTCCACACTTTATTTGGTTGTTCATATCTAACAATCTCATTTGCACTGAAACAAATCAAATATAAATATTTAATATACAGTACAAATCAATAAATTTTTCACAGAAGAAAACAACAAAAGACTAATTTTCTACACCATGTCCCCTGCTCATTAGATCTTCAGTAATATTACTCAGGTTATTTCAAAGATAATAACACTTACATACCATTACTCACCTTTTCTCAAATTTTTTGTCTGGCTTCTACAAAGTAGAAACAAGGATGCCTATAGTCAAAATTGTTTTTGTAAACTTTTGATGTTTATTTTGTCCTACATCTTACAAAAATGAATATATGGAGAGGAGGACAGATGTACAATGACAAATGTACATTTAAGTCATTAATGGTTATATGAATTTTGTTTATATGGCTATTTGCTCATATGAGCATTATAGATGATAAGAGAAAATAATTCTGATTCTACGATCTCTTAAAATTCTTCTACTAAATTCATTTTCTTCAAGTATTGGGCTTTTGTTGCTAGCTGCCAAGAAATGTTTAGTCTCCTTATGAAAGCAGCAAAATGGCTTCTCATCATCTCCCCAGCACAGTACCTTTTACATAATAGGTGCTCAATAAAGTCTGTGTAATTGACCTATTGTGTATTAGATATTCAGCAACTAGAGTTGAATTGAATTGAACTGAAATGAATTGAACAGGCTTTTCTCAGACCCATAACAACAACGAAACTAGAATATTTCACCACCATTGAGAAAACTGCTCACAAGATTACATTCTGGAATCCTGACAAATAAAATTTCAGCAACTCTTTATTTAAACACTTCTTAGACAAATTATGTGTTGCACTGTTACTAGGAGTTCTGGCAAGGATCTATCTACAAGTCATGCTGTTCCAAAGCAACTGTGTGTATTTGCCGGCAGTGTGTCATTGTGAAGTGGCTGTAAAGGGCTCTGCAGTTAGTCTGGGCCTCTGGTTTCACCACAGACAGTGATTCAACAGTGACATTGGTTTGCAGAATCAGATGGAAGAATGTATGCTGAATCAGAATTTCAGAAAATAGTGTGGGTTGGTTTTTCCCTTCTGAAGCACAGAGAAAAATTGTTTTCTCCCTCTGTTACAGGATTTCTATAGTATCTCCCTTATCCAGCATTATATCAACTCTACTTGGCAGTTGTGCAAGTCTGTTTAATAAAAATGAGAGATCGCAGTCGTGTTCCTGGGAAACTTCTTCTTAAGCGACTTATTCAGTAAAATAAATTTTAAAAATATTAATAATTGACTTTTTTAAAAAAAGGATCTTATTTATTTATCTGAGAGAGAGAAAGTGCAGGGAGGAGGGGCAGAGAGGAAGAGAGAAGTAAGCTCCTGGCTGAGCAGGGAGCCCAATGTGGGGTTCTATCCCAGGACCTGAGATCATGATCTTAGCTGAAGACAGACACTAAACCCACTGAGCTACCCAGGCACCCAAGAATCAACTTTGATTTAAAAAAAAAAAAAAAAAAAGGTAAGAATTTATGTGACTCAAAGGTTTACCAAAATAAGACTATGCTCTAACTTTGTCAAGTAGTATTTTTACTTCTTCCTGACTATGAACCTCTCTCCCTGAAGAGAACTGCCATTGAAAACCACCAGTCCTTGCTATCTACAGAGATCTGAGCTTCATCAGTAAGGACACAGAACTCACTAGACACCACCCCATGCTTCTATCAGGCACACTGAGGCCATGGAAACAGTACCATCTCAGCAGTTTTTCATTCCCAACCCAGTGCATCCTTCCCCAACTTTGCAGAACACTCAAGCCTTGAAGTGTCAAAAGACCCTGGAATGTCATTGATGAAACCTCCATGGAGGGAGTATGATCAACTAAGACACCCAAGGCACACATGCTTCATCTTTAGTCACCAATGACTATTAGGGACGGAAGTTGTGGGGGTCCAGGACCTACCAGGTCAAGGAAAATCACCCTAGAAGAACTTCTTTAAGAAAAATGGCTTAAAGCAAAACAAATCAAATAATTTCACCACTAAGAAAAATGTAAGAAACAAAGTCTAACTGGGTTTGCTATAGAAAAAACAAAAGCCTTGGTGAGGAGACAACCTTCCCTCTTTTGGTTAGAGTAATAATAGGGACTTTGTCTCAAGGAAGAAAAGATGTGGTAGTCTCTTCTGTCCCATGCATAAGTTTAACCCATAAGATATAGGTTAACCAATATTCCAAAGATTACCAATGATGTAATAGATAAACCACCAAAAACTGGTTATCCATAAAAGAAAAAATAAAATTTGATTTCTACCAGTCCCACAAAAATTGGTTCCAGAGAGATTAAAGATCTTAGTATCAGGGGCACCTGGGTGGCTCAGTGGGTTGGGCCTCTGCCTTCGGCTCAGGTCATGATCCCAGGGTCCTGGGATCAAGCCCCGCGTCGGGCTTTCTGCTCTGCAGGAAGCCTGCTTCCTCCTCTCTCTCTGCCTGCCTCTCTGCCTACTTGTGATCTCTGTCAGATAAATAAAGAAAAAATCTTTAAAAAAAAAAAAAAAGATCTTAGTATCAAAAGTGAACATATTAGTGGGAAATATGGGTGAATTTATTTCTGACCTTAAGAGAGAGAAGGATTTCTTAAAACACAAAATGTGCTAACATGTATGAAATAAAGGGATGAATTTAACTGTCTTAAAATCAAGACCACTTTGCTAATGAGAAGACACATTAAGGAAAATGAAAATTCGTCTTATAAACTGGAAGATACTTTTAATATGTAAATCATAAGAAAAACACACATAACACAATAACAAATGGTCAAATGCACAAACAAGCACTTGAAGATAAAGGAAATATATTGCCAATATACATAAGAAGAAAGATTTAGTTTCATGAGATATCTGGAAAATACAAATTGCAACTTAAACAAAATGATAAAAAATGAAAATATTAAACAATGACCAATTGTTGAGAAAAATTTAGATGAATAGGATTGAGAGGTAAAGATTAACTTTCAAAGACCAATCCACTACACACTGATCTCCCAGTTGTGGAGCTGGCCTCCTGCAAAGCACCAGCATTGGACAAATACTTAAGGTGACATCAATTCTAGTTAACCCGAAGGCTTAGACCACAGCACCCTGATTATGCCCCATGATGGACTGGTGATTCTGAAAACATGAATACTCATGTTAGGCAGCAAATTCTGCCATTCACTCACATCATCCTACAGCTACAGGGGATAGATGGGGAACTTAACCTCCTGATCACTGCAGGAGAGAGGTTGATGGTACAATCTACTAAGAAGACACAACCAGTAAGACAGGGCTGGACTAAAAGTTCTGCTATGTCACTTTGCTATGTCACTATTTTACTTTGGACTCTCATCACATTGGGAGAGGGGCAGATTAACATCAACTGTAGAGATTAAATTCCTACAACCCAAGAACCAGAATCTTCTGTGGTCTGACATCAACTGTGCTAGATTACTGTGACCTACCCCATATGGAGTGGCCAAAGTGGACTTTGCAAGTCAAATTCTGGTTCTCATATTGAGTGGTGAATCCTTAAGTGATTGCTGTACAAATAAGTAACTATGAACAATAAGCAAACAACTAAACAAGCTCATGAGTCATGATGAGGGTGCTTCATGGCCAAAGACGATGATTAATTCAATGCTGTGCCCCTGGGTGCAACACAAAAGGAAAATTGACTTGATATACTTTTTTTTTTTTTAGTCTTTATTAATTTTTTATTTTTTATAAACATATATTTTTATCCCCAGGGATACAGGTCTGTGAATCACCAGGTTTACACACTTCACAGCACTCACCAAAACACATACCCTCCCCAATGTCCATAATCCCACCCCCTTCTCCCAAACCCCCTCCCCCCAGCAACCCTCAGTTTGTTTTGTGAGATTAATAGTCACTTATGGTTTGTCTCCCTCTAACTTAGGTGGTTTATATAACTCATCTAAAATTCCAATAATAATTTGTGATGTATCTACTTTTTTAGAAAATTATTTATTTATTTATTTGACAGAGAGAGACACAGCAAGATAGGGAACACAAGTAGGGGAGTAGGAGAAAGAGAAGCAACCCCCCTGCTGAGCAGGGAGACTGATGTGGGGCTCGATCCCAGGACCTCTAGACCATGACCTGAGGGGAAGGCAGACGCCCAACCAACTGAGCCACCCAGATACCCCATGTAGCTACTTTTATATCCATATTTTACACAAAATAACAGACTCCTAGAGGATAAGTAACAGTCCAACATCTAATAACGGCCCAGCATCTAATAAAAATTAAATATCAGATTTGGATGTAACTCTGATTATGTATTGGTTTGACTAAGCTGCAGTGACACTAACTCCCAACTTTAGGTGGCTTAACACAATAGATATTCACTTCTCATACACATGAGGGTCTCAGGTTCATCATTTGAGTTACTGGAGTAGCTCTTCTGTATGTGGTCATCCCGTGGCCTAAACTCCTTCCCCCTGTGGCTCCATAACCCTCTAGATCCTTACCATTATATGTGGGAAAGAACATGAAAGAACACTCTAGAGAGATGTACAGGCCAGGTTTAGAGTGATAGTCATTACCCACTGAAGTTGCATTATAGTAAGTGTCACATGAGCACATTTAACTGTGGGGGAGGCTGGCCAATGTGGGAAGAGTAAATTTGAATGGACAGCCAGTGACTTCCACTACAGTGTCCAAATCTCATGGTCTTCCCAAAGTATTATAAGTTGTTTCCTGTAAAGATAAATGCTGAAGATCAAAAATGACTTTGGACAATCACTTGATAATGGCAGGCCATGAGCAACAAGTTCTGTGATGTTTGGGAGCATGTACTCCCTGGGGACCGAGTTTGCTAGAGAATAGAAAACATAACCTAAGAAAAGCTGTGAGGTGCTTCCTTATTATGCTTGAATCCATGGATGCCCACTAACCAGCTGCATTATGCAGAGAACTAGTCACCCTGGAATTGGTAACTTGTAGAAGAAACTACACTGATGTGGTATGTGTGTGAGCATTGGAATGAATAGAGGGAGATAATGAGAAACAGAAATAATCATAACATTGAAAATCAGTATATGTTGATTGTCATCTAAGACCACCTTTCCTGGGAATTGCTTCACCAAATATAGAATTTTTCTTTTCTTTTTTTTTTTTTTTTTTTTAGTTTTGGCCAGATAGTCAATTAGAGTCTAATGCATTCAAGAATTATCAATATTAAATAAGTTCTTAAAAATTAAGACTTCTAAAAAGAGAAGGCTTCTCAAACAATTTCTGCAGCCTAAGTTGCTGGGAGACAGTAGCAGATATTGTCCAGCTAAGCATGTACATGTCCTACTAACCCAATGAGTTATCTGCTTTCTTACTGTTCTAAATAATAATAGTAACTATTTATTAAGCAAAAACTGTATGCTAAGAGCTTTATATACACTGCACCATTTAACCATAATGATGTCATCTGGTAGTATTAGGATTTGTAATTTTCAGATGCAGACACTGAATTTAGAAAGGTTAACTCCCTGAAATCACAGAGTTAGGAAGAAGTACATCAGGACTATAATGCAGATGTCTCTCATTCCAGCCCCCCTTTATTCCTCCCCATCATGATAAGCAGCCAAAAGTCTAGCTCTGAGTCTGTAATGTTATCCACAGTGTATTGGAAAGAATAACAGTTTCCTTATCTTGATGCAAGTTTTTCTACTGGGAAGGCTAAGCTGGTACTATATATGGTGAGTATAGATAATATCTTTGCATTTTGTATCTCAAGATTGTTCTAATTATCTACCCAGTTCTGGCCCACCCAAGAAACAGGGTCCCTGACAGCTGCTTTGAAAATAGAAAAGATTGAGATATTCTCTTGGTTTAGTCCTTATGGAAACAGCCGTTTATCCCTAGGCTCCATCAGTTTAGAATTTTAAATGTATTTTTCTCAACATGGGACTTGAACTCACTGACCCTGAGATCCAGACCTGGGCTGAGATCAAGAATCAAACACTCGGAGCACCTGGGTGGCCCAGTGGGCTAAGCCTCTGCCTTCAGCTCTCAGGTCATGATCTTGGGGTCCTGGGATGGAGCCCTGCTTCGGGCTCCCTGCTTTGCGGGGATCCTGCTTTCTCTATCCCCCTGCCTCCCCTGCCTGCCTCTCTGCCTACTTGTGATCTCTCTCTCTCTGTGTCAAATAAATAAAATATTAAAGAAAAAAAAAAAAGAATCAGACACTCAACCAACTGAACCACCTAGGCACCCCGAAGAGTATGTGTTTCTAATAATATAGGATATTTTCTTTTTTTTTTAATTTTTTATTTTTTATAAACATATATTTTTATCCCCAGGGGTACAGGTCTGTGAATCACCAGATTTACACACTTCACAGCACTCACCAAAGCACATACCCTCCCCAATGTCCATAATCCCACCCCCTTCTCCCAAACCCCTCCCCCCAGCAACCCTCAGTTTGTTTTGTGAGATTAAGAGTCACTTATGGTTTGTCTCCCTCCCAATCCCATCTTGTTTCATTTATTCTTCTCCTACCCACTTAAGCCCCCATGTTGCATCACCACTTCCTCATATCAGGGAGATCATATGATAGTTGTCTTTCTCTGCTTGACTTATTTCGCTAAGCATGATACGCTCTAGTTCCATCCATGATGACACTCAAGTTATATCCTTCAGGATGAATAATTTCCTTAGTAGCATGGCTGCTCTTGACAGGAAATCCGTTTTACATATACTGTGTAATATGAAATTGAATGGATTGTTCTCATTTCCTTAGAATTGACTAAGTGCTGATGGTGAAAACATGACATTTTTAAATGAATGAAAATTATCATATGGTTTCACTTACTTGTGGAGCATAACAAATTCATGGAGGACATTGAGAGAAGGAGAGGAGAAGTGAGTTGGGGGAAATCAGAGGGGTAGACAAACCATGAGAGACTGTGGACTCTGAGAAGCAAACTGAGGGTTTTGGAGGTGAAGGAGGTGGAGGTTGGGCAAGCCTTGTGGTGGGTATTAAGGAGGGCATGGAGCACTAGGTGCGGTGCATAAACAATGAATTTTGGAACACACACACACAAAATTAAATTAAATTAAATTAAATTAAAATTTTTAAAAAAGGAAAGAAAAACAAAGTAGAGCCAGACTCTAAGACTTACTTAGAAGCAATAGACCTGGCTCCTCCAAACCCAGCCATGTCTCAGCTACATGAATTCATCTTCCTCTCCCCATTCCCTCCAACCTCCAGCCCAAATAAAAAAAATGTTAGAGCAGAGGTGCGTGGGAGTAAGGAGTCATTGAGCTGGGAGACGGTGCGCCTTAACTTCACCCCAAACCAAATCATAAGGGCACTTGGGGAACCACATTAGAACTTGGGGGTACCTACAGCAGTATGAAATTGTCATCTCATCCCTCAGTTGGACTTTCTTAAGGAATACACATACGAATCTACCTACTTCAGCATGGGAAAGGGACTAAGGAAAGATGGCAGCAAGCAGATAGGCACATCGATGGTGAGAATTCCAAAGGCATGTGAAAATAGCAAGGTTACTTGGACATTACAAAAGTAGTTAAATGGAAATACCCTTGCTGGTAACACATATGTCGAAGAGGGCTGGGCACTCAGTAAATACCAACAGCATCAAGAAGCTGTGGGATAAACTGCCAGGAGTACAAATTGAATGATTTCAAGAAAGTTAAACTAGAAATAATCTCATATTAGAGAACTATGCAATAAGGAAATCTCCAAGGCCCTCTCACATCCCAGAATAGAGCCAACATTGAATGTTTGCATCAGCAGCCAGCGGGTCTTAGCCAGAGACTCAGAGACTGCCAAGAGACATGAAGAATTGAAGTGACCTGCTAAGTTAGACACTTGTCCTAGTCCACCTTCTTCCATACTAGAGAGACCAAGAAAAGGAAGACAGAAAAGTGAAAGACCTTTGTCCCCAGTCAATCTGAAGTTGGATGCAAAAGAGCAGGACAAAAGCAACAAATTGGTTATGACACTGAGTCCTTAAATTCAACTAGATTGGATGGCCCTTCTTTGTGTTTAAAGTTTGCTGGAAACCTCTCAGATCTGTCTAGAGTAGTTTAGATTATTAGCATAATAGCTGTCATTAGGTTATTTGCAAATGGTCACTCCCTTCCCCTTGACTTCCGCCATAGGCTGGAGGAGAATTCCATGAATCCTGCCCATTCATTAGGTCATGGCTATGGCGCTTGCTTTGGTATATGGGAAATGGGATATTGGCAGACTTGGTATAAGCAAGAACTTAAACAGCGCTCATGTGGAGGCTAGCCCCTTTTCAGTCCTGCCTTTCACCATGAGAAGAACATGCCTCAGTTGGTCACTGGTCCGAAAAGGGTGGAAGACGCATGAAGAGGACATGAACACAACTCAGGAGCTACAGCAAACCCTGTCTTATACAGCTGGAGCCCAGCCAACTGATGCAATGTAAAAAATAATTGGGTAGATATGAGTTAATTTAGCCATTCTACAGTATTGATAAGCATTAGGTTTTTTCTTTTCATTTTTTTTAAATTTAGAATTTGCTTCAATGAACACATCTTTCCATATATCGTTGTGCATATGAGGGATTATTTCTATAAGCTACAGAACTGGCAGAGGAATTTCTGCTCAAAGGTATTGCACACTAAGACTTTGTTATACATTGCCAAAATTACCTGGTAAGCTGTTATAACTATTCATATTATCACTATTGACATGCCCTCCCACTGGCATGTCAATAGAGGACCTACTTTTCCATGCCCTCCTAAGAACAGGCCTTAACAATCTTTTCCAATTTTACCATACCGGGGGGGGGGGGATCTCATTGTTTCAATATCATCAGTTGAAAATAACAAAGCATTACTGTGTGTGCACACATGGTAGGGTTTCTACAACATAAGTCAAAGATCAAATTGCAAAACAATCTGTAATATGATCTCATTTCTTCTATATACATGCCTCATGTATAAAGTATAAATGTGTGCACATGTATGTGTGCATGTGTGGGCATATCTTTATGTAAGTCTATATAGACATTTAAATATGGAAAAACATTTTCCAAACTCTTACCATGATTTTCTTTTAGAAAGTGGTTTGTGGACAAGGGAATAAAGAGAAAACTTGAATCTGTGCACTTCATTAGTTCCACGTTGTTTAAAATTTTATGATCATGTAAGATTTTATAACAGAAGAGGGGAACCTGGGTGGCTCAATGGTTAAGCCTCTGCCTTCAGCTCAGGTCATGATCTCAGGGTCCTGGGATTGAGCCCTGCATTGGGCTCTCTGCTCAGCAGAGAGCCCGCTTCCCCCTCGGTCTCTGCCTGCCTCTCTTCCTACTTGTGATCTCTGTTTGTCAAATAAATTAATTAAATTAAAAAAATTTTATAACAGAAGAAATGATACAGATAAAAGTGTTTCTTTGACTATAAAACAAAAATCTTCATTTTCCCGAATTATGCAACTATAATCTCCATTTAATGATTTCTTTTTTTTTTCATCTTCACTGAGAAATAAGTTAGCTGAGTTATGTGATATGTCACAATTCTTGTATGCTTGACATTTACATTAATATTATTCAACTTAGTAATATATCAAATATAGTAAGTTAAAAATTTTTTATTTTATTTTAAATTTTAATTACATTATTTATTTAATTGAATTTATTTATTTAAACTTAAATTTAGTTATTTTAAATAATATTTTTATTTTATGTAAAATTATTTATTGATAAGACAGTCAGTAGTAATAATCCTCTTACTAATTACAGAGGGACAAAATTTTTAAAATCTTGATTTTTTTAATCAAGTGATTAATTAGTGATAAATTATTTAGTGATTAGTTAGTGATGTTAATTAATTAGTGATTGATTTTTTTAGTTTTTAAGAAAATTTAAAAATTTTTAATTTCAATTTTAATCAATTTTAATTAATTAATTAGTGATAAATATATCACTAAACTAGGCACATGGGAGTAACAAAGTAGTGCTAACATACTCTAAAACAAATAAGTCCAGGGATGCCTGGGTGGTTCAGTCAGTTAAGCATCTGCCTTCAGCTCAGGTCATGATTCTGGGGTCCTAGGATCCAGCTCTGAGTTGGGCTCCCTGCTTAGCAGGAAGCCTGTGTCTCACTCTCCCTCTGCCACTATCCCCAATCATGTGCTCACTCTCTCTCTCTCTCTCAAATAAATAAATAAATAAAATCTTTTTTTAAAATGAGTCCAGATTTCCACTTGTATTTCAGGAGGTTTTCAGTCTCAGAGCTCTGTGTTTATACTTATTTTTTTTTTGAAGCTGTTAATGGGCCAACTTATTCCTCTAGTTAAAATAATTTCTCCTTTGAGATGTTTTTATAACTCTAATTTATCTACCTAAAAGCATCTCAAAATTGAAATTTACTCATATATTTGCAAATCAAATACACATGTCTAGATGAAGCATTTTTTAGTGGCTTTTGATACTCGAGATGACATATTCTCTGAAGTAGGAAAAAAATAAAATATTTTGAGAAATTGATATTTGGCTAGACAAATAATGAACATACAAATCATTGTTTCTCAAATGTTTTATATAAACAGTGTATCCTCTTCTCCTGTTGTTTCAGTCATTCCGTGAGTAAGGAGTTACACTCTTATAAGCCAAAAATGCAATCAGAGCCTTGTGAGCTAATTGGAAAAATGATCATGAAAGAAAAACAAAGAACCCTATAAAGTTAAGAACAAATAAAACATATTGTAAATACATCTGGCTAAGAATATAAAATTTAGGATCTAGTTTCAAGTGTGCAAAAGACATTAATATGCTTTCCCGAATGCTAGTTTGCCCATGAATTACACACATTTGGACAATGTTCTTGAAGAGATTTCAATGTAGCATTTTTCCCCAGTCACATTCTAAATTCATCTTCCACAACATATTATCAAATCCTAAATCCATTTT
The DNA here is from genome assembly GCF_022355385.1 of Mustela nigripes. Lineage (NCBI taxonomy): Eukaryota > Metazoa > Chordata > Mammalia > Carnivora > Mustelidae > Mustela > Mustela nigripes. The sequence goes on along the minus strand of NC_081557.1, from coordinate 26,283,278 downwards.
CCCAGGCATATGTTGAAGTGTTTTGTTGAGATATTCAAACACCCTGGAGAGTACTTCATTTGCTAAACAACAACTCAGCGAACAGAATTATTTTTTACTTTGTTGAAGTAATTTGATTGCTGGTTTCCAGAAAAGGTTCAAGCAGGAGATACACTTACAGGAAAACAGCATGGAAAGTTTCCTTGGGTCCCACTGGCACTCCTAAAATTGAGCTAAAGAATGAAAGCATGATCCATCATTAAGATCACTTGAAACTTTGTACAAAGACTTAAAAGCAATCCATTAATTTCAAGGTAGGCCAATAGGATTCAGGCCAATATTACCAAAGTTACGATATTGGTTTGAGAGCCATTTGATAACCTTGGGAAGGCAACAGTGTATCAGCTACTGTACTCAAATCCACAGGTAACGTTCATTTAGTCTTATTTCCAGCTTTTTGAGTTAACCTCAGCCACCATCAGTGTGTTGGAATGTTTGCTGGAGGAGCCCCTCTGTGGCTCAGTTAACCACCTGCCTTCTGCTCAGGTCATGTAGGGCTCCCTTTTCAGCACGGAAGACTGCCCTTTCCCCATTCTCATGCACATGCTCACGCACTCTCTCTCTTCCTCCCTCAAATAAGTAAGTAAAATCTTCTAAAAAATAAATTTAAAAAAAAAAGTTTGCTGGACCCAACTACTGTCAGTACTAAACATAATCTCCTGTCTTGTGTTCAATAGGTGTTTGAAGGAATACAATGGTTTGCATATCTAAAGCCAAAACTGTGTTATATACCTCTGGGCCGTGGGGGATAAAAGTTAAGCATTCCTAGCAGCAGGGCTAACCCCTGGAAAGAAATACATATATATATAAAAACTTCTGCCTTCCAAGACTCTTCACCTTTTCCCTCTTGAGCCTTTCAGGTACATCCAAGAGTGGATGTTGTTCCCCTCTTCTCCTGCCCATCTGTCTAACTTTGATTATTTCTACTTTCCCTTTATCTGTGCATCTGCAAGGGTCTGTCTGTTCCTCAAGTGCACCATCTTCCCCTCTATCTCAAACATTTGCGCATTGCCCTTCCCCCTGCTTGGAACATGTTCTCACACTGTCTCTATCCTTCGGTTCTTTCTGCCTGGAAGGTTTTTCACCCTTTCCCAAAAGCTGACTCTGTTTCATTGCTCAGGTCTCAGCTTAAGCATTTTCTCCATAAAACTTAAAAAAAAAAAAAAAAAGCTTCCCTGGACCAGCACACTAATATCCTTTCGCTCAAATTTCTCTCCATCCGATTACCCTGTTTAGTATTTTTATACCACTTACCACTAACTGATATCATCTCATTAACTTATTTGCTATTGCATGTGTTCCTCAATGGAATAACAGCTCCTTGAGGAGCATCTTGAAGAGTTCATAGTGGGCTCTTAAACATGCTTGTTAAATAAATGGGTAAATGATTATTGAAGTTGCTTTTAGTCTCTCTATTGCTACATAGTAATGAGAAGCTCAGTTTTGTTTTGGTTTTTAAGACTTTATTTATTTATTTGACAGAGAGAGACACAGTGAGAGAGGGAACACAAGCAGGGGGATTGAGAGAGGGAGAAGCAGGCTTCCCGCTGAGCAGGGAGCCCGATGCGGGGCTCCATCCCGGGACCCTGAGATCATATCCTGAGTGGAAGGTAGACACTTAATGACTGAGCCACCCAGGCACCGCAAGAAACTGAGGTTTTGAACTCATAACTACATTCGAATCCTATTCTTGCTAATTATCAGCTTAGTAATTGGACCACTTAACCAAGTTTCTTTAAGCTTCACTTTACTCATCTGTAAAGTGGGAATAATAGCATTTACTTCACTGAGTTTTATGAAGATTAAACAAAATAAAGCACAAACACATACCAAAGTTTCTGCTCTGTAAAAATTGCTCAATAAACATTAGTGACAACGTCGGTTTCTCTCAAAGGACATGCCTATTTTAAAAGATCAGGAAGAGACTCTATCTTAACAATCTTTCTGCCGACAGTAGGACACCATCCACTGTTAGAGTAGGCAGTTAGACCTGAGCAGGAGGGAAGAAAGCCAGATGGCAGATGGGAGATTGCCTGGGAACACCCAGTCTCAGCCCAGGGACTGCCCTGTCTCCCTTAGATCAACCCCTTTTGCAGTTTATCACAGCTTGGTAAGTAGGAGATAGGGCCGCAGGGAGTGGCCCAACTTTGGAGCACGTACACTTAAGGAAAACCATGTGTGCTTGTAACCCAAGTGCTGTGTTAATATCATAATATCGTATACCTTGCAGTTTTAGCCACCACCTCCCACCCCCCAGTGGTTTTGCTTAGGTGCTCATGGGGAGAGAGTGTACATGAGCCTGCATCAAAGGTTGGAGGTGAGGAAACACGGGCAGATCCATTAGGTGGCATGACAGTGACAAGATAGGAAGGAGAAGACCCAATAGGCCCCCATAAAAATAACCTGATGTGGAATTCAACAGGCTGCTAACATACCTTCCCAGTCAGGCTGCTCCTACGACTGGAGAGTATTTTCACATTGCTAACTAAAACCTTCACCATTTTAACTCTCTTTAACTCTCTATCAAATCTCATCACTGGATTCTATCCTTGAAGAAGTCAAGGACAGAGGAGTTGTACAATTCACTACCTGGTCACACCACAACTTGACTTTCTTTGGGCAAAAAGATCATATGAAGAAGACGAGTTAGCTAGCATCTTTCACATCATACTTTGAAGAGAACATTGCCAAGGGACAGGGCAAGAACTGTCTTTGGAAGACTGAGAGAGAAGGTCAGATGCTGCCAGACTACCTGACTGGTGAGTAGAAAGTCGTATCCAGTAGCGTTTCCTGAGTGAATTTCCTGCAATCAATTATTAGCCCTGTAGATCCAGAAATGTCAATCTCCCAGAGTTGATAAGACTCAGTGAGGCAGGCTTGCAATATCCAAACTAAAGCATATAAACTGGAGGCCAACTTGTTGAATTAGAATAAGAATCTTGGGGCACCTGGGTGGCTCAGTCGCTTGAGAATCCTCTTGGCTTACATCGTGATCTCAGGGTGGTGGGATCCAACCAGTCTTGGGTCTCCTGCTCAGGGTGAAGTCTGCTTGAGATTCTCTCTCCCTCTCTCCCTCTCTCTGACCCTCCCTCCACTCATATGCCTACACACTCTCTCTTACATAAATAAACAAAATCTAAAAAAGAAAAAAAGAATAAGAACTCTTAAGTTCAAAATGTCAAATATTCACATTAGCCTGAGAAGTCCCTCTATGAAAAAAATCCAAGAGAATCAAGTTTTGATGTAAAAATGGCTTGGTGAGCAAGAAAACTATTCGTGCATGTCAAATGTTATCGAGAATGTGCTACCCATCTGTACTTCCAGACCCATTGATGGTGTTGGAGGGACGATGTCAGTTTTCCTCTTCTAATTTCTGTTTTTTTAATATTCCCTCACCTTTCAACTGATCCCTTCCTTAGATATCTTTACAACAATTTCCTGCAACTCATTGTCTTACTAATTTAGGTAGGGGAGAGATGGAAGAAACTTTCAGCCAATTAAACATTAAATTCCATTGTAATTCTCTAGAATTAATTTTCTATAATTGCATTCTCTAATCACCTTTTTAAAGATCTTATTATACTCTAGTATATTCCACGTTTATGGAATAACTGAGTTCATACACATAACTGAGTACACACATTTGAAAATTATCAATGACTATAGGAGTAATAATGATTTGTACACATTGGGGCTGTTCAAAAATATTCCAGTTTCCTCCTTCCACTAACATAGCTGGATTGCAGTTCCCTACCTCCTTGAGGGGATACATGACTATTGATTTGCTTAGCTGATGAAATGAGTGGAAATGATATGTGACACTTACAGGTGGGAACCTTTAAATTTTAGGCATGATTAGCCATTCTTACTTTCCCTCTACCATAGCATCTGGTGATGTTCCATCAATCCAGATCCTTGAGCTCATGCAGTACACCTCACCACCCACCTGTGATGGGCATGTCACATGTAAGAAATACCAATCCCTCTATTGTCTTAAGTTACCGAGCTTCTGTAGTTATTTATTTATGCATAATAACCTAACCTATTCTCACTAATAAAAATGTGAAAATCTCTGGAGTATCTCCTGATGATTATCTTGGTTTTTTGCTTTTGTTTTTGTTTTTGTTTCAGCTTAGAAATGTTTCAGATTTGCCATTTGTAAAATAAGTTTATTAGATCAGAAGATGTCTAAGATTCTTCCAATTGGGAAATTAGGCTCTACATTTAACTGATTTTCCTGAGCTCTGTCTTTAAGCTGATGTCAAATCGATAAATTTGTGTTTTCATTAACTGCATTTCAGATGTGTTTTTCCATTCTTTTGGGGTCTGACATAGAATACTCCTTTTTGAAGATCCTTTTTTAATAGTGTAAGGGAAGATTCCCAGACAAGGTCTTTTCTATGTTTACAAGCGATTTCTTTCCAAAGTTTTGAGTTCATAGAAACAGAGCTCAACTAAGCAACATTTTGGTAGGAATTGGTAGGTAAAACAAAAGACTACTTGTGACCCTGTGAAGGGGAAAAGATGTCTATCGAATTCTAAAAATGTGTTGAGGAAAGGGGAAAATGGCTCATTGAGCACACGGTAGCAACACTGAAATATTTGGGGAGGAAGAAAACATCCTCAGGTGAAATAAAATACCTGCTATTTAGGAATTACTGAAACGAAACAATTCTTATACTAAATATATCAATTACCAGCCAATGGAATATGTTCATGGGTGACAGCATTCTCAAGTAGAAATTATTATCAGGAATTATCAGTTAATTAACTGAGCAAGTGAGAGAGAATGCCACTGCTGAACCCTTTAGCCTTCCAATTTCTCATGTATTCATCCTGAAAACTCAATATATTCCTCGCTGAGAGTAACATATGGGATGACTAAATCTTTAGTATTAATTCTAAGCCATTTTTTTTTTCTCTCCACTATCCCAGGATACAAAAGACAGCTGAGAACAAAGTCAGAGCATAAAAAACATAGCCTTTCTCTCCTAGGCTCAGATAACAGACTTGTAGCCAAATGGAATTTTACCAAACTTTCTAAAATGAGTAACATTGTGTGAGCACTGTTCCCTTGGGAACTGTGTAAAAATGAGATGTCTATCTCAAAGTGTTCTCCAAGAAAAACCCTAAAAGAAATGGGCATTTGTCTTGACCTAGAGACAACTGCAGAAAATTACAAACACCTAAGAATAGCTTAAACTGAAAACCTTGAATTTTTCCCAAATGTGATAATAAAAAAGATATTAAAATTTATTGAATGTCAATTATTCATTCTTTCAACAACATTTATTGATTGTGTATAAGGTGCCAAGAACTATGCCAGATGCTTTCACATAAACTGCATAATTTGGTCAGGAACTGTGGAGTATAGATTACCTTATAGATAAACGGCTTATCTGAAAAGTCACCCAACTAATAGGGCTTATTTTATTCAAGAAGTATTTATTAAGGGTCTACTACATGCCAACAATTTTCCATGCCCTGAGGTGTGTCATTAACTTTTGCAGGGCCAAGGATGAGAGTACAAATTGAAGCCCCTATATCATATGTCTATATATTTAAAATTATAAACAGTGATTTTCTGGATCCAGCTTTTCTCAGCTCAGAAGAGACAACTATATTTATCTCTTCCCAAATTCACATTCAGTAATGTTGCATTGTACCTTGAAATTGGTCACAGCAGGAGCATTTATACACCAAAACAAATGGCAAATGCTACAAATTGGGTGGTGATGGGTAATGTTTTCAGGGAGCATCTTGTTAAACTCTTACCAGGATACCACTGCTTATAATAATCTGACTGTTGAATAAAGTGTTTTATCTTCCAACCTTGAAAAATATACCTTGAAGACCACTGCTTATAACAATCTGACTGTTGAATAAAATGTTTTATCCTCCAACCTGGAAAAGTATACCTAGAAGTCCAAGTTTGAACTTAGGATTCCCAGACACTATATTATACTATATGCTAACCAACTAGAATTTAACTAAAAACTTGAAGCAACGACCACACACACACACACACACAAATAGAATTCCCAGATATCTTGTTGTTCCATACCAGAATTTGGGAAGGGAGGGAAAGCCAGTCTCTAGGCTGTAGCTCTCAGCCTGCAGCCCAAGAGCCACAGACCCCTCCACTTTTCATTCTATCCCAGTTTCACCCTGCACAGGGAGGGAGACAGGGTGGATACTCCAGAATACACATCCACGCTTCATCTATCCATACATCCTACACACATACACCACCACCCCTGGCTCATCCCACTGGCCTCAGTGTGTATATACCAGGGCAGTAGTACAACCTCCATGGCCTAGAGAAAGAGAAGAAGTCACTCACAGAGCCTAGAAGAAGACCCAAGTCTTTGCAGGTCTAAAGTTTAAGGGCCTGGGCTTCAGAGCATTATCTAGGATGTAGGGATGATGAAGGTTCTGGGTGGATCCCTTGGTCTCACAGATGGATCACCCAGGGTACAGATGAAGGAGTGCCAAAGTAGAAACCCCTAAAACACAGAGCACTATTGCCTATTCTAAGAATGGTACAAAATACAAAAGTCCCAAAGCCCTCATGGAGTTCATGTTCCACTAAGAGGAAATATAACAGTTTAAGTATTTAAAACAAATTATTTCCAAGATCAAATTGGCTATATTACCACCACTTTTTTTCAGCCCAAGTGAAAAAAAATTATTATTTATCATTTGTTGACAGTTTATTATTTACTCAGAAATTAATAAATTCTTGGAAACTGAATGACTAAAAACTCAGAGCCTAGTTATTGCTTTTATTTCTTAAAAATTTATTTATTCATTTATTTATTCTTAATGTAGATTTTAAAATTTTTTTTAAATTTAAATTCAGTTACTTAACATAATTGTTGGATCCTATTGACTAGTATTTTGATGAAAACTTTTGCATCTGTGTTCATCAGGGATATTGGTCTGTAATTCTTCTTTCTGATGGGGTCTTTGTCTTGTTTGGGGATTAAGGTAATGTTGGCCTCATAGAAAGATTTTGGAAGTTTTCCTTCCATTTCTATTTTTTGAAATAGTTTCAGAAGAATGGGTATTAATTCTTCTTAAATATTTGGTAAAATTCACCCAGGCAGCCATCTGGCCCTGAGCTCCTGTTTTTTGGGAGGTTTTTGATTACTGCTTCAATTTCTTTGCTGGTTATGGGTCTGTTCAGGTTTTCTATTTCTTCCTGGTTTGGTTTTGGTAGTTTATACATCTCTAGGGACGCATCCATTTCTTCCAGATTGTCAGATTTGTTGGCAGTTCTCATAATATGTTCTAATTAATACTTGTTTGTATTTCTTCAGTGTTGGTTGTGATCTCTCCTCTTTCATTCATGATTTCATATTTTTGATTATCTAAGCTTTATAATTTCTCTTCTCTTGCTGAGTTTAGGCATTATTTGCTGCTCTTTCTTGAGCTCCTTTTGGTGTTAGATTAGCTCGTACATTTGAGAGACTTGTTTCTTAAGAAACAATTGTATTGCTATATACTTCCCTCTTAAGACTGTCTTTGCTGTATCCTAAATGTTTTGAACAATTGTGTTTTCATTTTCATTTGTTTCCATTATTTTTTAAAATTCTTCTTTAATTTCATGATTGATCTATCCAATCTTTAGTAGGATGCTCTTTAGCCTCCATGTTTTTTAGATCTTTCCAAATTTCCTCTTGTGGTTGAGTTCCAGTTTCAAAGCATTGTGGTCCAAAAATATACAGGGAATGATCCCAATCTTTTGGTACTAGTCGAGACCTGATTTGTGACCCAGGATGTGAACTTCTAGAGAATGACTCATGTGCACTAAAGAATGTGTATTCTATTGTTCTGGGATGGAATGTATCTGGGATGGAATATATCTGTCCATCTGGTTCAGTGTGTCATTCAAAGTCCTTATTTCTTTGTTAATCTTCTGCTTATATGATCTGTCCATTGCAGTGAAGGGGTGTTAAAGTCCCCCACTATTATTTTATTATTATCAGTATGTTTCTTTAATTATGTTATGAATTGGTTTATATAATTTGTTGCTTCCATGTCAGGGGCATAAATACTTATAATTGTTATATTTTCTTCTTGGCTAACCGTTTAAGTATGATATAGTGTCCTTCCTCATCTCTTAATACAGTCTTTGGTTTAAAATCTAATTTGTCTGGTATAAGAATTGCCATCCCAACTTTCTTTTGATGTCTACTAGAATGATAAATGTTTTTCTAGCACCTTCACTTTAAATCTGGAGATGTCTTTAGGTCTAAAATGAATATCTTGCGCTTTTTTTTACCCAGTCTGATACCTGTGTCTTTTGATTTAGTGCCATTGTATTATCTGTAAAGTGTCCATTTCAGTATATTGTCTCTGTTCCTTTCTGGTCTATGTTACCTTTGGACTCTCTCTTTGCTTAGAGGATCCCTTTTATTATTTCTTGTAGGGCTGGTTTGGTGATCACAAATCCTTAGTTTCTGTTTGTCCTGGAAGCTTTTTATCTCTCCTTCTATTTTCAATGACATCCTAGCTGGTTAAAGCATTCTTGGCTGCATATTTTTCTCATTTAGCACCCTGAATATATCATTCCAGTCCTTTCTGGCCTGCCGGGTCTCTATGGATAAGTCTTCTGTCATTCTAACATTTCTACCCTTGAGTTACAGACCTCTTGTCCTGAGCTGCTTTAAGGATTTTCTCTTTCTTTGAGATTTGCAAGTTTAATATTATATGCCAGGGTGTTGATCTATTTTTATTGATTTTGGGGGGAATTCTCTGTGCCTCCTGGACTTTTAAGCCTATTTCCTTCCCCAGATCAGGGAAGTTCTCTGCTATAATTTGCTCCAATATACCTTCTGTCTTTGTCTCTCTCTGTGTGTCTCTTTCCTCTTCTTCTGAGATCCCAATTATTATAATATTGTTTTGCTTTATGGTATCACTTATCTCTCAAATCCTCCCCTCATGATCCAGTAGTTGTTTATATCTCTTTTCATCAGCTTCTTTATTTTCTATAATTTGGCCTTCTATGTTACTAATTCTCTCTTCTGTCTCACTTATCTCAGAAGTTAGAGTCTCCATTTTTCATTGCATTTCATTAATAGCCTTCTTTATTTCAACTTGGTTAGATATTAATTTTTTTATTTCTCCAGAAAGGATTCTCTAGTGTTTTCTAAGATTTTTCAAAACAAGCTAGTATCTTTAAAATCATTTGGAAATTTAGCTCTGACATCTTACTAATGTCCATACTCTTCAGGTCCCTGGCAGTCACTATGTCCTCTTGTTCTCTCTTTTGAGTGAGTTTTTCCATCTTGTCATTCTGTCTAGAGAAGAATAGATGAACAAGAAGAACAAGAGCACCGCTCCTCCTGGGGAAGAAGAAGGGGTCTCACTGGTTCAGTGTTTTTTGGGCCCCTGCTCAGAGAGCAGTCACCCAACTGTGCTGTGGTTTGAGGACCGAGCTGAGAGCCCATTCCTGGGTTTACCCTCAGCCAGCTCCCCATTTTGATGCCTGGAAGCTCTGCTGTACACAGCCACCCTCAGTCTGCCTGTGACCCAAAGGATCCTGAGACCACACTGTCCCACCCATGATTCCGCTCCTGCTTTGCCACCTGAACACCTTTCAGGTAGGGGTGTCCCTCACCGGAGCAGACTTCTAACTAAAAGTTTTGATTTTGTGCTCCACTGCTCTATCACTTTCTGGTAACCGGCTTGTAGAGGCTCCCTCCCCTCACAGTTTGTCTTCCCATATATTACCTTGGATTCACTTCTCCCACCTCCTACCTTGCAGAAAGTGGTCATTTTTCTATTTGTGGAGTTGCACTTAATCTTTTTTTCAATCTGGTTGAGTTCCCAGGTGTTCAGAAGGACTTGATAGCTATCTAGTTGAATCCCTGGGACCAAAAGAAACTCAAGACTCCTACTCCTCTGCCATCTTCTAGTTATTGATGTTAGTTAGCAAAATGATTCCTAATATTTATTTAGCATCACAGTATTTGTTATGGGACAGACTTGGGACAGCTTCCCACTCAAGGCAAATGTTCTTATAACCTACCTGGGTGAATCCTTTTGCAAATTCCAGACTGGGCTTGCTCTTTACTCATGGGACCTATCAGCATGGGTGATAAAAACACTTTTGTTATTTATCTGAGGTTTAGGACCATGTGGGCACTAAGAACTGATTATTCATTGTTTAACAGCACACTACTCAGTTTCCCTTTTTTATAGTAAACACCTTAGTATAGGCCAAATAATAAAAAAAAAAAACAAACAGTAATTATATTTGGGAAAAGGAATCCAAAAGAAGGAGAAGACAGACTTAATTTTCATTTAATTTTTCTATATTTATCTCAATAATGTGAGGACAATTGGATTATGGGCCTTGGTTTCCTTCTTTATATAAAATTATAAATCATTACAGTCTTTTTTTAAAAAACATCTTATTTATTTATTGGTGAGAGAGTGCAGAGCCAGAAAGAGAGAGAACAGCAGCAGGGGCAGGGGGCAGGGATAGAAAGAAAGGGAGAAACAGAAGCAGACTCCCCAGTGAGCAGGGAACCCAATGTCGGGCTTGATTGTAGGACCTTGGGATCATAACCTGAGCTGCAGACGAACGCTTAACTGACTGATCCACCCAGGTGCCCCAGTCTTTTTCATATCATTAAAACACTTTTTGAGCTTTGTAAACCTTTTGAAAATGACTAAAATTTAAACAAAAAGAATGATGCTATATATCAACTGCTTATACTGTAATTATTTTTCATAAATCCTGCTGTTTTTCATTCTTCCAAATAGGAAATTGTGTAAGCTGCAGAATTTTTCCATAGGTCCTAGATTTCACTGACGCTAACGAGTCCTGCCATCTGTAGTAGCTTCTTAAGCCCAGGACAACTCCCTGAGTATCACCATATGTTAAATATAACAAGATGTACGTCTGCTGCCGCTGAAGTCACCAGGCTTTCTCCCCCAGAAACAGCATCCACCTTCAGATCTCTCAGTGGGATCGTGCTCAGTCCCATCCAGTGTTTCTGCAGGGGCAATACTGAAGAAGGATTTCAAGAAATCCTGAGCCACTTTTGTTGGTGCACACTCATCATATATTTCCATGTTTCTCCTGTGTAACACAATGGCTGTACTTAAGTTCAACTCACTGCACTCGACATGCACTTAATTTTAAGAATAATCTTAGACTCTCAATCTCTCAAAACAAACTGAGGGTTGCCGAGAGGAGGGGGGTAGGGAGAGGGTGGTTGGGTTATGGACATTGGGGAGGGTATGTGCTATGGTGAGTGCTGTGAAGTGTGTAAGCCTGACGATTAACAGACCTGTACCCCTGGGACTAACAATACATTATATGTTAATAAAAAATAAAAAAAAATTTTTAAAGAATAATCTTAAATCTTAAAAGAGAAAGAAGAAAAGAAACAGATGGGCAAAGTGTCAACAGTTCTGGTTCTGGAACCAATGCTACATCTTGCACATTTGGTCACCATTTGTGGTTCATGAACCTCTGTGGTCTCGTTTCCTCCATCTAAAATCCGGCCTTGTGCTATGGTTTGCTTCTTCCCGGATAGAACCCTGAACAGCCATATATGAAAGCAAGCGGAAGACTCTGAAGGAGGGGCACAGATAGGAGAGAGCCCTCAAGAAATGTTCATTTATTTATTTATTAATCTTAAAGAGGCTTCTCGCAGTCAAGAGTACGATTTGTTTGTTCGTTGTTCGTTTTTGGTGCGGGAATTCATTCTTTAGGTGCAGGATTTAAAACTAGAACTGTTGACAGGTGTGTTTGTTGTTTTGTTTGGTTTTACTCTTCTATTAGAAGCTATGTACGTGCAACACATTTTTTTCAACAACTTTCTTAAAGCTGGAGCTGAGTTTACCTAATTTATTCCAGTGATGGTTACGAAAGCACAAAGTGTGGAAGAAAAATTAGTGCGATGTGTTTCTATGATGTCATCTGAATGTTTAGAACGTAATTAACCCCACTGCTTCTGGCACACCTATAGCCTCCGTTACTGTGGGTTTTAAAACGTTGACAACATGTATGGGGGCACTTCACTTGCACTTACCCTCCTCCTGTCCTTGGGGAAAAAAAATGTAAAAACAAACAAACAAAAGAAAACTGCTATCATTTTCACTGGATACCCAGCGGTATCAGTAATTTGACCTGGGGACTTGGGGAAAGGAAGGAGGAAGATGGAGGAGGGAACCACGCAGATTAAGAGACACGGTTTAACTTTTACTGTGAAAGGAACCGACAGGGCATCATGGAGGAAGGGGACCCTGCAGTTCTGGGAGGGGCAGTTGTCCTGAGCAGGAACCCACCGCAGAAGCTATGGGAGAGTTGGGCTGAATTTTCTCTCTCCTGGGTTAGCTCTTTTGTTCCTGCCTGTCTCGCAGCTGTGAGAGTCCTTCAGGCAAGAAGCAACAAGTTGCTGGCTGAGACTGCTTCAGTGTCTTGTGGGTAGGGTGGTTTTGTGGGAGGAGGGCAAAGGGCTCGTGTGGCTCTCTCCTGGACCTCAGTTGCCACCTGCAGATTTTCTTTTAGTGGAATCTCCCACTCTGTTAGGAACTACGACTTGAGACTTGTCTTCTAGCCCTCCTCTGCACTGGGCACTCTCCATCTGAATGTCTGGCAGCCAGGCTTTGGGTCCCTGGCCCACCGCCCACCTCCGCCTTTCCCTTTTGTTGTCTTCAGGCCTGTGTAATTGTGAGTCAAGTCACTGGGCAATCGGGTGCCTTCAGAAAAACCCCGTGTTCTCGGGCAGCTACTGTTCATTTCAGTTATTGCTGCCAAGAAAGGAGGGCATCAGGCTTAAGGGGACTCATCCCAACCTTCCTCCCAGTCCCAGCAGTAGTCCAGCATCCTTCAGAGAGGCTCGAATGGAATATTCTATGGGCAAGCTAATACCACCTCACCTCTGCTGAGGTGGGAGCTGGTGAGTCCTCCCTGTTAACCGTGCATCTCAGTGTCTTTTCTCCAAGTGAGCTTGACCTTGAAAGGATTGTCACTGTGAACCAATCAGACAGCAGTCTCCTTCACTGGCCTCCACTGCTGCTGCTGGCTCGGGGTCAGGAGAACAAACAGGTAAAAACTGCTCTACCTTCTACCAGGAAAGACTCTGAACTAAGGCAGTGCTTTGCACGGAGTCCTGGGGTTCTGTGGCTTCAGGCACTAATTGGAAATCAAATGTTTTCTCTTTCTAACTGCTTCTTCTCTAGGCCATAAAAACTCTTTTTCCTTTCCCTTCTTCTACCTTCCTTCCTGATATCCTTCCTTCTTCCCATTCTCTCTCTTGCCCCACCACCTCACTCTCTCTCTCTCTCTCTACCTCCAAGCTCCCTTCAGGAGTTGCTACACCTTCAGATTGGGACATCCTTCCTCATTTGCAAACCTCAGCTGTGTCTGGGGGCAGGGCTTCTGTGGAGCTGCCAGGAGCAGAAAGAAAGGCTCCCAAGTAATAGTGCTACATCACAAGTCAGATGTAGGGAAACTGCGGGCAGATCAACTGGGATGTGCTGGTTACCAGAAGGCTCCCTCCCCAAAGGACGTGAGGATCAAAGCTGACATTTTCTGTCCTTGGTAAGTTTTGCACGGTTTGGTGTCTGAAGCACATCTGAGAACAGGTAGGACTGAGCTCAACTTTGCCTTGTTGGAAGAACTTCAGGTCTGTGGATTGGGGGTGGGGGGGAGCATCTAATTGGAAACCCAGGCACATGTGTCTCACAGCCATGTGGGCTGCGAAGGGGATCGTCCATCAGACATTTGGAGTAGGCTTGATTTTGGAATGCAGTGGATCTGATTGCTTCTTGGCAGCCTTCCTTTCCCAATTATGTTTGGCTTAGTCTTGTAGTCAAGTTACTTTACAGTCCCTAAGCCGATCCAGAAAGCCTACAGAGGGGGCAGAAAGGGTACTGTCTCAAAAGCAGACTTGGTGGTGGGAAAGGGAGGGCTCTGGCTGGATTGGAAACATTCACCGAATAAGCCACAATCCAGACCAAAGAAAGGGACTGCATATTATACCTTGGCCCTCGGTTAAGTCCAAAGACTTAATGAAAATGCTTCTCAAGAATACTGGTCGAGTAAGACTGACATTGATGTGCGTTTTCAGTTGTTTTATTCCCCACATGTAGCTCAAGAAGAGACATAACAGGTATTTTGAATTGATTTTATTATAAAACATAGGATTTCCCATAATGAATCTATGTCCTGGTTCAAAGATTTAGAAATCTTAAAATCTAGACTCAGTATGCTTCATTATACTAGTCAACAAATACTTTGATATAGGAGCTTCAAGCTGAAGGTGGTAATTCTACCAGAATGAGGCTTTTTATAAAAAGTTTTCTTTTTTATAATTTATGAAGGAAGTGTTTACACAAAATTTGATACTTTAAACAAGGTAGCAGGCAGAATGTTAAATGTACTCACGAGAATGGAGAGTTTTTTCTAATGGCTTTGTAGAATTCATTGTCCACAGGAGTATATTCGTAAATTATTAAGAAGCTCAGCCACTTACTAAATCAAGATTTAAAAAATAAAAAACAACAGTTTCTAAGTAAAAGGCCTTTAGGTAGCAGATGTAATGAGTAGAGTTTGCATATATTCAAATAATTCTAAAGTTCAGACACACAAACACTCAAATACAGCCTGGTCAACCTTTACCTTACCAAATGGAAATGAGTTGAGTTTTATGATTTAAAGGTTGATATATAAAAGAACAGTAATTCATTCTAAGCCTTCATGGTGGAATGTCCGGAAAACATCCTGTCCTGTTCTTCCAGTGGTCGGATGGTGAGGTCAACTAACAAGCAACAGACTTGAGATCTGGCTACTATTTTAATAGTATATTTTTGGTAAATTAAAATTATTGTCTGGGAAATTACTTAACCACAGATTCTCCATGATGTAGTTCAGTGTAGTGGGGTTCCTATTTCCTCTGCTTTCAAGTCAGGTATTTCACCTGTCCAAGTTCAAGATCACCTGTAAAACAGCAGTGACAGCACTGAACTCAGTGTTTCTGGAGGATTAAATAATTAGTATAATCAAAAGCATTAGCAGAGGGGCCAGAACATAATAAGCGTTAAATAAATGATTTTATACATACATCACACACACACACACACACACACACACACACACACACATTCCCATACATTCTGCATGTTTTTTGCATTGTGATCATTTTCTGATCCTACCACCTGGAAGCAGGAGGACAGACACATTAAGAGAATCCTGCGGTCTGATAGCAGGTCTGATGACTTACCTAAGGAAGAGGAGATGGAAATTAACAATTAACAGATACTGACATTTGATAACATGAGTCTACTCTATTCTTTCCTTCTCTTATAAAAAAAAAAAATTAAAAAATGATATCCTTTTGTTTTAGGGGTCAGTAATCCAGTAGATGAATCAGGCTTCTTGGATGTACATTATTAATTTCCATTCGATTTAATTTTTATATATAGTAGTTGTGGAGCTTCTACATTAACTTCTTGAGAATCCCATCCAAAACCCATGGTACAAATTAGTGCAATTAATTAGTGTTTGATGAAATTTTGTGCTCTCTTTTATTAGAACTAGGAAATGTTTACTTTATATATGCACAGTGAACTGGCAAACCTAAGTTTGGAGCAACCTCTCCTACTAGCCAGCATTGCGGGCTTGGACAAATCACACCCAACATCTC
The DNA here is from genome assembly GCF_022355385.1 of Mustela nigripes. Taxonomy (NCBI): domain Eukaryota; kingdom Metazoa; phylum Chordata; class Mammalia; order Carnivora; family Mustelidae; genus Mustela; species Mustela nigripes. Next base: position 26,267,568 of record NC_081557.1, on the reverse strand, counting down.
TGAGCTTCCATTATCCTTGCATATCTGATGAGGGCACTGAGCCCAGTGATATCATGAGTTGTTTCTTTCAGGCTCTGAGAGTTCTCGTTCTAAGTTCTTTTATTTCCAAGATCAATGCATGAAACAACTTTCAGAACTACTTCCTTGAGTTTCCAAACAGTGCTAGAGAAAACCAGCTGAAAGAAGTTGAATTTATAAAAATTTTAAAAAGACAAAACCACACCCATTGCCGAAGTAGGATAATCTCTAAAACAGACAATTTAGTTGTGCCAAACAGAAGTCCCAAATAAACTTCCGTAACTCTGAAGGGGAAAAATACAGTGAGTCAGTTAGGAAGGAACACACACACACACACACACACACACACACACGTGATGGGATTAAATTAAAAGAAATCTATCCTATCAGATTAGAATCCCCCTAACCCAAGATTTGTTTTCCAGGACAAGGAAATCTACTCCCTCCTACCCAAACTAATCTGATATTTTAAAAACAAAATTATAGTTGTGAGTAAGGAGAAGCCAAATAATAATTAAGTCCTAAAATAAATTAGCATTTTTGTTTTATAGGTCCCTTTAATTTAGCAAAGAGGACCCACTGGTAAAATATATATTATACATATATATGTAGAGAGAGAAATCTCTCTCTATATACACACACACACACACACACACACACACACCTAGGAATACCTACTTTTTTCTTTTTCTTTTTTTTTTCTCTTCTTCAAAGAAACACAGTGGTTTATCAGATAGGTACAAGTCTATGATGCTTCAACAGGGCTCAATTTTAACAGGTCATTTGGACTAAATGGAAAAATGGATTTTAACAAGTCACACTTATGTCAAACCTATAAACTTTCAGAAAGAATTTGTCTTTAAATACTGATGATTCTTGATTATTCTTTCTTTTTGAATGTTCAGCACATTTGTCCCAGTAGAGCTTTAAGTAAAACAAGGCTAAGTTAAAGAGGGAACCATATTCCCATTTCTCTCTGCTTTTTTTTTTTTTTTTTGGATTACTATTCACATTTATCATAAACTGAGAAAGGAATTGTGAAGAATAGAAATGACCCGACAAGCTCCTTGATAGATACCCAAACAATTTAACCTGAGCAACACCCAAGTCTTTCCAGTTCTTCCACACTCTCCCTGGTGCCTGGGGCAGCTCCCATCAGGCTCTGGTCCTGACGGCACCTCCTCTCTTGAAATACCCTCCAATGGATCTCCATTTGGCCAGGCAGGCTGGGGGAAAGAGTCAGGTTCCCCTATAACTGGAAGTACGCTTTTTCCTTTCCAGTTCAAACATGTTAGATAGAACAAGGAAAGAAAGAAAAAGAGAGAGAGAGAGAAATGGAAAGCTTCTGATGCAGGTTGGAATATAATTAGTGTTGGTTGGTACAGATGTCTCTAAGATGTGATCACTTCAATGGTAAGCAGGACATGGACACAGTGCCATCTTTAAGTACAGAGACAATGTATATTATAGGGGAAAACAATGTATCCATTACCTATATATGTGTCAAGTTTCAAGTCTTATAAAAATCCTTTCAACCAAAATCTTTTCAAACCCACTAATGAACAAATAGGAAATGAGTGGAGTCTGAAATATACACGGACATACATGGAATTGTGATGATAAAAATAAATGAAAAGAATCTTTCCTCTTAATTGTCTTACTCCCTTGGAGAACTTATGATGGATTCTACTACCATCTGTATGCTGATTCCCTAGCCTCTTTCTTCTGCTGCTTATTCAGGTAATTGCAGTGTATTTTTCATTGGGTTTTGATGAAGATTCAATAGGTCATTGTATCTGAAGCCCTTAGCTTGTATGTGAAGCCCTTAGCATATGATTGGCATGAGAAGGCATTTGGTAAATGTAAACTTTTACTATTATTACTAGTATTGTAACCTTACCATCAATATAATTAACACCAGTATTCTTATTATACAACCAAGCTAGTTATTCTTTCTTAAGACCTATAAACAGTTACCACTATTCTTCCAAACTCCCAGGGTAAAAATAAATAAATAAAAGTTAAAACATTTCTTTCCTCATTAAGGTACTAATTTCCCTTTTCCTTATACTAGAAATGTTATATCTGTGCTATACTGTATAATTTGAAGCCCCACATTTTGAAAGACATTTAAAACTGGAAAGTAACCATGCATCCTGAAAGGTATAGAATTAAGAGATCATATGTTATAAAGAATAGCCTGAAAAATGGAGTAGATTTAGAGAAGATAGGGAATGAAGGAGACATGTGATTTCAGTTGACTATATCTGGAGGACTATTACCATGGAATAAGTACATCCTATACCGTTTTGAAATCAGACCAGGGCCAATATGTCAAATGTATTTTAAAATGTAGCTAGGTTGGGGTGCCTGGGTGACTCAGTGGTTTAAGTGTCCTGACTCTTGATTTTGGCTCAGGTCATGATCTCAGCATTGTGGGACTGAGCCCTGCATCTGGCTCTGTGCTGGGGGTAGAACTTGCTTGAGATTCTCTCCCTTTCCCTCTCCCTCTGCCCTCCCCCCAAACATGTAACTATGTTCTCAATATAAAAAGAGTGAGCTTGAAAACTATATACATTTATCTTGTGTGTGTAGATATTCTGAGGTATTTTTGCCTTTGATTCTTGGCAAGTAATTTTAGCAAGTAAATAATCCATCACTTTATAAATAGATCAGGTTAAGTATCAAAACGAATAAATAACAAAATAAACAAATTAGGATATATGCATGTATTTTTTTCCTGCTTCTATTTGCCTGTGGGTTCTCCATTGTCCATGTTGATATTTATTTGCTGTGAAACCATAACTTTTTCTGTCTCTCATCAGCTTGCCACCCACTGAAAAACCATAGCCTTGTACTAAGACGACTTGTTATAGCTTCATTCTGGTAAACATATCCATATCTCCACATGGCTATCTATGGGAATAAGGAATTCGTATGCATTCAGAAGCATTGATCACATCCTGTTAAGACTTCCTCAAATAGACATCCTCTCTAAGCAGGTGTCCAGGAGCTTCTCAGACGACTCTCTGTGCTATTTGTCTCCAGCCTTATTTCCTTGTTTACTTTAATAATTGTCTTACTTTTTTTCTTGAACTCTGGAGCTTCATGGTGAAATTTGAACATTCTGATATAGCATTTCAGGCAAAAAAAATATATATGCTTAGTATTATTCAAATAGGTTTAACCTTATATATAAGGAGAAGTGAACTATTTTCTGTATTTAAGTATGATTGTCTACCACTGTAATAAAAGAATGCTTTACACAACTCGGTCAAGGAGAGCCACCCAGGTGCCCCATGGCCAGGCAAATTCTTGCCTGTGGGCCAAGTATGGCCTACAGCCTGCTTTTTCTAACCTATGTGGTAAGACTAATTTTTTTTTTTTTTACAATCTCACAAAAGTTTTAAAAAATAAAACAAGAATATGTGCTAAGGACTATAGATAGCCTGGAAAACCAAAAATACATACCATCTGCCCTTTTACAGAAAATATTTGTCAACCCTGACTTAAAGAGTTACTACATTTCTCCTTTTTGTCCTTATGTTATTTAAGGATCTGCTTGGATTATACTATATTTACTGGAACCATCACTGTCCCTGAAACCACATATAGAAAAGACTTGCCAGCCTTCCCTTCTCCTATCAGGGAAATTATTATTTTTTTTTTCCTTTCCTCCCCTCCTATCAGGGAAATTAAACATCCTACCCATTCCACATAGGAACTTATGTTTGAACTTTCTGAAGTCCCCTTACTCAAAATCTATGAGGTAAACACCCGAGTTTGAACTAAATAATACTTTTGATGATTTTTCTAAGTAGTGCTGCCCTGTTGCTATATAAATTATTAAGAAAAAAACGGATGAGAGTTCCTGAGTAGGCATCGGCATGGGGCCCTGTGAATTGTGTTTCTCTTTTATCATTAGGTAACTTCAGTGTGGTTGAGCCAACTGGAGAAAGCAATCTTTTCTCGTTTTGGCCGGCTTCATAGCCTGACTAAATCATCCAAGTTAATGATTTGAGGAAGTATATGTAAAATCAACACCTAAAAGTTGTTTTATTTTAATGTAGTATATTTTTTAAAGTTATGTTCATGGTACATAAAGTCTTCCTCTCTGTAAGTTTAAGAAAGACGGGGAGCTGTTTTGTCCTTGTCATTGAACCCTCCAGTGTCTACTGCACTGCCCGATACACAGAAGGAAGGTGGTTAACAGTCACTCTGTGTGTGTGTGTGCATGTGCGTGTGTGTACATGTGTGTGTGTGTACATGCCCATGTGTGCACGCCTCCCCTTTATCCCAAGACAGTGAAGTCTTGTTTCTATCGTCATATGTCACCTTCTCTTAATGAACTAATCATTATATGGAACAGGTTAAGAAGTTCTATTTCTTCCATATAAATTCTACCTTTTCCAGCTAAGTTCTATTTCTTCCATCTATGTTTAGAGTCCTGGCAAGTTATATAGGAAGAAAGTGAGATTTAGAATATTGACAGAATTTCAGAAGGCCCCCTATGTAGTCATTAATAGAATCATAATCAACACTGAAGTGTTCAGTCTGTAATACCTTGTACTTCTTTTTTCACTTGATTTCCTTTCCTATAAATACTTCATGCCCTCAAAATTTGGTGTGTTTCTTAAAAAAAAAAAAAAAGAATGTATGTATTCCCAAGTAAGGTGAAATTTCATGAAAATACTCTGTAAAGGTTTAGATTAGATGTGCATTATCGAGGCACACTCTATTAAAACAGAAAATCCCAGAGAACGAATCAAGCGAGACAAGAATGGGACCTTGCTGAGCCTGGGAACTTTTATACTGCATTTAGAAAATGAATTGTGTAAGTAAGAAAGTAAATGATGGAATAGAAATAGCACAATGTACTGGATTATAGTACCTCTTAAAATAAATAAATAGCACTAAAATTTCCCTCGTAGAACAAGTTTACTAATTTAGTGTCATAAAAACATGTTTTTCCCCAAAAGACAGGTGCACTTATTTGTGTTAAAATAGCACAGATATCATTAGTGACACTTTCAATCTGTGGAGCATTTTTCTCCCTTAAAAATTTTTCAGAGCCTTTTATGCAAACATAATTATAAAGTGCCTGTGTCATTGATTCCAAACTCATTATCTAAAATTTCTGGGAAAAAAAAAAAACAAAAAACAAAGAATTCTTTTCATCTGGATCTTGATTCAGCATGTTTATCTTATTTACTTTTAGTCACTGTGTTTCTGTTTACAGCGTATGAAACACTGACGAGAACAAAGGTCCCAGTGCTGATAGGCAAATCTCAAGCTTGGGCAGCTGAGCCAAGAACAGGAGCCAGAGTCCACCTGCCTTGTTCACATGCGTAGGAGTCAAGTGCAGGCTTGATCTGCATCAGACTCCTTTTGCCCAGGATCTGTCATAGCAGGTAGCTAACGAGATTTCCCTACAAGGACCAGCAACATGCACTGTGCCATCCAAAACGCAGCCGTGCTGGACGGGGCTCATTTGATGCAGGTCTTCTGGCAGGATGGCTCAGAGTCTCTCTACCCAGCTGTATGGCTGCGGGACAATTGCCAGTGCCCCGACTGCTACCTGGATTCTGCAAAAGCGCGGAAGCTCCTCATCGAAGCTCTTGATGTGAACATCGGGATTCAAGGCTTGACGTTTGACAGGAAAAAGGTAATCCATTCTAAATTATCTCTCCTTTCTCTCCCAAGTTCAATGAAGGGATTAGTCATCGATAACCTCAATAATGAATTGTTTTTCATTTGATCATATGCATAACTACAGCTAGAACCACGTGTGTGTTGTGCTTGGTGCAAAATCAGCATGCTCAATCAGTGGGAGCTTCTGTTACTGTTATTGCTATTTGTATTACTACTATTTTGAAGAAAAATTGCAGTGTTGCTCATTATTCCTTCAATACATGGACAGCCTTGAAGACACAATCAAACGATTTCTATAATTAAAAGAACGTTTCTGGGCCTCAGTTTACTCACCTGCAAAATAGGGATACTAGCAACTTGTTTGTACAGATGACATGAGGATGCAAACAGATAATATGGGCAAAAAACTTCAAAATGATATCTGGCCTTTGGTGAGCACTCAGAAATGTTTATTGATTGATGTATTTTTAGTAAACACAAGCCTTGTAGGATTCCCGAAAACAGAGCTCTCAAAACTGCAAACTAGATACGGCCACCAGCCTGTGTTTCTGCCTTCCACATTCACTAAGATAGTTTTCAGAGGAGCAGGTGTGAACAGCTGGGTCTCTCTTCCCTCTTGTCTTCATCTGGACTCAAGGACTTTACTCCCAGGGTTCACTGCTTGCGAACTGTGTGACCTTAGCATTGTTACTTACTCTTACGTCCCTCACTTGAAAAATGTGAATGCTAGCAGTACCCTCTTTCTAGAGTTGTATGCAGGCTAGATGACTACAGAGCTCATTACCAAGGATGCTGTTGCCATTGTTACTTATGGTGATGATAGTCTGTCTCGCCATCCTCATTCCTAGTTCTGGATACTCTTGAAAGGAATATTCTATTCAATGATACCTGACTTTAAGTCATCATAGGAAGTTTGGAAACAAGAGGTTTAGAGGACATAGAATAAGAAAAAGTACTTCAGACCAGTTTTTATTTCTTGTGTGGTATTTAAGGGAATTCAAACCGCAGATGTATCCCCTTGGCTTTCAGTTTTCTTGTTTTCCAAAAGTGTATTCTATGCCTATGTGTACATAAGTGAAAATAAGATAAAATAAAAAAAGACTAAGGGCTAATTGGGTCCCCTGAATATCTTACACTGACTTTCAAAAGCAGAGCAATAGTAAACCAAAGTACATAGAAACATGATAAACAGATACGTAATGTACATATTCATATACATATGATATTTTCTTTCTGTGTTACAAGGTTTGTATCACGTGGCCAAATGAGCATTACAGTGAATTTGAAGCTGACTGGCTGAAGAAAAGATGTTTTTCACAGCAGGCCAGAGAAAAACTCCAAAGAGAATTATTTTTGCCAGGTAACCTTGCTGTGGTCGTCAATGTCTCTTAAAACTTGTATGGTAAGAAATTTGCTCAGAAGCAAATTCAAACCCTTGTGCTTTGGTTAAAGCATTATTATAATTTATGCAGGATGTTTAATGATTTACCAGCACCAATCGTTTGGGTAGAGATGAAAGGAAATATAGACATTCTTAAGGAAGAGAAAAAAGTGCAACAAACTTGTATCCTTGTCATCTACCGTGAATCCTGGAACACCAGATACTCCTTACGGGACTGCTGCAAAGGAGTAGGGTGAACGAGGAAGGCTTCTTAATTTTATCTAAAGCCACAACGACACAAAATCAACAAAGCAGAGTTCCTGACCTGCTATTCACAGAGAAAATTACGTGATCCCTGAACCCCATGGAATGGTATACACGGGACTGAGTGAGCACAGGAGTGTGTGTGTGAGCGCAAGTGTGCATGTGTGTGCATAGCAGGTCTGTGCGGGGAGAGATGAATGGGTCGCAAGAAAATCTGTGACCACAAAAATATATTTTTTTAAAAAGCTGCAGTAGTTAGATTCATTGGAAAAAGTATTTATTCTTGAGCTGAGAGACAGAATAAAAAAAAACACTTAATACAAGTAAAAAGTTAATTATTTACCCTCTGTAATTTGAACAGTGGTATCATAAGACTATGTAGGTCAAAGGCAATTCTATAAATGCCACGATTCTTATGTATTTACCAGAATTTGGACTTCTACAAACACACTAACAAGGCAAAAGCCCCTCAACTTTCCTTTCCATTGTTAACCAGATTATTGGACCAGCCTTACTGAATTCTATAATATCCCTTCTGAGGATTCTGGGTCATGCACCAAGACAGAGACCTTGCCTACTGCTTTCAGAACTGAAATTCTCAAATACATATAGTGAGTGGTTTTAAATTTGAGTTTCCTGGGCATGGAGATATTACTAATTAATTAGCTTGAACCACACAGCTCTGCCTTGTCCTACAGTTATCAATAGGGCATGATATTGTCCTCTTCTTGTTCAGACACACGCCAGTGTTGGCAAGAACTAGGTTCCTCTATAACTTTATCTCATCATTCCGACAACGGACAAGTTTTTGCTCCAGTGATTTCTGTCTAAACTGCCAGGAATCCACCTTCTTTATCTAGCTAGCTGGTGGAATCCAGATGGGCACCCCAGGAAAGACGTCTATCCTGCCTTTCCCCAGAGAGGGAATTGTTAGAGTCTTCAAGGAGTCTCCAGTTACATAACTGAGTAGCAATTATCTGGGTCAAATAGCTGTTTCATGAATGTATTGCTATTTTTTATTTATTTTAGACTTCTTCTGGTACTCAAAATATTTTTCCTTAACTCTGCCCTAATTTTGTAATCCTGTTGGATTTTGCTTTCATTTCCTTCAAGTTCTTCTTTTGATTATTTCAGGGAACAAAAGCCAACTTTTTATTATTACAGCTTAAGTTCTTAAGCATTGTAAAAAGCTACAGCCACCCTCCACCATTAATATTTCTTGATGAATGCAGCTTTGTAGCTTAGCTTTCTCTGTACTATCAGGCAGTAGCAAAATGGAAATGATGCTACACTCAGTTAAGTAGTGGAAAAAACCAGTCACGGGCTGCAGTCATGAATAATATAAGGAGACCTGGCTGCTATTTAGACACTGGAAAATACTTTAATGATTTAAAACAAGATCAGATTTTTAAAATATATTCTCAAGCTGTGCAGTTGGTGGCGTCAAGGAGAAAGCAAGGGAGCCATTTTTGGAATATTGCTTCTATGGCTTTTTGCCTGTAGAATTTGACACCTTATTGTCCTACCATTGCATATTTTCCAAACATTTATACTCCAGAACATGAGAACAAACTCAGTGACGTTTGTGAAGGGGTTTTGTTCTTTGTACTCAGTGGCCATGTTGCCCCTACTGCTCTTTCCTTAGAGTGAAGAAAGACTTTCAAAATCTGGCATTGAAATGCAGACCACTTTTCCTTGATCTTCCCTTGGCACTAGCTGTCGAACTCAAAAATGAAAAGACCGTGATGATCAGCCAGAAAAAAACTCTTGTCAATGGACAGCCACAGCTGGAAGGAAAGACATGGATAACACTCATTCCCTCATAAATTTCTATTAAGTTGCACATATATTGGGCATCTATTTCGTGCTGGAAACTCTAAGGAAATACCAAGCTAAAAAAAGGCACAGATTCTGTCCTCGAGCATTTATCATGTCGAAGAGGGGGATCCGAGCCATGAAAAAAGATATATATAATATTTTATTTTAAGTGCATGAAAGCCTGCAGAGAAGGTTAATTATAACAAAGAGGAAGGAATTGGAAGAGACAAGAAAATAGGCAGGTGACACGTGAGCTGGATTTTGAAGAATCCGTTTGTCAGGCAAAGATAGTGAGGAAATTCTTGGCAGAGAAAAGGGCATAAAGAAAATCATGGATGTGTAAAATAGGAGAGTATGCTTGGAAACTGCAATTTGTTTAATATGGGTGAAGTTAAAATTGTTAAGGCAGCAGAGAAGAAGGAGGGGGCCAAACCATGAAGCAGCTTCATGCCCTACTAAGGAGTTCAGTCCAAAACCTTGCAAAGACATTTTCTCAACATAGAACTCAGGTATATTTCTTTCCATTCATTTTCCAGGCTGATTCTCTTCCTATAGGGCCAGAGAAATGAGCTCAGTATCTTTATAAGTTTAAGAAGATTGTTTCATTTTCTTTCAAATGCACTTTTTATCTTCAGTATATCGTTCTGATTTTGACCAGATGTATATAATTTCTCAAATGCTTACATACTTGTGAATATCTTCTTTGCTGCCTCTATTCTCTGGTTGCATTCTCCCCTCCCCCAGTAGGTCCATTTGGTTCTAGGTTTGTATTTATCTTCCAAAAGAGAGTGGAACAATCAGATCCGTGTTGCAATTTCTTGGTCATGGTCATCTGTATTGGATGGGCTGATGTGGAGAGCAGGACAGGGAACACGGTGACCATAGCATGGCCTAGAAATAGTCTTACAAGAGGCACTACAAGAGAATTTAAGCTAGGGAAGGAGCAGAGATGATGGGGAAGAATTTGTATTCAAGAGAAATATCTATTAACTAGTAGGATATGAGATTGCTGGCTTTGTTCTATATTCTCCACCAATTTAAAAGCTAAATATTGAAACCTAGCATGTAAATGTTTCCAAACATATGAATGAAAACTGAAAACTTAAGACATTGGAAATATGAAGAATTTTATTAATGTAGTTGTATTTTAGCTTCCATGTCAAATTGAAATGATTATACACTCAATTTTGTGCTTTACTTTGAGATGCAAAATTCTCAAAATATAATTGATAGAACTAAAAATGGGATAAATCCATATGTCGTATACATAGGAACCTAAATATTTGTCCTTTTTACTAACATTCAGTGTCAGAATGAATGCTTGTTTTCCTATCTTTTGAGTTGGTACTAAAATATTTATGTACTGTTTTCTGACTTTAATAATACTTGTAATTTCAACTTGAGGTTTAAAAGATTATAATTCAAAGAAAATCTTTTTCCCATGGAAACAGTCTACTCACTTTTCTCAGCAGTCCAGGGATTGAGTATACTACATAGTCAGAAAAGAACATTTCCCCTCAATTTGATATAGCAAAGCAAATCTTAACCCTCGCATTTAATTGGATTACCTCCCATCGGTCCATAGCTATAAACCCCTCTTTTGTTTCAAGAGGAATGTGCCGTTTCCGTAGTGTAGTGGTTATCATGTTTGCCTCACAAGAGGAATGTGCCACAGAGGGAGTCAGAACTCTCCTGTAACTGTTAGGGCCCTCTAAAAACCTCTGTGTCTCTCACATGGCAGAGGGAGTAAGGGAATAGCAGAGCTCCCCCTTTCTTGCTATGCATTTCCTTGAAAATAAAGATTTTTTTCAATTTAATTAATTAATTTATTTATTTTTGTCCATCACCCAGCCACCCCATGGCACAAAGAACAGAGCTGGTCTGGTGCAGAGGCTATTTTTATAGAAATTTGTGGGGAAAAAAAAACCCAAAAACAAAAACAAAATCACTATTTTTTTAAATTAGCAAGTTACGAGCACACTATGTCTAACTCCAACTGCTCATTCACCCATGTTGCTAAGCCTTGCTCCACACTTGACCCATCCTTGAACCCCCAGAGGTGGGAGTTTGCCGTGCAAGTCAGGGATGGAGCGAGGAAGGTATTTGCTTCATATATTACTTGGTAATTATAAAAAGGGCTGGAAGCTTGTTTTTTTCAGGATGCCTCAGCCTGCTCCAACTGGATCAGGGCTGCCAGGTCCTTACGACTTTGGAACAGCTCTGTGAAAACAGCTACATCGGGGGCGCCTGGGTGGCTTAGTCAGTTGAGTTTGGCTCAGGTCATGGTCTTGGGGTTGTGGGATTGAGCACGTGTGGGACTCTCATTTAGTGGGGAGTCTGCTGGAGAATCTCCCCTCTGCCCCTTCCCTGGCTCATATGCTCCCTCTCTCTCTCAATCTCATAAATAAATAAATATTTAAAAACAAACAAAACAAAACCTGCTGCATCAGAGCAATCAAGCCACCATGTCATGTACTCACATGTATTCCCTTCCCAAGAAAGACCTAGTCAACATCCCCTACCTGCCATTATCCAGGCTCACACTCTGATGCACAGGTGGGAGACTAGCTTCGAGTCTTCGTGTGTTTAAGAAGCAAATCTCTGTTATGTTTTGCCTGTTCTCTCTGAAATGGACTTACTGAGTTCCAGAGAAATATCTTTGGGGTGTTGATGAAATGAATACAGGTATCTTCAATGTCTGTGAGTTTACAAATGGGTATTTTTGCTTCATTATTCTTCTGTGCCATATGTATTCCAATGTGTTTCTTTCTTTTTTTTTTTTTTTTTCCTGAATTACCTGTCATTGATTAGCCCACTCAATGTCTGCATCGTGCTTGACAAAGGGCCTAATGGTTAAAGAGTGTAAGGCCCCTACATGGATTGTCCCATCAGTGAATCCGAGGTGGAAGACTAGCAGCTTGAGAAAAGCCCTGCAGGGCCCTCCAAGCAGTAGACGCCACGGACGTGGAGGCTGTTCCCACAGCCCTCTGCCTAGTTTGGGATCACTTCTAAACATTAAGTAAAAACCTCTTTCACCCTTATCTCCAACCATACTTCCAGCAAGAAGACACATAACCACATTCTCAGAGATAAATACTCAAGAGAAATCTATTTTACAACTGGCTACATGACAGAAATGCAAGGGAAAAAAAAAAAAGCCTGTATATCCTTATTCCTTTTAAGAATTCTTAAAATAAGAAACATTAATTACATTCTTTTGAAGAAATCAAAAGATGATTTCTTAATTACTTAACAACTTCCTAAAACAAACTATCATTGCATCATCCAAAGTTAATGCTAAACAGGACCTTGAAAAGCTGGTGCTGAGGATATTTGAAAGCCTAAAGCAAATGTATGTTAAGGAAGAATTATTGCAGGATGTTTCTTTTTCAGGTCTTCTTAGTATACTTACCTCATCCAAAATTAAGGAAAATATACTAAAGATTTTACTTTGGAAAAGTAATTTTCTATTATTATACTAAAGTAAATTTATTGTTTCCCTTTCCCTTCCTTTCTTTTCCTTTTTCCTTTTCTTTTCCTTTTCTTTTTCTTTCTCTTCTTCTCTTTTCTTTTCCAAAGACAATAAAAGTAGAGTGGGCTTTCTTCAACGAGTGAAAAACTTCAGTTTCTCACAAACTTAACTTGCTTTTTCTTATAGCTCAGGAATGGACTTTATAGCATAAGGCAGCTGGACAGCAAATTTTTAATTTATAAATTTAGAAAATTCCAAAGGGTGGCAATTTCAAGGAGTAAAATTGGATTACTTTATATGCTGGCTTCATTTTTACCAAACCTACACAAGTTATATATTTAACCTGTCAGCTTTGCTAGTACCTACACATCAGGAAATTCACCAGTCAAAAAAAAAAAAGAGGACAACTGATTAAAAACCCATTAATTCTCACTTCTGATTCTACTTTGTTTCTTCAAGATGACAGACCACTGAAATACACAACTTCAGTTCCGGGATAATAGATCTTTCATTACACTTAAATTTCTTCCTTGACATTCTAATCCCAAACTTCCATATGTGCCCGTGGAAAAAATTAAAATTTTTTTCAATGTTTCTATCCTGTAAGGGAACACAAAGTTTCAAAAAGTGATGTGCTATTTATACATTCTGTTCATTTGTCTAATTTCTAACTTAGTAAATCAAAAAATAGAATTATTAAGCTCTACTCCATTCAAACTAACTTTACTATTATTTATGTTATTATTTATTATTCATTATTCTAACTTTTTATTTTTCTCGAAATTTTATATTTTTCTCAATCTGCAGCTTTGCTCTTAATCAAAAGAGCAATACAGCGCTAAAATCAGAGTGCTCTTGAACCTAGGCCTTGTTAGGTTTGCAATTTTGAGCAACTTACTTTTCTATACCCCAGAATCTTCATGTGTATGATAGAGATACCATCTAATTACCTGTAAGTAGTGCCAGGTTGGGTGAAAAGGACTGTCACACTTTTCATATAAACTCCCTTCATCTTTACACCACTCCCTCGAAAGCACTATAAAAGACTAGAGAACAGTCCTGAGAGGGGCCTGATGCTCTTGAACAGTGTATCAGTTTACAAAAAAAATTAAACTTAAAATGAAAAATGCAGAATTCTATTAGTGAAATTCTTTCTCCTTTACTCCCACTGGCTGTCAGGCTTCTATGGACATGGCCTGTTCCTATGAACATTGTCCAGAGAAGACTGATATTCAACAGGTTATAGGAAGAAATGCTTGGGTTGTCCCTCTTTCCAACAGCCTAGTTGGAGCTTTTTATAGTCTCATATCTAGATCACTGAAATAACGTGGTCTCGGTCATAGGAAGAAATGCTTGGGCTGTCCCTCTTTCCAACAGCCTAGCTGGAGCTTTTTATAGTCTCATATCTAGATTACTGAAATAACGTGGTCTCGGTTCACACCTGCTTACCCTGCAGGGTAATCTTCCTGATGCCCACCTTCCTCTCTCTTCCCCTTTGCTCTGCTATCTCACTGCAGCACGATAAAGTCTTAAGTCTTCACCGGAGCTTTCCAGTCATCCCAGAATCTGGTGCCCCCTCCATGACCATGTAGATTTTGTTCAAACTCTGCCTATTTTCTGGATCACTTATTCCATTCTTTCTGTCTGGCCAGACTTCACTTATCCATTCTTCAAGGCCCACGTCACATCCCAGTGAAACCCTTTACCAACACTTCTACCTTACTTTTATATTATCCTTAAGCCAAATGACAAAGATAAGAAAGAAAGCCCCCAAAACAGACCTCATTTCGCTGGTAATACTAAAGTGCAAGGCTGTACCATAACAGCGGAAGTACACGCATCTTTCAGAAGGAATGTTGTTAGAATGTGTTAGGAGAGAAAGCGAAGTGTGGTATGTCAAGAAAACTCTTCACCTGTGAAACAGCATTGTGTTATGGAATGAGAGCAGGCTTTGGAATCAGCACAGCTGGCTTTGACTTTGCCCTGTGAACTTGACTGTTTCATAAATGACCTGTACCTCACTTTTCCATCCTCTCAGTTTGGGAATTTGAAGAGTAAATGATAAAACCTAAGTACTTGCTCCCTTTTGCCTCCAATTTAGACAACCAGGAACATAAATAAACATAGGAGCAGAGGTATAGCAAATAGTGTTTGGGAAAGAATGGAAGAAGAAATAAACAGCAGTAACATGACAACACCTTATGTTGAGTTTCCCTTACATGGAGAATAATCATGTTCTGTTCCTGACTAAAAACATGAGAGTGGCTTAGAGGTGAATTGTTGTCATGAAAAGGATATTAAGAGCTCAGACATTGGTTTGAAGTCCGGGCCAAAATTTTACCTACGTGACAGGTAGTTTCCTTAAATAAATTTAAGGAAGTCCATAAAAGGACTGATCAGCTATGAATGTAATTCCCATCAGGGATGTAGAAATTTTTGCAGAGGCTGGGGTGATCAGCAAACTTTGGGGAAAATGGCTGTGTTATCTATTAGCTAAGAATTGCTACAGATGAGTATACCAACCATCAGCGGACATATTTTCCATGTACGAGCTAAATACTTCAATGAAAAAAATCCTTGGCCCAAAGTAGCTACAATCTCATGATCGTACAAAAGCAGATAATCTCAATAATCAAAGATAAAGGGATGGTCCCTAAAGAGAACAGTGTGCTCATGCAAGAAGGAAGCATAGTCTCTAAGCTCTAACTTTAATAGAGCATAATAGAAGTTTCTAGACCAGAATAAATTCATCAAAAAGAAAATAAAAATTTCTTTCTCTGACATTAGCCCCTGCCAATTTATACAAGAATTATGGGATGTAGCTAAACTTAGACCAGTCTTTGGTGACTTAGTTAAATTTCATTTCCTAAGTTTGGTTTGCTGTATCAAAATCTGTTCTTTTCCAAGTTCATTGACTAAAATATGTGTATTTATGATGAGATGTGTCCTTCCTAAAATCTGATTATTAAAAAAAGAATATATCCATCAAGCCAAATATACAATGGACAACCAAAAGGGGATTTATAAAGCGATTTGCTTGAAACAATTTTTTTAAAAAATGAGGAAAGCAGAGAAAAGAAAGCCACCCTGAGGAACAGATGATTTTAGAGACTCCTGACCCGCTCTTTCCCATCTTAGTTGATACAACTCCATCTCTCTGGCAGCAGCATCATGTGTGACTCCTCTTTATCTCTTTTACTACACATCCAGTGTATCAACAAAATCTACTAGCCCTATCAGCAAACTAATCTAGAATCCATCCCCATCTTACTATCCCCACCACCAACCTCTGTCTGAACTACTGGCTTCACTCGCTGATCTTCTTCCTCACATTTTAAAAACATTGCTCTATGTTGGGCACTGAGCTCAACACCTAATATTTATTGTTCTATTTAATCCTAACAACAACTTCATAATAGGAGCACTATATTATAACTATTTTACACACGATAGAAATTAAGTAAATCATCCAAAGTCAAAGAGACAATATAGCAAAGACAATGTAGCGAAGCCAAGATTTGACTAAAGAGTATCTGTTCTAGTAAACGCCATTCCATGGCTCTCATCTGGTTGCTGCAGTTTCCATGGGCTTCACTCTCTGTGTCACTGCAATTATTACACTGGAGAGTCATTGTGTATTTGACTCTCTTCCCCAGTCTGAGGAATAACTAATCCAGGTAAATAATTAATATTAGTAAAGGTGTCATTTATTGAATACCTCCCATGCACTTTGAATTTATTCAGCAAATATTCAGGTGTCTTCTATGTTCTAGAACAGATACTGTTGTAGGTGTCGGGGATGCCATATTGAACAAAACAGAGAAAGACTATCTATAGGGAGCTTACATTCTGTTAGAGAAAGGATTGATAATTTTAAAAAAATACATATATATGCACACAACATGTATAATATATAAATTTACAAGTACGTCTACAACACATCAAGAGCCATAAGGAAGGAGACAGACACGGGCAGATTGGTGGATGTGGTGGAGGAAATGTATAGAAATTCTCTTCTGAGTCCTTCTATTTTTCCACTGAAATAAGAGGCAAAGCTGTCAGCTGAGCATAAGGAGGAGGAGGAGGTAGAAGGGTTGAGGATAGAGCACATGAGAAATGGTCAGCCGGTAAGAAAGAATCAGGCAGACAATAGTAGACATGCAATGAGACCAGTCATCACGGTGTGTTTTCCTTCAGTCAGGTTCAGCTGCTCTGGTTCATGGGCAGATTTTATCAGATACGCTGTGTTAAGTTGTTTATAGATAGCATATCATTTAAATTTCGTAACAACCCTGCGAAGTCATTTTCATCCTGCATTTTCCGTAGCTGAACTGAGAGACTGTATCACTTTCTGACTTTCTTGCAGAAGGGAAGTTTCAGAATTCAGGTTTGAGTCACCTTCAGACCTCGAGTTACTAACTCTGACACAATGTTCCTATCAAACCTCTATCCCCATCTCTACACATGCTCCACACATTCTCAATGAACTAGCTTCGGAAATGAAGACGTGACAGACAATTTTTACACATTTTCATTGACTGAAAAGTCAATCTGAGTCAACAGAGTCGAGACAGCCAAAAAAGATTGAGATTCAGGTTGCATAAATGAAAGTGTGGTAGCGAGGAGCCCACCATGCAGGCATGGGCCAGACCACATCTATAGTACTCTGTCTGGTTCAAGACATCAGTGCTGTTGCAGAGTGTCAGCAGACTTGAACGCATCGTACAATGGAGAGCAGAGAGCTGAGCCTAGGGCAGAGCTTGGAAGCCATAAGACATGAAAAACATGGGGAATTAAAAGGCTATTTGGACTCAGAAAGAAAAAGAGCACAGTTCCTTATATACATCTCCAAGACTGTCCTATTCTGTGGGATTATGGCGCACAGAATTAGGGCCTAAAAGAAAGGTGACAGAGGTAGATTGTGTTTTAGCATAAGGAGGAAGCTTGTGACAACCGGAGCTTTCTGGAACCAGCAAGGGCCACTCCATAGGAAGATGTGTGCAGTGTACATAATTTAAAGTGACCAAGAGGGTGTTTTCCATAACCTTTACATGGATGTCATAGGGTACACTCACAATAAGAACGGAAGGTAAAACTGAATTTTCTGTTTGCCCTGAAACTCTAAGGAAGTCTGAGATTATCATCTCCCTTCCTGGCACCTTAAGTGACTGCTTTCCTTTCTTATAAAAACTGTAATCAAACTATTTGTGTGGTTCCCCTGCCCTGAGGAGCAGGAGCTGTGTAATTCTTTATAAATTATCTAAGATCGTTATGCCTATGTCACCTTGTCTATAAAATGGGAACAATACTAGGACCTCTATTACAGGGCTATTGTGACAATTACATTAATTAATCCATCTCAGGTGCTCAGAAGAGCACCCAGAATCCTAGCGGCTCCATAAATAAATACTCATCACTTTTAGAGTCCCTGTCTCATTTTCTCATGTGTTCTTGGATTCTCCGAGAAAGCCACTGTTGTCATAGGGCTAAGCATATAGAATATGCCAAGTACCTAATAGTCCAGAATAAAAATATATTTCTCTCCTTTCAAGCAATATAAACTTGTGTAGAAGTGTGTGTGTGTGCGCGCGCGCGTGTGTGTTTTAAAGATTTTTTACTTATTTATTTGACAAAGATCACAAGTAGTCAGAGAAGTAGGCAGAGAGAGAGGAGGAAGCAGACTCCCCGCTGAGCAGAAAACCGATGTGGGGCTCGATCCCAGGACCCTGGGATCATGATCTGAGCCAAAGGCAGAGGCTTTAACCCACTGAGCCACCCAGGCGCCCCTAGAAGTGTGTTTTATACAACCTTGAGGAGATCTTTTGAGTTTGGTGGGATTATCACCCAGGGCAAAGGTTTTATGGATTTCTCTATCTTTTAAAATACTAAAGAGTGTTCAGACACAATCACACCTTTCAGGGATTGCCTCCAGCCTCTAGTCCCCATAAGAAAATAAGCAAAGATTTGTTTATGATACAGAACATAATAGTTTTCTAGAAATCTGCTGTGTACCAGCCTTAGGCTCTGTGCTAGAGGGTGGCGGGAGAAGGGAGCAGTAGATGTGAGGAATTAAATATACAAGACATGCTCTCCGTCCCTTGCAAAGAAGAACTTGTGGTCTAGGGCAAGAAAGAGAGATGAAGTCCTGCCTGAAGTCCTGGACCCTGTTTATTTATGCACTTCATCTGCCACTCTTCTCTTTGCCTGGGTTCTAGCCCTAGAGACGCTGAGTTTCCCCAGCAAGATAAGAGATTCCCCCTCTTCCTACTGTCCCTCCCACCAACACACTCCTGTCCCTGCCCTTTGCATGAATGCCCTCTCCCCACACCCTGGCCTCTGGCTTAAGAGGCATCTCTTTAACTAGACAGTTCTTAACTGCCATTTCTAAACAGGTTCCCCAACCCGCTGGCAGTAACTTGGTGCTTGCTACAAGTTTGTTTTTATGTATTTATTTGTTTGTTTTTTTCCTTGCTTACTCACTTTTCCCTTCACAAAATGGATGTGCAATCACATCAATTTTATTCACTAATGTGATCTCTTTGGAATAGCAAGGCTTTCAAGACTATACTTTCAGGGATCATTTCTATAATTTGTTACCAGAATCGCAAGACTTTCTATAAGTATGTGTGGAATAAGTACAAGATCATTTCAACACAACGTGGCAAGCATTGGAATGGAGTTGTGTTTCAGCACTGGGGGGCCACAGAAGACAGCCATCTAATTCATTCTTACAGAGCCTAAAGGAGGGCGTCGCAGAGGCTGGCTGTGCCTCCCCAAAGCTCTCCCCACCCCGACCCAGTACTCTTCCTGTGCATGCCATCGCTTTCTAGCACGGACTGCCACTTGGCTGGAGGGGCTTCTCTGCTTTGGCTAGCACATGGAGAAGGTGTCCAAAGGTGCCCAGAGAAGTGGGGTTGGTTTAGGTAGCCTGGGCATCCCAGCTCCCTTGCCCCTAGGTGGGACAACTCTGAAATACAGCCTTCAGTATTGCCAGAAGGCCCAGCCGTTCAATTCACCATTCATTAAAATGATTTCCAGAAGCTTCCTTTCTTGTCTTAGTTCCCCACCTCCTATTAGTTCTTCCAGGGATCCCTCCCTTATACATTGCTTGCATTCAGATCCTCATCTCCGGTCAGCTTCTGGAATATCTCAATCTAGAAGAGAACAAGTGATCAGATTCTTGAGATATGCCAAGTTCATTAGATGAGAAGTAAAAGAATATTTGAAGAGACAGGATCCCCTTAGCCCAGGGAAGAGACTCAAAGCCCTTCCAACAGCCAGGCATGCTTCCTTCCTCGAGGGTCAGATTTGGGTTTTGGCTGGACCCCTGCAAAGTACTCACAGAAAGAGATAGTAGGTGATTGGCTGGCCTCAGCATATTAGGCTTGCTACTTCAGAGTCCAGAGCACAGTTCAGTGCAGGTGGACTGAAGGTTCTAAATCCAAAATAACACATTGCAACTCAGCCTGGTGCCTTCAGGAATCTTTAAGCAAAGAGCGTCTTTGTGTCTTTTCCCTTTTTGAAATACAAGTCAAGAGCCAGGAATGTGATGCCTAATGCTGAAAAGGAAACCTTGTACAAACCGTTCCTTGAAAGCCAGCATGTAGTGTCCATAAATTTTATGATGTGTGAAGCACATGTTCAAGGAAGTATTTATTAGTAGGCCATAAGTTAAATTAGAAAGGGTGGTTCATGCCTTAAATATTCCGTCATTTTCCATACTGTTTATGTATCCAGACCCAAGTGTGAAATTTAAATTTGCTTTTAATGTGTTCACCTGACAAATGATTTACTCTTCTCAAATGTGTTTTCTCTTGAGTCCACAGTAGTTCTGTTCTGTGGTTGGGGGAGAACTGGGGAGGTGCTCCAAAATCACTTTTTCAATGTTAAATTTTCTGTGCGGGTACATGAAATGGTTTTACTGGTGGATTTATTGAAACATAGTTTATTTCTCCCTGAAAATTAAAATATTTTATATGGTGGATGCTAAGCTGAGTTTAGAAACTGGGTAGTCATAGTACCATCTTGGAAAATCACGTTTAGCATGACTGAACATAGGAGTGTTGGTATTAGGACACAGGTTCTATAATGAGCTGTGGCCCTTGTGTGCTGATTTCTGGAAAGTCCTTGCCAGGGCATGCCAGAATGAGAGCTAGAGCTGGAAAATGGTGAACTTTGGCAGAATGTAAAAGGCATTGTAACCACCCTCTGATAGTAAAATCCTATAAATCTGAAATTACTTACGGTACAGACTACGCTGTGTGTTGCCCTGAGAGCCTTGCTTTATATTGGAGTCTCAGTGTGAATATGGTTAATTTTATACATGGAAAGAGTAATATGTTTATTGAAAGAACATAAGTCATTCTGTGATTTTAAAACAAAAAATACTGTGTGTGCACATGTGCATGCCCGTGTGTGTTGTTCTATAATGGGAAAACGAATCATATAGAAACAAAAACTCATTAAAACATGCTATAAGTGGGGGTGCCTGGGTGGCTCAGTTGTTAAGCATCTGCCTTTGGCTCAGGTCATGATCCCAGAGTCCTGAGATCGAGCCTGGCATCGAGCAGGGAAGCCTGCTTCTCCTTCTCTTACTCCCCCTGCTTGTGTTCTCTCTCTCGCTGTCTCTTTCAAATACATACAATCTTTAAAAAAAAATGTTATAGATGTATGTAGTGTGTGTCCTAAGGAGACCCTCCTTGAATCCACAAAGTAGTCAAAATATGAACTCAAAGTTTTTAAAACGTTCCCATTTTGGAAAATGTTTTTTCAATCTGTGTATTCTATTTCCCTGACTCATAGTCACTGACACTCTCTGGAAAGTGATAATGGCCTTAAGTAAAACCAAACCAGCTTGGAGTTCTGAAATACACTGGCATAAATTAAAGAAGTGAAGCTAGCTGATTTTTCAGCCTTGGTTCATTACACAAAAGGTGGACAGCAATGTCATTGTACAATGAAACCTACTCACCGTGTTTTTTTCTGCATCTAAAATCCTGACTAGAAGCCAAGCTTTATTTTTCATTTTTTTTAATTCCATCATTTCTTGGCTTTTTTGCTCAGATCAAGTGTGGTATTTTTTTCTTAATTCCAGTATAATTAACACACAGTGTTATATTCAAGGTTTATCTTTAAATACCCATACCTGAGCAAGTTCAGACAAAGTGGTCCTAAGTGTAACTTGCTTTGCTTTCTTTCTTATCTAGTTAGATTTCCTTTGTAAGGGACAGAATAAATAATGGACCTGCAGACATAAGGCATAAAAATACATGTGACAACAGTATTTCAAGGCACCACTTCTTTATTTTATATGTAGTTGTTAAAATTATAGACTTTGGAATCGGTTGTCTGGATTTGACTAACTTGCCCTGCAAATCATTAGCTCTGCGTGATTTGGATGGCTGTTCCCTTCTTTATAACTTGGGAATGCTGAAAGCATCTAGTGGGTATTTTAATTGTGGACATTAAAAGAAATAACATATGGAAAGCACCTAGCACTGTGCCTAACATCTAGAAAGGAGTCAGTAAATACCGACTATTATTATAGGTGGTCAGAATAGTGGTTTTCTACTATGTACCAGGCACTGTACTAGGCTCTTTGCCTGGTCAACAAATGGCCTGCACAGTAAATAGAGTTTGGCTCTTTTACAAATTAAGAGATGGAGGCTCATAAAGGACACGAAGAAACTATGTGGTAAGATGCAGGACAATGATTCAAATCCAGGCCCCTCTGCCTCCGTTCTTGACCTTATTGATATCCTGGTCCATATGGTACCAGCTGCATGTGGCTGTTTTGCTGGTGGCTAACTAGCTGATGGGAGAGCAGGAGGTGGCCTCCTGAACCTGCAGGCATCTTTTCACTATCTATTGCTACTATCTGACTCCTAAGAAATCCCTGTTGGACATCAAAGAGAAGGGAATGACTTCCAGTCTACAACAACTACACAGGAACACTGATCCATTCCACATTCTTAAACTGGGAGCTTGGGGCTGTTTTCCATAACACGATGTATATTCCCCAGTTTGAGAAGTGAGGCTTGCTTAGGATGACACTGAGATCATAAGATCTTATTCTGTCACTTGTTCGGAAGATTTGCCTTCCTAAGGCAGATTCTTTCTTCTAAAACTGAAAAAAATCAAAGGGATTATCTTGAGCTAGGTCTCTCCTGAATGCAGTTGCTAATATCTGAATTATTTCCTTTGGCAAAATGACATCTCTGTGTTCTGCCTCCTTTGGGGAGAGCCCGGTTTGCAAAACAAATTATTTCTTCCATTTCATTTCCTTTCTGTTTCTCCAAGTAAACTTTTCTCATGAGCATTTGATCATGAGGAATGAGAAAGCTAAGGAAAGCACTTGACTTCATCTACAATCATGTTGTCATCAAAGGATCTATGCAAAATACATTTCTATGCATCCCAGGAGCACACCTTTCATCTTTTCTTCCCCATGGATAGGTTTTTTGTTTTGTTTCGTTTTTACGCCAAAGAATGATTTGACCTCAGAGAAAGCTTCTGCTCAGGTGAAATAAGAGGAAGATGGAGCTGTACCCACCAAGGCAAACACTCCTCCCACCTCTAGGAATGTGCATATAGTGTTCTCAGTCCGTCATTCAGATTTTATCATCTATTTGGAGTTGAATAATGTGACATGGCCATTAAAATACACAGTATCTCAGTAGAGACGTTTCTAAGCAGAATCCAGGCAAAGAAGCCCTACGGATGTACATCTCAAGAGCTATCCATGAGCTAAACATTCTATCGACAAACGGGCTTAGTGAATGTATGCCTGTCATGGGTCGGCAGTGGTAGGCAGGAGGTATATAGTAAACTGGCATGGCCCCAGGGAAGAAAAGTTAGTAGCTTGAGCAATTTGAATATGACTGAAATTTTGTAAATCCCACGAGAAATGAAAGCTCAACTTCAATGTCCTCTGAGGTTCTCATTTTATATAGAAACAATGTAATCTCATCTGGTTTCTTCTTTTTCTTATTCACAGAATGTCAGTACTGGGGCGCCGAGCTCCAGCTACCCACACTGGATTTTGAAGATGTTTTAAAAAATGATGAACATGCCTGCAAGTGGCTCTCCACCCTCAAGAAAATAGGCATAGTACGACTCACAGGAGCATCTGACAAACGAGGACAAGTTTTAAAACTTGGGAAAAGGATCGGTTTCCTTTATCTCACATTTTATGGGTGAGTTACCAAAGAGTTTGTATTCTGCCACTAAGTATAAAGTCTGGTATATTTCCCAGAAGGAAGAGACTCTTTTGATTGGAGAAAACAAAATTTGCATAATACCCTGAGCAGGAAGTCAGATGAGAAGACATGTCTAAAAGTGGGATTTCTCTGAGAATAACTGGGATTTTAAAGGATCCTAAAATCCAAAAGACATCAGACATCAAAGCCAGGCTAGTTATAGATGGCAGGTTTGTTTTCTAGGGTTGCCATAACAGAATACTATAGACTCGGTGGCTTAAACAACAGAAAGTCATTTCCTCAGACTTCTGAAAGCCAGATGTCCAAGAGGAAGGTGGCTGCAGGTTTTATTTCAGTGAGAGCTCTCTTCCTGACGTGGAGATGGCCACTCTCACTGGGTTCTCACATGGCCTTTCCTGTCTGTCCCTGCACTGCTGGTATCTCTTCCTCTTCTTATAAGGACAGCAGTCCTGTTGGAGAAGGGCCCCAACCTTAAGACTTCATTTAACCTAATCACCTTCTTAAAGACTCCATCTCCAAATCCAGTCACATTGTTGGTCAGGGCTTCAACATTTGATTTTGGGGAGAACGCCCTTCAGTTCAGAGGAGATAGCATGGAAGACCATGTTTCTCCAAGACTTTTATAAATGCAAAGTTCATTAAAGTTTTACTGCCCAAGACTTGGTGCAAAAAAAAAAAAAAAAAAAAAAAATAGGGCCCTGGGGAACTGAAACCAGCCACCAGCTGTGGTTAAAAAGATAAAACTAATATGCAGAAAATTAGGTCTATGCACTTCGGCAAGGAACAGGAAATGTATTTGATTTTTAACTTTGGAACAAGAAGCTGTTTGCATAAGAATTGCCTGGGAGTAACATTCATTATGGATAATGAAACTCTAACAACAGGAAACACTTATTTGGAAGTGGGGGGTATGAGTGTATTTTTAAACCGTAGGGTGAACCCTCATGCAGGATGCACACAATTATTCTTGGGCTCACGGAGCAGAGGGCACTGGGAGTGAAAAAAACCTTTAAAATCCAAAGGTTGCAAAACTGGTAGCACACAGGCTGTATTCAGATATGTTTTGGTTGGCCCATAGGAAGTTGAAAGAAAAGAATTAGTTGTCAACACTTAAAAACTGGGAGATTTTACATTAAATATGGATCTGACTTTTCTTGAAAAATCAAATCTGGCAACAACTGAGACTCAATCCCCGCATGCCAGGAGCCTGCTTGGTGTAAGTGGAGGCCGCCCCTTGAAGAGAGCATGTGCTCACACTCCAGTTGCACAAATTGTGTGTGGGCCCCCCACCCCTACTCAGACCTGCAGGAGCCCTGCCTGCCTTTGAGTTTGCCACCCCCAATCTAGAATAAGACCCTGTCTATAGATAAACAAGGAATCAAAAATAACTAATCACTTGCTCCCAATGATTTGATCAAGTTTATTCATGGCAGAAGACTCTATCGTGTGTAGACTTAGACGACCCCACCCCACCCCCCACCCCAAGAACTTACTGCTACCCCTAAGCATACTGTGAACTACCTAATTTTTATCTTCCCTACATCTACAAGAATTTAAGCTGTTTGGGGGCAGTGGTGTGGTTCAGTTGGTCAAGCAGCCAACTCTTGATTTTGACCCAGGTGACGATCTCAGGATCATGGGAGTCAGCTTGAGATCCTCTCTATCCCTCTGCCCTTCCCCCACTCATGTGCACTGCACTCGCACTCTTTCTCTCTCTAAAATACATAATTTTTTTAAAAAATTTAAGCTGTTTTACAGACTGTATCGGTAACAAGTGATAAAGACCTGGAGATAGTCTTGAAATTATTAAGAGCCTCCATCTAATTATTTGGTCTTTACTTATCGTTCACAATTTTCTGAAATGGGTAATTTCCTCCAGTTCACTGATAAGGAATCTGAATTCCAGAGAATTAAACTATAACCCAAATTTTCACAGGTAATAGAAAAGGAACCAGAGTTAGAATCTGGGGCTGCTTTATCCATGGGCTTCCTAATCCACCTCACTATCAATGATATTAAGGAGGAACATGGGAGGATGCTTTTAGTCACCGGAAGTAAACAGAATACTTCACAGTAAATCTCTTCTATATTTTTCTACTTAGTTTTATTGGCTGACAATGAGATTTTTGTATCTATGCAACACATGTCACAATTTCACAACAGCAGCCAAATTGGGGCGGGTCTCTTTGTTGTAGTATCCTAATGCTCACCCTAACCCGTCACATTTAGGGTCGGCTTCTTAGTCCTGATTTATTACTTGAATTCTGTTTTGTTTTATTGTAATTTTGCCACTGATCTAACTGATCTTATCTTGTGAAGTTTATTGGAATAAATACTCAAGGTTTGTTGTCAAAAACAAATCAGACCTCCTACTACGGTTGCATTCCTTTGTCCAAGATCTTTGCATCTAACTGGATAGGTTTAACCTACTCAGTCTCATCTTCCATGCAGAGGATCACATTTCTTTCCTGAATCTCTCAAACTATACCTCAGGCCAAGAAAGGCCTTTCTGACAACCTTACAGCTACTTCTACAACATATTATCAAGATCTCTGCAGGTTTGTTTGTTTGTTTTCAATTTTAATTTTTAATTCTTTACCTCAAGAACTTACAGAAGAGGGCAGTTTTGCTGTGGTTGCTTTGTTTTTATTTGTTTGCTTATGTGTTTTTTAAGAGAATGAGAAAAACGAATATTTTCCTGAAGTGATTTCCCCTTTCTGCCTCCTCCCACGGTAATGTGGAAAATGATGTTGAAATTTCTATGACAGATGATTCAAAGGAGGGATATTTAGAGCAATAGTTCTCCACTGAGGTTACCCATCAGAATAGCCAATTTTTAAAATGCTGACATCTGTGTCCATTCTCCACGGATTTTTCAAAACAGGATTTGGATTTGACCTGAGTCTCAGGCATTTTAAAAACCCTGCAGGTGATTCTTGTGTGTAGCTAAGGTTACAAACCTCTAGTTGAGAAGAGGATTATTTCAAGAGAAGGCAGGTCTCAGTTGGTGTAGAATTTGGGTGCTTTACACTCTCTCAGCTCTCATAGTTAGGTACACCAAGTGTCATTTTTCATGCTCTTCTTTGTGGTGTGGTAATGCCTGGACATGACTCATCTTTATAAGAGACTCAGTAGCTGCCTTCAATGTGGTCCTTTCTTTCATAGCTTTGTTTCTCCCCTGGCAAAGAGCCTTACTATTGCCCCAAATAATTGGCAGGTGAGTGAGAGAATGCAATGAATAAATGAAGGCAATAAATAATGGAGAGCAGGGATTGCCATAGATAGAAGGATGGAGAAAGGAAAGTGGGAAGAAGAAGGCTAAAGGCTAATTTTGCATCCCATGTAGATTTTTCAAGAAGCCTGGTTTCTACTTTTGCGTAGATGCCCAAAAATATAAATAGCTTGGTGCTACTTTACACAGGTCTCCTTTGGGAAACAAATATCCACCTAGCACTTTCCCATTCAAGTAGAATTACTAGTTTGGAGAATTTGAATGCATGGGTCTAAACTGAGAATTATAATATCTATTTTTGGTTCTTGGCTGTCATCTCAATTGTTAAAGCATTGATTGGATAAACAAAAACAGTGGATCCCAGCATTTTGCCTAGCCTTAGCATACAGTAGGTAAGGAATAAATGTTTAATGATAGATACACACCTAGATGTTTTCAAAAAACTATAAAGCAGCAAGTGAATACAAAAATTATTAGAGCATGTAACAATCATAAAATTAGATTAAAATACTAAATCAAAATGGTAATAGCTTTGAGGACAAAAGTAGATGTAATTTCCATGTCTATATTTTCTCAGATGATTATCATTATTTTGTCAGTGCCTCATCTAGACAATATTTTTTTCATGCAACTCTGTGAAATGCTCAGCAACCTTACTGCTTGATGATGAAAGCTTACCTGGGAGAAAAGAATAAGACTTGGTAAAGAAGCCCTCATTGTCCATTTTGTCCCACCAGAGATAGCTGGTAAGAGATAATTACAGCACTATGGAACAAGATAACATTTTCAGAAGGATTTAGATCTTAAAGTTGGATCCATATAGTTTTTACAGGGTAGGGTCAAGAGCCTCATCTCATGCCCCTTAACTTCCTCCCCCCAAAAATCAATAAAAATATCTTTCTGAATAATTTCTCTTTTAAATTTTTATTTTTTTTAATTTGTATATAATTAATTTACAGACTTATACTCAATCCAGGTGTGCAATATAATACTTAGCAATTCTATATGTTACTCAGTGCGCCTCACAATAAGTGTATTCTTGAACCCCTTAATCTGGTTCATGCTCTCCCCATCCACTTCCCTCTGGCAACCACCAATTTATTCTTTGTATTTAAGAGTCTGTTTCCTTGTCTCTTCCTTTTTTTTGTTCATTTGTTTTGTTCCTTAAATTTCACATGTGATATGATATGTGTCTTTCTCTGACTTACTTATTTTGCTTAGCATTTTACCCTCTAGATTCATCCATGCTGCTATAAGTGGAAAGATCTCATTCTTTTATAGCATAGTGTATACACTACATCTTCTTTATCCATTCACCTATGGATGGACACGGGCTGCTTTCATAGCTTGGCTATTATAAATAATGCTATAATAAACATAGGGGTGCATGTATTTTTTCAAATTAATGTTTCCATTTTCTTTGGGTTAATACCCAGTAGAGGAATTACTGGATTGTATGTTAGTTCTATTTTTAATTTTTTGAGAAACTTCCATACTGTTTTCCATGGTGGCATCATCTATTTGCGTTCCTACCATCAGTTTGCATTCCCACTTGGGTTCCCACCAAGAGTGCATAATTCCTTTTTCTCTACATCCTCACCAACACTTGTTGTTTCTCATGCTTTTGATTTTAGCCATTCTGACAGGTGTGAGATGATATCTCCTTGCAGTGTTGATAATAATTTCTTAATTGAAGAAATTATCTGAATTTATGACACAATCTAGCCCAATAGGAAAGAGTCATTATAAACTATACTTTTTCTATATACTGCCATATTCAATGATTATACCAAGTTAGAATGTTTTCAAGAATGCAACCAGCAGAACAAATCTGAAAGGAAGTACAATCACTATAGATCACACTGAACATCTTGATTGGCGGTATTATTGTTTTACCCTTCTGTATGCTACATTGTGCAAGGCACTGTGTTAGGCATTTTGTTCTGACCTAGATTTGGGTTTCTACTTTATGGAAAAGTATCTTTTGTCACTGTTGTAAGTGGGCAAATACCAATACTTGGGTTGACTTCATCTAAATAATTGGAGCCAATAAAAACTCCATAAAATCAAGGAATAGACTGGAAAGCAACCCCGGACTTTTGGCATTCCAAATGAGGAAACGCGGCAGTCAATACATGCCAGTGGCAGTTAAAAGGCAGTGAAGGGTGATGGTCTCCAACATGCGAAGGTACAGTAAAGATGGGCAAACATGGCTGCTTGAGAAAATGAACCAGGCTCCTCAAAATGTTCACAGGCTACCATAATGTAAGTAGGTGTAGCAGGAATAAATATATATATTTAATTAAGACTTCATAAAGCTGGACAGTCCCTCTTCCCATCCCCATACTAATTCAGTTCAGGTGAAAGACTTCTTTTTCGTAGGCTATTCTTCCTCCTTCCTGGCTATCCCACCAGAGAGAGCTGGTGAGGGACAACGACAGCACCATCACTCTCTCCGCTGATTGTCCAAGACTGCGTTCCTCTCATCCTGCGTTCCTCACTCCTTTCCTGCATGCATCACCCTTGCTTTTCCTTCTCCTGGCCTTTATTCTGCCTACAAACAGCATATCCTGTCCCAAATCCTCCTCTGTTTTTGGCTACTTTTTGGTCTTTCTTGCTCTTCTCACTTGATGTACTAGCATTTTCCCCCCTCCCTCCCAACACCACCTCTGTGACAGCCTCCCTTCATCTGGTAGTCTCTGTAGCTCTAGGAAAGACAACTCTCTCCCAGCCTCTGCTCTGTGAGCTGACAGCACCTCATCTCCAAGCACCTCATGAGAAATAAAACAAAGTAAGCATTTTACTCCTCACCCAACTGAGCCTGTTTTGCATTCTGAATTACCTATTCAAAAAAGTGAAGTAGAAATTCTCCTCTCTTCTGCATATTCATAACATCTAGTAAGGGCATTTCTTCTCTTTCTTTCTTTTTTTAAGATTCTTCTTTTAGCAGAGATGCACGCAGTGTGGAAGAAAACCAACCACCCTGCTGTATAATATCCCTACTGTCTATTTGCTGGGTGACAGTAAAGCTTACTGGTCATGGGCTTTTGAAACCATAATTCTGATAAGGAAACACTAAGATCAGATGTTCTTCCCTAAAAGGACAAAATCATACTCTGAAAATACTCCTTTTCCAACTGGTTGGACAACTAAATAAATTGGCTGGGTCAGGGTTTTGTTATTTACGTGAGTTCATGTAAAGGTGTGTGTGTGTGTGTACATGTGTGACACAGAGAGAAAGAAGAGATTCAGTATCGATTTTTTAAAGTATTAACCACCAGTATTGTGTAGTAACTAGCTGCTCTGCATGTAACAGGATAAGGCATGCATATCTCACTGCTATCATCGGTGTCACATTGATCTCCTTAAAGGCTGAAATGGTGGCCTCATCAGGATGATGTCTTCAGTACTAGCTCAGAGTCTGACACACAGTGAGCACTCAGGGAATTTTAATAAAAGGGCATATATGCTAAGATATTGAGGCCTCATTTGGTCAAGAATTCTCTCTTAGCATTGTCGACATTGGTAAGCTCTTTAGTGAGAATATTAACCTTGTGAGCAACTCTGAGGGACCCTTCTTCATCAGAAGGTCAAGCAGAAGAAGATACAAATTTCAACCTTAGCTAGCAAGACTGTCTTCTTTCCAGAACACAGTCGAGTAGTTTCAGATTTTCTTCTTTCTAAGAATGTTTTATTTGCTGGCATAAGCAAGTTGCATTAACACATGTAGCAGGGATTAGACTAATAGGAATAATGAGGTGAAAATGAAAAATATGTTTCTCTGAAACAGCAGCATGAGGAGTAAAATAGGCAGTGGCAACAAGGAAAAGGGATGAAAGGAACTTGGTGGATCTTGGTAGTAGTCAAATTTTATCTTGTAGAGACAAGCATGGAAGCTGTACAATTACGGAATAAAACTCACAAGGTTAACAAATTGTAGTGGGAAAATTTAAATAAATACTTTGGAACACTTCATTCCTAAAAACTGGGGGGAGAGTGGAGAACCCAGTATCCCAGAACATCTGCACGTCATTACTGCCCACAGAGCTGCCCGTAGGACCAACAGAGAAACACGGTTGAATCACGGCTCCACACTCGCTGTTTGTAGGTGAGAAGGGGATCTAAGCTTTTCGTGTAATTTCCTGGAACTCTAGGATTCTCCTCTACTGAGGACTTGCTTCTCTCTTTCTACAGGAACTGTTTTAATACCTGGCATGTCCTGTGAAACCTTTAGATGAAAGGTTGCTGGAAAATGTAAGAGGTGACTACTGCTGCCCAGTTTTGCATCTGCATGAGCGCCTTGCATGCGGGCTTCGTCAGAGGAATAAAATCATGTCAAACCAAAAAGGTTTCTAGTGGGCAGTTTGTCAAATACACCAGCCAGGCCAGTTAAGAATTAACAATATTGAAATGGCCTCTGGGGAGTACAAGAATATATCCTTTCCAACATTCACTGGATTTCTGCTAGCATTTCTGTAAGCCAGCCCAGCAGCATTTCACACATTTGGTTGTATTAGAGATTGAGGGTATATGAGCGAAAAATATTATTATTCCTTGGCTTCTGGCCCTTTAGAAATTGCTCCGACCATTAGCACTGCCTCCAAACCTGACTTTGAAAGAGCTACTTGTTTGATATACGGGTTACCAGAAAACATTTGTGAAGTGTGGAAACTTAACAGGGAAAGAAAAAACAAGTTTATCCATTTTGGTGAAGTTTCTAGACAAGAAATTGCTTGAGAAAACCAAATAGCCCTTCTTGAACAAAAATGGCTCTGAGTTATGAAAAACCAACCTAAAAGCAATTTAGACTTGGGAAGAAAACAAAGAAAACCTTTCTGAGTTCTGAATCTAGTTGTAATTCCATCCTACTTTGTAAAAAATTCACACTGGGATTTCTTAATGAGTTGTTTTAGATTCAGTACTGACCCAAGTGTTTCAGTGGGGGGGTGGGAGAGAACCTTTAAAATGTGTATTCTTGTTTTAGGGGTTCCCAGGCAGAGTAACAAGCTGTGTTCTTTCAGCCATTGTGAACCCCAGCTTATGTTATCAGCCAAGAGACCATCCCTGGTGTTCCCTTTGTAATACTCAGTTTTGCAGTAATTAAAGTTGTGGCCAGCAAAACCACTTGATTATGAGGTCATCTCATGAATGAAAGGAAAAATAATTTCTCTGTCTCGTGCTTTCCTAGAAATCACTGGAGGAGATTTTTGAGACCCTAGTAAACCATTTGTTTCTCCACAAGCCCTGACTCCTTATTACCTCCTCAGTTTTCCTCTGAGCATTGGGATGGGACAAAATAATTTTCTGTTAAGCACCTTTGACGTGCTAAGTATTGAACTCAATGCTTTACAGTGATTATCTTGAATCTTCACAATTCTAATAAGAGCCATTATTCCCATTTTAGAGATAAAGAAACTGAGGCAGAAAAATCAGCCTTCAAACCCAGGTTTACTTGACTCAACAGTCTGCAGTCTTTCCTTGGGCACTGTGCTTGAATGGTGGTTTATCGAGCACTCCCTCCCTAGTTCCTAATGCCGTAGGAATTATTAACTATCAAATGGGGCTTCCACTCATATTTATAGCTCAGATGCAAGGGAACAACTTAATAGGATTATAGAGAGATTTCTCAAACTAAGTCATAACAACAGCACCAGAATATTCATTACCATCTCATCTATTAAATTCAAATTATAGCCAATTGTTTATGCAAAGGGAAAGTGACGATCGACAAGGAATCAGAAAACTTGTGACAACAGAAAATGAAGTTTATATTTTAACCTTGCACATCAAAAATCTAAACCAGCATCTAGCTCCTGTTCTGTTGAGATAAATCAAGCACAATTTGACCTACCACCACCCAAAAACAATATGCTTACTTTGGAATTCTCCAAAGCTTTTCTTTTTTTTTTTTTTGCAATGCACTTTATTCTTAGTTTTTTGTAATGAAAGACTTTGGAACTTTGGAGGAAATTGCTGTAACTTTTTTCTTTGTGTTTTTAGAGGTGGTTGCCATCTTTCCATTACTACCCATCTTTATTTTTATTACTGGGAGTATTATTAAACTTTCAAAATAAATTTTAAAAAGCCACTTCTTGTGGTAAAATACAATCCAGACACAGAAGAATCACAAAGACAAATATATAACTTAATGAATTTTTGTAAGACACATGCTCTTGAAACACTTGAAACACCATCCAGGTCAAGAAATAGAACAGTGACTACTCTGGAACCCATCCACATACTCTAAGCAATCACAAACCTCTCTTTTCTCCCCAAATGTAACAGCTCTCCTGAATTTTTTGGTATTCACTATCTGGTTTTCCTGATTTAGAGTATTAGCACCAAAATGTGCATTGCTTAATGGTGGTTTGGTTTCTCAATTTTTTCGTTTTATTTATCTTCTTTTCCTCCCCTATTACTAATTCTATTAGTAAATAAAATTTACTACTTAGCACCATTGCTTTGTGAACATCATCTCTATTCATTTTGGTTGTCTGAATCTTATTCTCTTGTAAATTCCTCAGAAAGGCCCCATGAGAACAGTATTCTCTAAATTCTTGCATGTTGACAGCAATTTAAGATCTTTATACTTGAAAAATCAATTTGGCTAAATATAAAATTCTTGGCTTACAACATCTTTAATATGTCTCTACAGTTTTATCGGTAATCTAATTTTCCTTCCCTTATAAATAATTTGATATTTTTACTTGGATGCCCAAAAGATTTTTCTTTTTAAAGATCAGTAACTTTACAGGCTATGTTGGTGTTGGTTATTCTGGGGCAACTTTTTCAGGGACCATATGGCTTGGTCTTTCAGTGTTTCAAATCTTTTGTATTTTTCTTAATTTCAGGAATTTTTTTAAAATTATAGTTCTTAATATTTGTTCTTTTTATTCTGGATTTCTTCTTTTGAGGACTTCTATTATGTGTATATTAAATCATCTGTTAATTAAAATTCATTAAAATTTATTACTTTCTCTCAAATCCCTCTTATCTGTCTTTTTTTATATTTAAGTTTTTCTCCTTTTTATCTTCTCATTATCCAAAGGTGTTATCTGTTGTACTTATTCAATATTGTATCCCTTCTAGCTTAGTCTTCATTTTTAATAATTTTTAAAATTTTTCCTTTCTGAGTATATCACTCCATTTCTGGGTTTCTATCTCTGATGTAAGTTATTCTTTCATATATTGTATCATTTGATTAATATCTTCTAGACTCAATAACAGTAGGTATAAGCAGAAAAATAGAAGTTAGAGAAACTAGAATATTTTTTATCTTTGGGGGCATATCCCTCTGGCATGTATTATCTATAGGTATGTTATTTTGCTATTCATTCTCTTTCTTAAAATAACTTTAGAAAACTAAACCTTAACCATGTGATATTTCTAATGTTCATGTGAACTTTTTTCTTGATTATTAAAAGGAGATATGACTCAGAAACTTTGTTATAGTTTTAAGCTGTATTTCAAAACTATGGGTGATAACCTTCTGGTTATCAGACCTCCTGGTTTTTCTCCTTTACTTTTATCTGGAACTTCTTTTTCCTTTGTCCTTACTGCTCCTGGACTGCTCAATTTGGGGACTCATCATGGATGAGAGTTTCGTCTATTGAGTGTTTAGAGCTCCCGAACCCAGACTAATCTAGTCCCTTACCACAGACCCCTCATAGACCCCTACGTTGAAATGTGAACATACCCTCCCAGGAGCCAGTACACTGTCCCTTCATGATCTGGGAATTTTTCGGATCCATCCAATACCTAGTTGCTTCCCTCTGCTTCCTCCTCTGCACCATTTCTGATATGGCATGCTGTGGCTTTGGAAAGTCTATCTCTATACCCACTCGTATTTTGGGCCTCATGGATATATCCAGTCACCTAATTTTGGTTTAGATGTTTTCCCTGAGTTTTGGGGTTTGCACACTAGATGTCCCATGAAGAAGATTCAGAGAGATTAAGAACTATGTCACCATGATTATCCCAGGACCCTCCTTGCTTGCTTTGTATCTTCATGCTTCATGGAGATTTCCATGTGAGTTTAATGGATGGAGTGAGAGCAATGCTAGATATCGGACAGGTTACTTTCATTTTCCTACTTGATAGTGGGGATATTCTTCTCAAAAATGGAATGGAGTTTCTCATTTCCAGGAATAAATGCAATGTCAGTGAGAGCCCATAATATAAGTTAGAACTGAAAAGATAATGGCTTTTTAAAACACAGCCTAGCAGTTCTGCCAAGTATTGTTTGCAAACAACTGTAACACTTCCCCTAGGAATCAGACAACAGAAATGATTGGTGGCCAAATT
Organism: Mustela nigripes; assembly: GCF_022355385.1. Lineage (NCBI taxonomy): Eukaryota > Metazoa > Chordata > Mammalia > Carnivora > Mustelidae > Mustela > Mustela nigripes. Next base: position 26,232,208 of record NC_081557.1, on the reverse strand, counting down.
ATTCATAATTTAAATATATCTAAAACATATAGCTTTGGCCGGGATTAAAGTTAATAGCTAGACAATCAGGAACATAACACAATTTACTGTTTCACAGTCCATGCCTTCATTCAACAAATATTTTTGGCAGTGGGTTAAATGCTATGAGATAAAGAGTATGTTTCAGCTCAGTTCCCTCATGTAATGAGATTTTTTTTGGTACGACTTTACCGTACAATAAGGGAAACAGATATTTGAAACAAAACCAAGAATAGCCACAGAGCAAACAGTCCCCACTGCAGCCCGTATTGGACTTCTCTCTCTTCCCCTGAGAGGCTATGTTCTCTCCCTCCACTGGGCCTTCTGCCCATAGTGACCTTTACCCTTCTAGGTAAATCCTACTCAGTCTTCAGGTCTCCACCTAATCTTTACTCTCTTATTCTCATAACGTCTTGTACTTTAGCTTTGAAGGTAAGTCACACTGATTTTTCTTCCCCAGAGACGGTATGTTCCATGAGATGCAAGTACCGTGTCAGTTCTGTTCATGTCTGTATCCTCAGTTCCTGGCCCATTGTGTGTCTAATAAGTGATGATGGAAAATTAAATATCTGAAGCTCAGAAGGGGGACTGCATCTGGGAAGTTATAGGTGGATGTGTTACAACTACGGTTAGAAATGATAGGGGCCCCTGGGTGGCCCAGTTGGTTAAGCATCTGCCTTCAGCTCAGGTTGTGATCCCAGGGTCCTGAGATCAAAACCCGCATCGGGTTCCCTGCTTAGTGGGGAGCCTGCTTCTCCCTCCCCCTGCTCTTGCTCTCTCTTTCAACTTTAAATAAATAAATAAAATCTTCAAAAAATAAAAAAGAAATAGAAAACAAATGATATACAGCATAATATTCCTTTGGATGATTATTAATGTTTTTGTTTATTTTAGCTAAGAGATAATTTTCTTTTTTAAAAAGGTTTATTTATTTGAGGGCACCTGGGTGGCTCAGTCATTAGGCGGCTGCCTTCGGCTCAGGTCATGATCCCAGGGTCCTGGGATGGAGGCCCACATGGGACTCCCTGCTCAGTGGGAAGCCTGCTTCTCCCTCCCCCACTCTCCTTGCTTGTGTTCCCTCTCTCTCTGTGTCTCTCTCTGTCAAATAAATAAATGAAGTCTTTAAAAAAAAAAAAAGATTTATTTATTTGAGAGAGAGAGAGCAAGCATGTGCTCACATGTATGTGTGTGTGAGAGCAGGAGAGGGAAAAGACAGAAATTGAGGGAGAGAAAGAATCTGAGTCTCCACTCAGCATGGAGCCCAACACAGGCTCAATCTCAATCTCAATCTCAATCTCAATGACCCTGAGATCATGACCTGAGCCCAAATCAAGAGTCACACTTAACCAACTGAGCCACCTGGGCACCCCTAGGAGATAATTGTCTATGTTAAAGCTTAAAAAATAAAAATGACATATGAGCATTATGTTTTAGGTCCAACATGACAAGTGACGATGGTCAAAAGAAGGCATCCTTCTGTTACCTGATGAGAGCGGTTTGCAGTAGGCTGAGATTTGAGAGTGTAGCTGTTGGTGATAAGAAATCTAGGTTGCAGTTGTAGAACATCTTTTCATATAAGTTGTACTTCAAAAAAGAAAAAGATTAAAAATAAATCCAGCATGACTTTCCAGGTGTGATCAAAAGATTATAAAATCTATCACCAAGGGTATAAGAACAAATCTAGCAAAAAACCATGTTTAAACACTCCATAAACACTAAAGGATTCAAATTTGTCACAAAACACTATTAATTTCATGAAATATCATGAGTATCTATGATTGGCCATCTAGACTGGGGTGGAGCTAGTGAATAAGTATTCAAACCAAGCCCACAAAATAGTCTCTAAAAATCATGATTTTAATGTACAGGAGCTTTTGACAAAATCCTTAAGTGGAAAATATAAAAGACATTTCTTTTTAAAATTTTAATTCCAGTAGAGTTAACATGTACTGCTGTATTAGTTTTAGGTATACAGTATAGTGATTTAACAATTCTATACATCACTCAGTGTGCATCATGGTAAGCGGACTCTTGATCCCTTGACCTGTTTCACCCACTCCCCACCCACCTCCCCACTGGTAACCACCAGTTTGTTCTCTAGAGTTAAGAGTCTGTGTTTTGGTTTATCCAATTTTGAGAATGACACAAGTAGCTCAGTGGAAATCCCTAGATTTGTTTAAAATAGCACCGCTGGCAAAAGCAGGATTATGTGCACAGTTCCAATCGCCTGTCCCAGCACAACACCACAAAGGTCTATACCAGTGGGTTAAGATGCTATGCTGAGCCTGCCTCTTGAGTTTTAGAAGATCCTGGGTCCTGCACCTCTGCTTTGGTTGTGATACTTTCTGACAGTCTGCTTGAGTTGCTTTACTTGGAGGAGTGTTAGAATCTGTTTCTAATGAAAGATGCCTCATCTCACTAAGGCCCCACAGCGGGCTTTTAAAAAACACTTTCTCCACATTTGCATTTATTTCTGGTGTGTTTTCCTTTGGATTTGAGAAGGATGCATGAAAGCTTAGGGTCACAAACAATCAGCAGCAGCCTTCTTGGCATGATTCATTTCTATAAGGAAGTAGAAAGGTAGACCAAATGACATTTCTAGGATTTTTCCAGACTTACACTATGACTGTTATGAGAATGTTTTATGATTGGAATTGGCAAGCCCCTTTCCTGGGATTTATCATTATGTGCGAGCATAGACTTTTAGGCTACGTATCCCACACCGTGCCTGAGACACTTTAGGGCTGAAAAATGTTTATCATCCCCTGCCAGTTAGCGCAGAGGGTGGAGAACTGCTCTGATGATGCCAAGTCACAGGCCCCATCCCTGTAGAAGCCAGTTAATGTCAAACGAAGGAAAGATCCGTTCCGCGGCTAAAACCTGCACCTTGAATCTCAGCCAGCTCTTGGCTGAATGAAAATTCAGTCAGCTTACCCCTGATCATAGGAGACACCACGAAAGGGAAGGTAGGTGAATCAATGCAAAACCATCAACACTCTTGAAAAGAAAAATCTAAATATAATCATTTCCTATTCACAATGTCAAAAGCATCATCTTCTTAGAAGATGCTATAGATTCTACACCTTGATGAAATTACTTTTTTCCTGTCCTTACATCCTTCTCTACATGTTGATTATTGTTGGAATGCTGATGGTGACAGCAGGCAGAATCTTCATTAGGTTTGGGTCACGGAGTGACATGTATTTCCTGGGTACAGTCACTACAGTATAATGGATTGTTGGATTCATATTTGAAATTAGTTGGGGCAGGCTACATACACTCTTTTTCTTTCACAGGTTCTCTCTCCGGCTTATAGCCACCTAGAGATGGTTCTTTAAACTTTGGTGGAAGATTTACCAGGCTTTCCATATTTTATTTATTTATTTATTTACTTATTTACTTTAGATTTATTTATCTATTTATTTGAGAAAGAGAGAGAGAGCACAAGCAGAGGGAGCAGCAGGAAGAGAAAGAGGGAAAAGCAGGCTCCATGCTGAGCAGGGAGCTGGATGCAGGTCTTGATCCCAGAACCCTGGGATCAGGACCTGAACCAAAGGTAGTCACTTAATGACCAAGCCACCTAGATGTCCCTATCTTTTTTTATATTTTTGTCACAGAGAGAGAGCACAAGTAGAGGGAGCAGCAGGCAGAGGCAGAGAGAGAAGCAGACTCCCCACTGAGCAGAGAGCCTGATGTGGGGCTCTATCCCAGGACACTGCAATTATGACCTTAGCTGAAGGCAGATGCTTAATCGACTGAGCCACCCTAGAGCCCCTCCATTTTACACTTAGATGAAATACAATACAAAACAAGACCAAAAAACAGAACCAAATAGCTAGTTTCATCCTCAATCCCAGAGAATGGGGAAGACACCCTATCTCTCACTTCAGATTCCTCTCCCTAAAATACACCCCCAGAAATTCATATTTCTACTTTTCTTCCAGGTCTTCTGGAACACTTCTCAAAACATTATCTCTGCCATGATATTCTCCTAGCCCCCAATCCTTATCTCCTTGCCTTGCTTTATTTTCTTTGTAGCACTTTTTTCTGTTATTACATTTGGTAATTACTTGTTCATTTGTTTCTCTTGTTCGCTGCTATATCTCTAATGCTAAAACAACGCCTGACATAGAATAGGGGCTCAATATAGATTTATTAACAAATGATTTGATGAATATGAATATAAATTAATAAATAGACATTATGACAGCAATAAAATGACATGCATTTATAGTGATACATTTTTCAAACCAGATTTGCCTTATTTTAAACACAACTTTCTTCCAATTACCTATAGTCTCAATCTTCTCAGGGAAAAGTCTTACAAAATCTGAATACTGGTTTATTTTCCTGACACAGAGTTGCAAGTAATCCCTAGTTTGTTTATTAATTTTTTTTTTAAATATAAAGGCAGGCTATTTCTTTTGGTACTGGAGGTAAAATTGACATAACATAAAATTAACAATTTTAAAGCATACACTTTTGTGTTATTTAGTACATTGACAATGTGAAACCATTACTGCTATCTAGTTTTAATGCATTTTCATCAAAACTATTATTTTTTGAAAACTAATTATTCATCTTGGAATGGTAGAAAACTAATCCATTACATAATAAAATGGTAAATAAAGGGAAAGAATCAAGTTCTTATCTCAGTATCCCTATGTAGCTCTTACATGGGGTAACCAAATACTAGATGAAGGAAAGTAGATATTTTTAAAAGCACTGACAAATGAAAAAGAATTAAAAGAAATTATTAATTTGGCACTTTACTATTTGGGACTCCCAATGAATTAGTGGATCTAGCCACTAAGCATAAGTATGTACAAATATCACAAAAACAAAGACATCTTGACATTTTGTGTCTTCTAATAGAAGAGCACAATGCCATCTATCGTTTTGCCAAAGAAAGAAAATAGAGTTTGTCCAAGCCTCTGCATTTAGTTGCCAATTTTCTAGAAACACAGAAGACAGAGAAACATGTTGAACCACACCTCGATATGCAATCAGCAAAGTCCAGACTGTGAGGAACTCTGGAGGTCAAATTCCCTGTGTTCTTCAAACAATAAATTGTAGGAAAAACAGGCTGAAAGGGAAACCTGTAGATGAAGACACTTAAAATACATAACAACCGTTGCTAATATTAAACAAAGTGTCTAAGGATGCAGATTCAAGGGTAAAAATATAAAGAAATGCAAAGAAATTATAAATACAGAAGTCATGGTATGGTTACTTTGGAGAGGAGAGAGATGAGGTTGTGGCTGAGACAGGACATATAACCTTAAAGTTATATTTTCTGATTTGAGTAATAGTTATGAGTGTAATTAAAAATTCATTAAGTTCAAATAAAATAAAATAAATATGCATTGAGTTCCCTCTAAGATCAGGAAAAAGATAAGAGTGCTTGTTTTCACCACTGCAATTCAACATTGTATTAGAAGCTCTGCCCAGGGCAGTTGGGCAAGATATAGTAATAAAGGCATCCAAATAAGAAAGGAAGAGGCAAGTGTATCTCTATTCATAGATAACATGATCCTATATATAGAAAACCCCACAGAATGCACACAAAAAAAGCTAATATAGTTAGTAAGTAAATTCAGCAAATTTGCAGGATATAAGAGCAATACAGAGAAATGAGTTGTGCTTATACATACTAGCAATGCATGATCTGAAAAGGAATTTTTTTTAAAAATTCCATTTACAATAGCATCCAGAAGAATAAAATACCTGGGAATAAATTTAACCAAGGATATGAAAAACTTATAAAATGAAAACTATAAAACATTGTGAAGGAAATTAAAGAAGACCTAACAAATGGAAGGATATCCTGCATTCGTGGACTGCAAGACAGAATATTGTTAAGATATGATCACTACCTGAAGCAGTCCACAGATTCAATGCAATGCTTACCAAAATGCCAGTGGTTTTCTTGTAGAAATAGAAAAGCAATGCTCAAATTCATATGAAATTGCAAAGGGTTCTGAAGAGCCGAAATAATAATAACAAACAAGAACAAAGTTGGAAGACTCATAATTCCTGATTTCAAAACTTATTACAAATCTATAGTAATCAAAATACTGTGGTACTGGGATCAAGATAAACATGAAGATTAATGGAACAGAACTCAAAGTTCAGAAGGAAGCCCATGCATCTATGGCTAACTGATATTTAACAAGGGTGTTGAAACCTTTCAATGAGGAAAGAACAGTCTCTTCAACAAACAGTGCTGGGACAACTGTATATGCACATGCAAAAAGAATAAAGTTGGACCCCTTCCTCACATATATTCAAAATTAGCTCAAATGGATCAAGGATCTATATATAAAACTGTAAGATTCTTTGGAGAAAACATAGGTGTAAATCTTCATGACCTTAGATTGGGCAATGGATCCTTAGGTCTAACACCAAAAACACAAACAAACACAAAAATAGATGAATAGAACTTCATCAAATTTTAAACTTTTGGCCATCAAATATCATTACTAAGAAAATGAAAGGACAGCCCCACAAAAGGGGTAAAAAATAGTTACAGATCACATGTCAGGCTATCTAAAGTTCTCATAGAAATTAAAAAGGGACAAACCACTCAATTTAAAATGAGCAAAGGACTTTAATTGACATATGTCCAAAGTAAATATACAGATGGCCAGCAAGCATATAAAAAGATACTCAACATCATTAACCACCGGGAAAATGCACATCAAAACTATGATATACCTTGGGGGTGCCTGGGTGGCTCAGTGAGTTGGGCCTCTGCCTTCAGCTCAGGTCATGATCCCAGGGTCCTGGGATCAAGCCCCGCATCAGGCAGGGATCCTGCCTCCCCCTCTCTCTCTGCCTGCCTCTCTGCTTACTTGTGATCTCTATCTGTCAAATAAATAAATAAAATCTTTAAAAAAAAAGAGTTTTGGGGCACCTGGGTCGTTCAGTTCGTTAAGCGACTGCCTTCGGCTCGGGTTGTGATCCTGGAGTCCCAGGATCAAGTCCCACATTGGGCTCCCTGCTTGGCAGGGAATCTGCTTCTCCTGCTGACCTCTCTCCTCTCATGCTCTCTCTCTCTCAAATGAATAAATAAAATCTTAAATCATAAAAATGCTTAAAACTATGATATACCACCTTACACCCACCAGGATGGTTAAAACCAACAACAGCAGCAACAACAACAAACCAGAAAATAACTAACGTTGATGAGGATGTGAAAAAATTGGAAGTCTCAAAAATCCTGGTGGGAATATAAAGTGGTCCAACTACTATGGAAAATGGCTTGGCACCTCCTCAAAAAGTTAAAGGTAGAATTAGGATATGATTCCATCTTTGCACTCTAGGCATTACCCAAAAGAATTGAAAACAGGTGCTCAAATAAGTACATGCACACCCATGGTTATGCCAACACTAATCACATCTCCCAAGGAGTAGAAATAGAGCAAATGTCCATCAGTTGATGAGTCAATAAACGAATTGTGGAATATCCATACAATAGAATATTATTTGACCATAAAAAGGAATGAAGTAATGATACATGGTCCATCATAGAGGAATCTCAGAAATATTCTGTTAAGTAGAATAAGCCAGACACAGGAGGTTACACCTTGTATGATTCCATTTATATTAAATACCCCAAGTAGGTAAATCCCTAGAGACAGAATGCATTTGGTGTTTGCCAGGGACTGGGAGGAGGGCAGGATGGGAAGAAAATGCTTCATGGGTAAGAGGTTCCGTGTGGAGTGATTGGAAATATTTTGCACCTAGATAGATAGAGGCGATGCTTACCAACACTGTGAAAGTCCTAAGGGCCACCGAACTGCCCACTAAATTGTTCATTTTGCGTTATGTGAATTTCACCTCAATAAATGATTTTAAATGTACTAAGCTATTAAAAAAAACCTAACCTACAATCACACACATACATCTTTATAAGCTCTGTGGGATAGACAAATGCGTAAATGTACTTTTCTCTGGAGAAGAGAGGAGAAAGGAGGAGGTACATACTCTCAAATGGTAACTTTGGACAAGGAAAAGCCAGGCTCTCTTCTTGGCTCACATCAGTACAGTAATTATTTCATAAAATGAAAAGTTTCCATTTCCCCCATGTATCCAGTTCATTCTAACACATTTCCTCTGGATTACTGACAGACCGTTTAAACATATGCTTCTTGTATTTTACAGACATACTTGGCAAGTGCAAGACAAAATTGACGCAAACAATGTGGCTTACACAACTGGGAAGCTAAGCTTTCACACTGATTATCCAGCCCTCCATCATCCACCTGGGGTAAGGTGAGCCTCAACATATTTTCCACAAGACAGGCCAAGGACCAGTGTCCTCCTGTATTTTGAGTCTAAGTGACTCTATGTTTCACTAGCTAACTTGTCCTACATAGATCCTTCTTCAAGCATAATCCAAACATGAAATCTCTGTGCCTAAATCCTGAATAGCCTGAGATTTCCAAGGGATAGAAGACTTTTGTGTATTAAAAAAAAAAAAAAAAAAACTTCTTTTGTTTCCTTTTGGAAATAACTATTGACACTTTTTGCTTTGCTTAGACAAATTTTATGATAGCAGTACATCTTCAGGTCCTTTTGCATATTTACCATTCCCAAAAGAGTTAAAAGAGAAAATGAAACCAGGGAACACAATGTAGGGTTTTCCCATAAAGTCACATGACTACCATTCATATCAGTTAGCTATCACTGCATAAAAACCACTTCCTAACTTAGTGGATTGAAAGAATACCACTAGGGTGCCTGGGTGGGATCTGCCTTTGGCTGGGGTCATGAACTTCGGGTCCTGGGATCAAGTTCTGCATTAGGTTCCTTGGTCAGCCGGAGCCTGCTTCTCCCTCTGCTGCCCCCCCCCCTACTTCTGCTCTCTCTCTCTCTCTCTCTCAAAGAAATAAATAAAATCTTTCGAAAAAATTAGACTAGAAAACTAAAAATTCTAATTTAATATTTTAATTATCTGCTGTTTTTAAGTGAGGTTAGGTTTTGTTTCTGGGTTAAAATTGAAAGCCTAAGGAAAAGTGATTATGTGGCTTTGTAAATATTCTTGAAGTATAATATAATGCTTGACATTTTCATAGCATTTTATACTTTTTCGAAGTATGCTATATATATTACTTTGTCTGATCCCTCTTAACATTCCTGTAAGGCAGGTGATTGATCATGCCTTTTTATGTTAGATGACAAAATGACACACAGCAACGTTAAATGCTTTCACTGAGTGACATCCGAATAATAGGACACTTAAAACAGAGCCCAGGCCTCTGTCTAGTCAGGTTTTTCACCATACCATGCTGGCCTTGAGTTAGACTTTCTAATTACCATGATTTATATAATGCAATGAGCATAGACATCATCAGACATTACAAACTAAGGCTTAGCTCAGCACATTTCATGTCATAGGGACGTCACAGATATGATATAAAAAAGGCAAAGAAATACCACAAAGTTGTGCCTGTCTCCATCAGCAAAAGACACATTCAAAGATAAATGACCTGACAGAAGCTTTTTCAGTGACAGATGATTCCTAGAATGTCTAGATTGGTGTAAGAGAATAATTAGAATGTAGGCAGCTGTTTCTGCTATTGGCCAAGTTTCCATTTGGAATAGTTCAGGGGCCTTTGTAACAAAGCTTGAGCTTTTTTATAACAAACAGAATAAGACAATTTTCTTTTCAATGCAGATGAAATGATCTAAATAAGGAGTTACCTGTTGAGAGTTGACTTTCATCAGTTTTGATCATGTGGAGCAGGGATGAGGTGACACATCTTTAAAGAAGCACAGATGTTCCTTTGCTCACTGTCTTTGGGCCAAAAGTCTCATGCTGCTTGGGATGGGTAGATGAAGTAACATCTAGGAAGGAAATAGTTTTGGTTCTTAATGAATGACATGAAATAGAATTTGATTTTATACACATCAGGTGCATATGTACTGTTTGAATTAGGTGATAGAAGTGTTGTTTGCCACCATCATCTTTTTTTCTTTCATAAGATTGCATTAAAATATAAGTACATAAAAGAAGATTATTACTTGGCCTTGCCATATATATATGTAAAAGACATCAACTGACATTTTTTGAAGATTCTTATTTGAAATATTCTGTGACTTCATTATGGCAAAAGCTAAGAGGATTTAAAGAACACTGATTCTCTCAAAGACAGAGTTGGGCCATTGTTTTGCCTTCTTGGAGTCTGGCAGACTGGAGGTTGATGTTTCCATTTCATCCTCTTGTTAATCATGCTGCTTCACCTTTCACAGCCCTGGTGATGAGATGGTTTTCTACAGCGACTTGGTCAGCTTATGCACATTTTTTTTTTGAGCGTAAAAAACTGACATCAGTTTAAGGTTGGAACCATTAATAATGGAGACCAATTCTCTCCTAACATCAGAAAATAAGGCATAATCAACCTGAAACAGGAATTGAAGTTTACAAAGCACATATATATATACACAACTCATGATACTAAACTATTAAGAGTCCCATTAAAGAATTTCCTCCCTTTAAAAGGAAAAGAACTTGCTGTATGATGATTTTGAGGCAAATAGACAAAGGTTTGAATGACAGCTTCACCATGTGTAGCCGAGTTCTTACCAGCTGGCCAACTTTTTCATTTCTGGGTCTGGGTTCTTCCACCATAAAATGGAGAGGAAAGTCTGACATTCTAAGGACTGTTGTAAGGAAGTGATAAATGTACAATCATAACTTGAGAACAAGTATGTGTGAGATTTAAAATATTGAGAAAATGTAAGCAGTTTGAGGAAGAAGGCAGGATTTGTGTTCTAGATCCGCATTACCCAATATATTGTCACTAGCCATATACGATCATTTAAATTTTAAATTAAATTAATTATATTTAAATAAAATTTAAAATGCAGTTCTTTGGTCACATTGACCACATTTCAAGCTCACAATAGCCATGTGGAACTAGTGTCTACTGTACTGGGCAGCAGAGGAGGACATTTCTGTCACCGCAGAAAGTTCGAACGGATAACACGGTTCTAGACCATTTATGGAAATAACCAAGTGGATATTTTTTCCACTCATATTCCCCCTATTCTGGATGTTTGATAATGTTGTAATGTTTTTCTCTTTCTTATTTTTGTTTAACTGAGAATAAAGTTTTCACGGCTGGATAGTGTTCATTTCTCTAAGTAGAAAATCTGGGTCTAAACTTATTCAAGCTTATTCAACAAATTCAAACTTACTCAAAATCACTCACTCATGCTAACTAAAGGAGTCACAGAAACCCCATCCAAAAAATATATTTCTAAATTTTACTATTTGGGGGACATGTGGGTGCCTCAATTGGTTAAGTGTCTGCCTTCGGTTTGAGTCATGATCCCAGAGTCCTGGGATCAAGTCTTACACTGGGCTCCTTGCTCAGTGAGGAGCCTCTTTTTCCCTCTGCCTGCTGCTCCCCCACATTTGTGCTATGTCGCACACATACACTGTCTTTCGCTGACAGATAAAGAAATTAAAGCTTTTAAAAAATAGTAAAGAAAGATATAAACAGATTTTACTTTTTTTTGCTTTTCAAAATGAAATAATGCTGAACATTTCCCCCTAAATCTTAGTAAAAATAACTATCCTTTTGGTTTCTTATTTCCGGTGCTTCTTAGGTTTATACATCCTCATAGCCCCACCCAACCTCCATTCCCTTCTGATCCTCATACCTTAACTATCTCATTTAACTCTCGAGTAGTTACTGTCTCACCTCCTTTAAAAAAATATGTCCTACGTAACACCACTGGGCTAATATTCTTCAACTCAGTCTTGGCTACATTACAACTGTAATGTAAAACCCTTCAACAGTTCCCCTCTGTGCAGAAGAGAAAATCCAATATTCTTCATCTGACATTCAAGACTCTATAATAAGTACTTCAATAACCTTTCCCACTGGATCCATCCTTTTCAGTCATGAACCTCTATCGCGACCAAACTTTTTGATACATAGTGAGGTGTGCATTTTTGCACATCCATTATGACTGCACCTGATTTGCTCTCTCCATTCTGCTCTGCATATCCAACACCTTACCCATCCTCCTTTGCCCAGTTTAAATCCCACCTCCTCTGTAAAGTCAACATGAAGTGATAAATACTCCAATATGAAGTGTTCGCTCCCTGCAGCTATTTTGGTCTGTGCCTTTTGTTTACTAACAGACATTATCGTGCCTCTGTTCATGTCTCACACTGAAATAGTGTCTAAAGGAACTTTCTCTCTCCAATCCCTTTCCCTGCTGACACAAAAGAGATTTAAGAGGTTTGTTGACTTTAGTGCATTCAGAACTTTCTGAATCTTTAATGATGTCAAAAATGTAAATGTTTACCATTTTAAAACAGATTTCTCTATTTCTTTTTACAGGTTCAGTTTCTGCACTGCATAAAGCAAACAGTCACTGGGGGTGATTCAGAAATCGTAGATGGGTTTAACGTATGCCGAAAGCTCAGGGAAAAAAATCCTCGAGCATTCCAGATTTTGTCCTCCACTTTTGTGGACTTTACAGACATTGGAGTGGATTATTGTGATTTCTCTGTGCAATCCAAACACAAAATTATAGAGTAAGTACCATCTATACATTTCTCAAGCAATTAAATAGCTGACTGCAAAAGCTTCATTTCCTGGGGCGCCTGGGTGGCTCAGTGTGTTAAGCCGCTGCCTTCGGCTCAGGTCATGATCTCAGGGTCCTGGGATTGAGTCCCACATCGGGCTCTCTGCTCAGCAGGGAGCCTGCTTCCTCCTCTCTCTCTGCCTGCCTCTCTGCCTACTTGTGATCTCCCTCTGTCAAATAAATAAATAAAATATTTTTTTTAAAAAAGCTTCATTTCCCTAAACCTAAAGCTTAAACAGAAGAAAGCTTCAATTAACTACAGAACTTACTTTTTATTAACAGTTTAACCCAATTTTAGAGGGAAAAAGAAATATTTTCACCATAAAAAAATCATTATCAAATCCCATGAACTCTCTCTACTCTCTCTTCTTACTTCGTATAAGAGAAATAATTAAGACTTAAGATACACTTGATTTTCTTTTTTTACATACAAATTCTACAGAATTATAATCAGTATGATTGTAGTAGTCAGAATCCTTTCAGCAGGAAGGGGAAAAGATTCTAACTCAAATCAGGTAAATCTGATAGACAAACAACGTCATATGATATTGATCCCTTTTTTCTACATCTCTTAGCTTTGTCATCCTCTGTGTTGGCTTCCTTTTCTAAGATGTCAATAGAAGCTCTGCATTTGCAGTGTCCTCAGAGCTAGGAATCACATGCACAGAAAACCCTTATTTCCCAATAGTTATAACAAAACTAGATGACTCACTGTCCGATTTGTATTTGAGTCCATCCTTGAAGCAATCACCATGGCCAGGAAGTCAGCGAATTCCGATTGGCCAATCCTGGATTACATGTTCATCTCTGGAACAAACTCAGTCTCATTTGAACCACATGGACTGAGAATGAAACAGGAATGTCTGCCTAACTTGAAGCCAACAAAAATCATATTTCCCTGCATAGAACATTTTATTATTTTTTCATTCAATATTATTTTATCATACGTTTTTGAAGTACCTATGAAGGCCACAAATTTATCCTTTTATTTGAGAATTATCTTACCTTGTCTTTCTTGGACATGATTTATTTAATCAGACCTCAGCTCATGAATTTTGGGGTGTTTCTCATTTTTATTTATCTTATTTATTTATTCATTTTATTTCGTTAACATACAGCATAATACTGATTTCTAGAGTAGAATTCAGTAATTCATCACTTATATACAATACCCAGTGCTAATCCGAAAAAGTGCCCTCCTTAATACACATCATCCATCTAGCCCATCCCCCATTGACCTACCTCCATCACCCTCTGTTTATTCTCTATCTTTAAGAGTATTTTATGGTTTATTTCCCTCTTTTCCTGATCCCCAGCCCTTCCCATATGTTCATCTTTTTTCTTTCTTAAATTCCACATATGAGTGAGATCATATGGTATTTGCCTTTCTCAGACTTATTTCACTCAGCATAATACACTCTAGCTCTATCAACGTTGTTGCAGATGGCAAGATTTCATTATTTTTGATGGTTAAGAAATACTCCATTGTGTATATAGACCACACCTTCCTTATCCATTCATTCGTCAGTGGACTTTTGGGCTCTCTCTGAAGTTTGGCTATTGTTGGTAATAATGCATTTACCCTCCTTTAAATTGTATTTTTTTTTTATCCTTTGGGTAAAAACCTATTAGTGTAAGTGCTGGGTCAAAAGGGGTTTTCTAATTTTAAAGTTGAGTTTGTATTCTTCTTTTAGTGGAAACAGCCAAATGATATGAAAATTAACTCACTTAACAAATTATGAAATCTCCAATATGCAAACTCATCTTTCTTTTTATCATATGGCTTTTATTTATTCATTCAACAAGTTCTTATTGAAAGCAGCCACTCGTCTTGGTGGTTGGGATACATCCATGGACAAAACAAGGATTCCTGCCCTCATGAGCCTTAAAGTTTAGTGAGGGAGGAAGAAATCAGAGATTTTAAAACAAATGAGTAGATTACACTGACTGTTAATTTTGTTTAAGTATTTAAGTATTTTAAAGTATTTAAGTATTTTAAGCATTTAAAATACTTAAAATTAAGTATTTAAGAAAAAAATAAAATAAAATAAATATTATATATAATAAAACATAATAAAAATTTTAAAAAGAAAAAATACTTCAAATTAAGTATTTAATAAAAAAGGAGAAGAAGTAAGGCAGAATAAGGGGAATCTGTAGAACCACAGACTTAGGGGAGATGGAACTTGCACTATTCATTTAAGAGAGGAGGCCAGATGGGAGTAGGATCATGCGACCCTCGTTATGCATTGTTTAAAAACACATTGCCTTTTACTCTTAGGGAAATGGGGAGGTGCTGTGAGATTTTGAGCAGAAGAGAAACATTTGTATTTACATAAATTTATTTACATGTCAAGTGGGCCACCCTGGCTGTTGTGCTGAATATAGGGAAGAAGGGCAAGGGCAGGAACAGGAAGACCAGCCCGGAAGCCACCGCAGGATGACGGGCTGGAGGAGAGGGTAACCAGAACGTGAGTAGTTCATGTGGTGACAGGGGCAGTGTGGAGAAGTGTTTGAGGATGTGTTTTGCAGGTTGAGACAGCATATTTTCCTGACATGGGATGAAGGGTATGAGAGAAAGACAGCCTTCAGAAATAAATTCTAGTTCAGAATAATGTTCTCTTGAGAGGTCAGTCACCAAGGTGAAGAAAAGAAATAACTCTTGGATTCCTAGTTTTAACTGTTCAAATATTACTTAAAAATTCACAACAGATTGCATAATTTTGTTGTGGCAGAATATAATTGCAGATTCTGCAAGGCTAGCAAATGGAGGCAAAGCAAATAAACCCTGAGTTACTGAGTGAGATTAATTGAATGCTCCTCATCTGAATCATAATATGTGTTTGTTATTTTTTGTAGTAGAATTCCAGAATTTGACCATTGTCAGTGTTCAGGTCTTGGGGATATCCCCAGAGATTATCAAGGGGTTGTTAATCCACTCAAGGGTATATCAAGGGTATGTTAATCCACTCAAAAATGTATTTTTAACAACGGGGGTGAAATGAATAGGGTTTTCAATTAATTGAGGGATTTGGGTCGCCTGTGTGTTTGGGTTAATTTAATATTCCTCATGGTTAAATTTTTAACTCCTTTGAGATGTTTATGTTCTATCTAGCACAAAAAGATCTGCTGGCAGAGTTAGGGTACAATGAAGTAAAATGAAAAACAAACAGATAAAGAAACTAGGAAAAAATAATAATGGTGAGAGTAAGCTACAGCAGTGCATCCTCATGGTTACAATTTCAATCCTATGAATACCATTCCTACTCCTTGCCTCATTAGCAGTGCAGTCATGGTCTAATAACTCAGGCTTGCTAAGCTACTGTCTTTTTGCCAGTACAAACGGAGTATATTAGTGCCTACCACATACAACCAAAGTGGGAGTTATAGAGACAATAGATAGTCTCCCCTACCACAGTGTCTGGTTTTGAAAGAGCAGAATAAATTGCTAATTCTATAAACTCCAACACAACTACTAGTGATAGACTTCAGTTTCAGTTCTGAGCTTCGACAGACCAAAGCAAGGACATAATCAATTCGCAAACACATCTAAAGTGTGACATAAATTTCTCCTGCAGATCCCAGTAAAATGTGATGTGGTAGGCAATGCCACAGTGATACATATATCTCCACAACAAATTCAAGTGGTCCCATCAAATATCACATCTCTCAATGAGACAGACTAGTGTAACTAACAAGGAGTATTCATGGCACCAACTCTGATTTCAGGAAAGGATACTACAGTCCTTTTACTGGGTTCTTTTGTTGGCATCACTGATAACATTTTGCTTTTGCTGATTTGCAGTCATTAGGATGCTTGTTTAGGTTTAAACATTTGCCCTTAATGCATTGCTATAATGTAACCAGTTACTCCTTGTCTTTGGAGGCATTTTACCCTTCCTTAGCATGTAACTCTGCATTGGGACCTCCCTTTCATTCTTTGGCTGCACACAGAATGCTTACAGAGACTCAATTTTGCATTTTCGTTTGATCTTTGAGATGTCAACCAATCTTCTTCTCTAACACTGTTCAATCCTTAGAATGTCTTCCCTAAACCTCAAAACTAAATTTTTCTATTTCCCCAATATCATTTCTGAAAATACTAAATTATGAATTTATATCTTATTTTTTTCTCAAATAGAAAGTAAACACCAGGAAAAGGAGACAGAGAATGTCTCTCTCTTTTGATCTCTCTCTCTCTCTCTTTCACTGTGAGAAAAAGAAAGAGAAAATATTGATTATTATTATCTATATATCTGAACTCTTTAGAAATGAAAGTCTAATACAATGGTCCATGGGACACAGTTCTGATTTTCCTTAAACAGTTGAGTCCCAAAATTCCTTTCACCATATTCCTTTCATATGTGAGGATATACACATGGACTCTAAAAGAAAGAGCTCATTACTAGCATAACCATTTCCATCAAGGAATTAGAGTGTTAATGAAAAAAGAAACAGATCGCCAGAGTGGCTTGTGTAGATCTCCAAGAAGTTTCAAAGTCATGACAACCTTGTCAGTGACACAGAGGATGGCACAAAGGGTGTGATCATTAGATGTATAGAAAATAGCATAGGAAGAGAGGAAGGAAAATGATCCAAGAGCAGTAAGGCTAGAATCTTAAGATTAGAAGACAAAATCACCTCAAACTGAAAGAGTCTGAAACCCACAGTGTAAATGCTAACAGAGCAAATGAAATGTCAGACACTGTCCCTTGTGCCACTCAAATCAGAGGCCCACAATCTCTTCTGCTGACTGACCTTTTCCTTGACTCTTTGTTCATCAAGCCACAACCTACAGGTCACAGAGCATTCTTTATCTATGTGGAGGGGAAGGAGGGAGAGCACTCCTTGCCTACTCAGACATATTTGCTTTTTAATCAATATATATATAAATTCTGATTTTAAGAATCCAAGAACCCTATTCAAAACCTGTTCCTTTCTTTCACTTTCTTTCCCCAGTGTGGGTTCAATAGGTAGTTAGTTTTCCATCACTATCAAAAAGCAAAGAGTTAGAGCTAATGACCAGTTCTTAGAGTTCACCATTACAATTGCCTTAGGCTCTGAGGATTGAGTATTAATCTGAGTGACAAAGCACAGGGACCCAGAGAGCCACAGTTTATATACCACAGGCAATCACATTTTTCTCCTATATCCTGACTTGTTGATAATGGTTTACTCTGTGTCTTTGGTCAGCTAAGTGTGATCCAGACCCAAAATCAGTGTCACCAAGCCCTTGGGTACATGTGACTGTCTCTTTGGTTTGACCCATCAGGTCTGGTCCCCTACAGCTGTAGGGTCATAGTACCACCTCCTGGGCTGGCCCAGGAACAACTCTAGACACTTTGCCACCATCTTCGCCCACTTTCAGTTTTTATTTATCCTTTCTTTTGGAGTTAGTAGATGTTTTAGGACTGGCACTAGTTTACCTTCCCAATAAGCTTAAAAATATATCTTCCTTTTGCTTTGTGTGTAAAGAGTGCTCATGCTGTGCTAATGATAATAAGCATAGATTAAATTAAAACATAATGGTGTGTTTTTACATCAAAAATAATATTACCTTACATTGTCATGATCATGATGCATATTCTAAGGAAGGATAGAGAGATCACAATATACTACCTCAAAAATACTAGAAAGACCTTGGTATTCTTCCAAGGAACTAAAAAAAGTTTAGAGAGTCACATATGCAATGAATATTTACTGCTTATTATGTGCAGGCTCTATGTTAAGTGCTGAGAATACAACATTAAATGAGATAGAGTATTGGTCTTCTAAAAGCCTATCTACTGAGATACAGAGTATAGATAGAGAGATATGAAGAACATATCTCAGGCTAGATTCTTCTTTTGTCCGTGTCTTGGTTTCCCTACCTGTAAACTAGGGATTGAATTAGAACAGTGAATTTCAAACTTTAGAAAATGGATTTTTCTTCCCAATCATGCTTCAAAAAAAATTATACTTAAAACCCTAATAAAGGGTTGACCCATGAACTTGTAACATTAAAAGTACTTCGATACATAAAAGCTACTATTTTAAAGAGTGAAGAATGAATTCATTTCCTGAAATACAAAAAAAAAAAAAATTTAACTTGAATCTTTCAACAACTTTTTTTTTTTAATTAATTTGAATCACTCTAGCACTTATGTAGTAAGTCTTCAAAAAATACCTGCTAAATGGATGGAAAACATGAAAAGATACTCAACATCATTAATCATCAGAGAAATGCCACCACAATGAACTATCACCTCATTGAGCAATACCACAATTGAGCTATCACCACAATGAGCAACACCACAATGAGCTGTCACCTCACATCTGTCAGAATGGCTAAAATTAAACACACAAGAAACAACAATTGTTGATGAGGATGTGGAGAAAAGGCATCTTTGTGCACTGCTGGTGAGAAAGCAAACTGGTACAGTCACTGTGGAAAACAGTACAGAGATTCCTCAAAAAGTTAAAAATAGAATTACTCCACAATGTAGAATTTAAGAATCAAGACAAAGAAAAAGAGAGAGAAAGAGAGACAAACGAAGAAACAAACTTTTAGCTACAGAGAACAAACTGATGGTTGCCAGAGGGGAAGGGGGTGGAGAAATTGGGGAAAGAGTAAAGGGGATTAAAAGCTCACTTTTCTTTTATTTTTATTTTAATTTTTTAATTTTTTTAAATTTCTTCTCAGTGTATCAGAATTCATTGTTTATGCACTATACCCAGTAAAAGCACACTTTTCTTGATGAGCATTGGATGATGGATAGAATTGCTATATCCCTATATTATACACGTGAAGCTTAATATAACACTGTATGTTAACTATACTGAATTGGAAACCTTTTAAAAACTGCTAAATGAATAAAGAACAAATGAATATATCATCCCATAGATAACCTTACTACCTTTTGTACATGTTTTTGGATTCTTTAATACTGTATTTGACACATCTTCCAAGACAAATTGACCCTCAGAAATGTAAATAAGTACCTTACGGCTTTTTAACTTTTTTTCTCTTTAAAAAAACAGATTAGATGATAAAGGCCAAGTGGTTCGCATCAACTTCAATAATGCAACCAGAGACACGGTATTTGATGCACCCGTCGAAAGAGTTCAGCCTTTCTATGCTGCTCTGAAGGAGTTTGTTGACCTCATGAACTGTAAAGACTCCAAGTTTACTTTCAAGATGAATCCAGGTCAGTGGAAACACATTTTCTTAAACAACTGGATGTTCTTCAAGTTTAACCGTGTAGAGCAAGATCTCGAGCAGTTTTTCTCAAATACGGCATGTGAAACACAGAATTTTGTGAGCAGCCCCCGCCTCTGCTCTGTTGCCTCTCCAGACATAAAAATATTCATTCTTAGCAAACTCCTAGGTAACCTTTAAGCACACCAAAATTCAATAACCTCCAACCTAAAGAAGAAATATGTGAAAGACAAGCTACAAGCCAAATGAAATCTCATGTCTGAGGTCAAGGCTGATAACTTATACTTTCTGCCCTGATAACCAGACAATATGAACTGCAGATTCTACTTAATTCTTCTATCCCAGTAAACAAGTAAAATTATCCCCATGATTCTCACTCATGAAGTACATGGGTCATGTTTACTCATTTAGCTTATCTGATCTGGAAGAGACAGTACTACCTGAAATAAAGCAGTATTTGAAATAGTCCAGCTACTTGAAATACAGGAACAGAAAGCATTGCATTTGTTCTGGACCATCTCTACTCAGTGAAGTGACCTCAAACTTGAGGCTTTCCCTATCTATAGTAAAAAGCAGAATTTCTCTCTATTACTGATGTGGCCAAGTGAAAGATATTCTTAATGTCTGATTACTTTTTGAATTGATCTTTGGCATGATAAAGTGATACTAGAAATCTTTATAAATCCACTGACATGCAGTCACCACAGGCTGACTTTAAGAGCAGTAACATTTAAAATTGAAATACCAGGAAAGAAAAATAACAAAAAATAGAAGTTGGAATCTAAACTCCACTATGTAATGGTAGTGTAGCTTCGGGTAAATCCCTCAGCTTCCTGGAGCCTCTCTTTTCTCACACAAAAAGATGAGCTAACACTCTTTTCAGGACTTTTATGAGGCTTAGAAATAATGTACACAAAATATTAGGAACATACAAGACAAACCAAGTCACTATCCTTATAATTATCTGAAGCTGATTAATTGGAAATAAATATATCTAAGTAAGAGCAAAATAACGACCAGGAAGAACAATTCAAAGTTTTACACAAAGATAATATTTTAAGTAGAAATTATAAAAATGTATACAGATGCCTATACTTTAAAAGTCAAAAGGTCTAAAGCAGTTTGCGTCCAATGGTCTGATTTCTGTGAAAAAATAAATGTACAGTTTTCAGTCAGAGAAAGACAAATACCATATGATTTCACTCATCTGTGGAATTTAAGAAACACAAGAGATGAATATAGAGGGGAGAAAGAAAGGGGAGGAAGCAAACCATAAAACAGACTCTTAACTATAGAGAACAAACTGGGGGCTGATGGAAGGAGGTGGGCGGGTGTTGGGCTAAATGGGTGATGGTTATTAAGGGAGGACAATTGTTGTGGTGAGCCCTATGTAAGTGATGAATCACTAGATTCCACTCCTGCAACAAATATTACACTATATGTTAATGAACTAGAATTTAGATAAAAACTTGAAACAAACCAAAAAATGAGACTAAGAAACACAGTTTCTTTTTTCTTTTTTTTATATTTTTTTAAATTTTTTTGATAAACATATACTGATAAACATAGACCCTGGAGTACAGGTCTTTGCACACTGTTGCTTGATGTGAACAAAGTAGCAATGCTATCTTACATTTTACATTCTCTAGCTTCATAAATAATTTAAACTCATGATTGTTCACGTTGAAAAAAATCTTTTGTCTAGGTGATGTGATTACTTTTGATAACTGGCGTTTACTTCATGGCCGACGTAGCTACGAAGCGGGAACTGAGATATCCCGCCATCTAGAAGGAGCTTACGCCGACTGGGATGTGGTCATGTCAAGGCTTCGTATCTTAAGGCAGAGTATCCAGAATAGAAACTGAATCTCCCGTCTATAATTTCAGTAAGATTCCAACTATAAGACATGACAAGGTTGTCTTCACAGACCATGATCCATGTCATTTCCATATTAATTTCTTTCACATTGAACATGTCACCTTTCTTGGACGGGTTTTCTTTTCTTTGTAATCATATATAATGCCAACTTTTTAGATGTTTTAGCAGTGTTCTTTCTATATACAAAGCATTTCTTCTGCTCTATTGTATGTAGGATCTAATTTCTTTTGCCTATATATGAGTCTCCAGAATGCCTACAAATAGTTGTATCAAATAAAACTTTTTCAAATAAACCCTTTTTTAAAAAAGATTTTGTTTCAAATAAAGCTTGTGTTTCAAATAAAACTTGTCTCACATAAAACATGTTTCTGCTCTGTTGTCTGTAGAGTCTCAGTTTTCATGACTGCATGTGACTGTCCTTGGCATGATTGGAAAAAGGCTTTGTATTTTCAAAGACCTGTTTTATTCACTTTTATTATAGATATTTATTATCCAAATTTTCAGAACTCAACAACATGTGATCTCAACATTTACTTTAACAGTTAAATTATGACACCAAACCCAAACATGTCAAATTAAGAAAAAAACCTAGTCTCCCTAAATTTCTCTTGCTTTAAGTAAACACTCTAAGGATTGCCAGAATAGCTTATACCTGTCTGTGAATCAGTTCTCATTCCTTGCCTTCAACTAAAAACTAAAAACCTTTCCTTCAACTAAGAACACACAAGCAAGGTGCATGTAACCCTCCATACACAGACACAATAACTACTAACCTCGGGACAGCTTCACCTGCTAATCTTGCCTTACTCTATGGCCACTCCTTATCTCCAATGGTGGAACACAGATGTCACTGTCAGTCATGGAAGTCCTGCTCCTGTTGAGCCCACTCCCCTTGCTACCCCTGCTGGGAGCAAATTACCATTTGCTGAAATCCTGGTAATACATAGATTTTTAGTCAATACTTGTGGGGACCTAACAAGTCCTCTTATTTTTAAAGTGTTAATGACTATGACCACTGCAGAGCTCTACCTGTTGCCATAAGACCAACTGAAAAACTCTACTTCTGTTCATGTGTTACTTCTACTTCGCACCCCACTGGGTGTCCATGGCACTGGGAGGCTAGATCACAGGTGCTATGAGCCCACGCCAGCACACCCTTCTGATTCTCTAAACTCTGGTATTGAGTCCACATCACCAGTTCAGACTCCACTTTCTCTGACAACACTGCCCTTTTCTGGGCCTTCATTGTCCTTTCCTATCATCTGGTCTTGATCAAGGTTATGGTAATATATCATGTATGATTAATGTCTTTGAACTTTGAAAGGAATGGGTTGGGTTCTCAATCTCATCTCCCATAAGGCACTCTTATGGAACAGGTGATTTCAATAGAGGCATGGCTTGATTCTAACAGGCAGCATCCAATACCTAAAAATAATTTTCCAGAGTGACCTAGCTCTATCCATTTACAGCATCTAAACCCTAGGCACTTGCCAGGCTAAAATGACTTACCATAATTTCCTTCATTCAGCAGATATGTATCATATAGCTGGTATATGTCATGCACTCTGCTAGACTAAGGACATAGAAGGACTTGAGATGTGCCTGCTTATAGTCTGGTAGGGGAACAGATAAGGATATAGATGATGATCTGGTTCACAGGAACACAACGAAGCCAGACTAGGAAGATTGATTGAAGCTTCAGTCTCAGTTGAATGGATGTCAGTCGTAGTTTTTCAGGCAAAGAAGGTAACGTGACTGTCCAAGTC
The DNA here is from genome assembly GCF_022355385.1 of Mustela nigripes. Lineage (NCBI taxonomy): Eukaryota > Metazoa > Chordata > Mammalia > Carnivora > Mustelidae > Mustela > Mustela nigripes. Next base: position 26,208,738 of record NC_081557.1, on the reverse strand, counting down.
GAAGGGCAGATGAGGCACAGAGAACTGAGAGTGCATGTGTTAAAGTGAAAAACCATGGAATAGCAGTGGTGTAAACTCTGGGACTGGATGCCTAGGTTCAAACTCTAATGATGACAGTTAACTGTGTGCTTGGACATATAATCATCTCCCCTGAGGCCTCAGTTTTTCTATCTATAAGTGAGACTAGTAACAGTTCTTATCTCATTAAATTTTTATAAGCATTAAATGAAAATTCATGTAAAGCAATGTTTTCCCAAACGTCTCAAATGATGAGTCAGACGTTGATGTGTGTGTGTGTGTTGTTTTTAAGTTTTTTAAGTTAAGTTTATGTGCATGCACACACATCTTTTTTTGGCTTTTTAAGTTTTTATTTTAATTCCAGTTAACATACCATTAGTTTGTTCTCTATAATTAAGAGTCTGTTTCTTGGTTTGTCTCTCTTTTTACCTTTCTCATTTGTTTTCTTAAATTCCACATATGAATGTAATCATATGGTATTTGTCTTTCTCTGACTGACTTATTTCACTTAGCATTATATGCTCTAGCTCCTTCTATGTCATTGTAAATGGCCATATTTTACTTTTTATGGCTGAATAAAATTCCATACACACACACACACACACACACACACACACACACACATCACATCTTCTTTGTATACTTGGACTGATTCCATATCTAGGCTATTGTAAATAATGCTGCTATAAACAGAGGGGAGCATGTATCCCTTCAAATTAGTGTTTTTGTATTCTTTGGGTCAATACCCACTGGGGTGATTGTTGGATCATAGGTAATTCTATTTTCAACTTTTTAAGGAAACTCCATACTGTTTTTCACAGTGGCTGTACAACTTTATGTTCCCACCAATAGTGTATGAAAGCTCCTTTTTCTCCACATCCTTGTCAACACCTGTTATCTCTTGTGTTATTAATTTTAGCCATTCTGACAAGTGTGAAGAGATCTCTCATTGTAGTGTTGATTTGCATTTCCCTGATAATGAGTGATGTTGAGCATCTTTTCATGTGTCTGTTGGCCATCTGGGAACTAGTTCTTTATCAGGTATGTCATTTGTAAATATCTTCTCCCATTCCATAGGCTGGCTTTTAGTTTTGTTGACTGTTTCCTTCTCTGTGTAGAAGGTTCTATTTTAATGAAATCCAAATCATTTATTTTTGCTTTAGTTTCTCTTGCCTCAGGAGATATATCTAGAAAGAAGTTGCTATGGCTGATGTCAAAAAAACTACTGCCTGTGTTCTCTTCTACGATTTTTATGATTCCAGGTCTTATATTTTGATCTTTAATCTATTATGAATTTTTTTTTAAGATTTTATTTATTTATTTGACAGAGAGAGATCACAAGTAGGCAGAGAGAGAGGGGGGAGGAAGCAGGCTCCCCACTGAGCAGAGAGCCGATGCAGGGCTCTCGATCCCAGGACCCTGAGATCATGACCTGAGCCGAAGGCAGCAGCTTAAACCACTGAGCCACCCAGGTGCCCCATATTATGAATTTATTTTTGTGTATGGTGTAAGAAAGTGGTCCAGTTTCTTTCTTTCTTTTTTTTTTTTTTTTGCATGTTGCTGACCAGTTTTCCCAACTCCATTTGTTGAAGAGACTTTTTCCCATTGCATATTCTTTCTTGCTTTGTCAAAGATTAATTGACCATAGACTTATAGGTTCTTATCTGGCCTTTCTATGCTTTTCCATTGATCTATGTGTCTATTTTTACACCAGTACCATACTGTTTTGATTACTACAGCTTTGTAACATAACGTGAAGTCTGGAACTGTGATGCCTCCAGTTTTGCTTTGCTTTTCAAGATTGCTTTGGCTCTTCAGGATCTTTTGTGATTCCATACAAATTTAAGAATTTGTTCTAGTTCTGTGAATGTGCATTTTTTTTAAAGATTTTATTTATTTATTTATTTGACAGAGAGAGAAATCACAAGTAGGCAGAGAAGCAAGCATGGGGGGGTGGGGGAAAGCAGCCTCCATGCTGAGCAGAGAGCCCGATGCGGGGCTAAATCCCAGGACCCTGAGATCATGACTCAAGCTGAAGGCAGTGGCTTAACCCACTGAGCCACCCAGATGCCCAAATGTGCATGTTTTAATACAACTTCCTAGTCTCATTCCCTAAGAATTATAATTCAGGGGATCTAGGATAAGGACCAGGAACTGTATTTTTATCAAAGATTTCAGGTAATATACCTCATCAGAAAAGTCTGAAAAATACTGATGTAAAAGCATTTAGTATCATTTCTAGGTGAAAGTAAATACTCAATGGATGTTAACTATTATTAGTTATAATAACAGAGGTTGTAGAGGAAGAGGATAGATTAGGATAAAAAGAGATATATGAAGATGGAGACAGAGATGGGGCCAAGTCATGAAATGTTGAAATGTGGGCACCTGGGTGGCTCAGTGGGTTAAAGCCTCTGCCTTCAGCTCAGGTCATGATCCCAGGGTCCTGGGATCGAGCCCCACATTGGGCTCTCTGCTCAGCGGTGAGCCTGCCTCCTCCTCTCTCTCTTGCCTTCCCTCTCTGCCTACTTGTGATCTGTGTCTGTCAAATAAATAAATTAATAAATAAAATCTTAAAAAAAAGAAAGAAATGTTGAATGTATGTTGCATTAAAGAGCTGATATTTTTATCTTGAAAGCAATGAGGAGCCATTTAAAAGTTTTTAAGCATTAAAGTGCCTTGACCAGATACCCATTATTTAAAGATGCATTTGGCTATGTTGTGGATAGAATTGTAAATGAGCAAGACTAGAGGCCATAAGTCCACTTGTGAGACTGAATCTACTTACTGCAAGAAGTTGGATGAGAAATTAGGAAGGATTGAATGAGAATGCTTGGATGATGGCAAAGGAGAGGAGAGATATTTAGAAGCCAAATCTAGAGGACCTATATAAAGAAGGAGAAAGATGTTTAAGATGTCTCCTGGGTTTCTACTTGGGAAAGATACATTAACAGTAATTCCAAGTACAAGGAGAGAAACCACAACAACAGAAACAAGCTTGTGGGCAAGAAAACAAATCCACTTTTGAACAGACTGAATTTGAATTGCCCCCGAGTTAGTCCACTTGGCAGCTGGATGTATAGACACACACAGAGCTCAGGACAGACACCTGGAATGGAGTGCTCCATTTGGAAAGTATATAGATGGTGGATGAAATCATCACTTGCTTTCCTGGAGACATTTAGTGATTGTGACCAAGGTCACAAGCCTCATGGTAGGATGATAAGCTAATGATATTGGCCTAGTTTGTGGAATCAGTTACACTTTGAACATAAAGAATCTGCAGTGGCTTATATTCAAACTCAGCTAGACCTCTTACATATTGTATTTTGTTGTTAGAAGACAGCATTCCAAGCCAGCACCCCATGGCCTGGCTGTTTCCTTCTCTGTCAGGAATTATTTCTGCCCTGGAAAGGAGGGATAGAAAGATTGGATGCAGTTTCAACAATTTCTAAAGTGTTATATAGGACATGACATATTATGGGCTACGGCAGCTGGTGTCGACTAAAGATGATTGGGTTTCCTGGATATAATGGTCTAAAGATTTGACTTTCCCCCAAACTCATAATAGATCTGAGGTAACTTGGAATGGAATTTACCCATATTTGGCAGCATGGATTCTTACTGTCTGTTCCATTGCTCTGATTTGACTTGGAGAATATTAGCTGCTTGGCTGGTGAATCGGAATAACTCCACAGGTCACGAGAATGACATGTCACAGAGTATCTTCACTGGTCTCTATTTCTCCCTCTAGCCAGCCACTAAAAGGTGAGTAAGTGAATACTGGTACAGGGAATTTATACAAAAAAAGGAATTCCATGGAGAAACTAAGTGTCACTGAGGGTAATTTCACTGTTCAGGAATTTAAACTGGGAAATAGGAAACATTTTATAAACAAAAGTACCCCTTTATGTTAAATATCATTTTGAGGACACATTTGAACTGAAATATCTTGCAATGAAAATGTGATTTGGTTGGACTTAATGGCTTGGAACATACCTTTCTGTCTCTGCACAGCTGCCTGGAATACTCTTCCCTACTATCTTTTAAGCCTAGAAAGTTCTCCTTCCTCCTTTAAAATTCAGTTTAAGTTTCACCTCCCCTGTGAGACCCTTCCTAATTTTTCTAGTATGGCTTAAGTACCCCTCTCCTCTGGCTTCCATTGAGACTTACATACATGTTTGTATATCTATCCATTCATTCTAGCAATATTTTTGAGCATGCTGTACTGTGTACCAGACACTGTTTGGTGCACTGGTAATACCATGGTGAGCAAGGCAGACGTAAGGGCTCTCTTAGAGCTAGTGGTCTAGTGGCAATATAAGACATTGATCAAATGATCATTAGAAATTAATGATCATTAATTTCTAATGATTATTAGAAATTAATAATTTTGAATGATGGCAAATGCTATGGATGGAAAGCCCAAGAAGCTACAGGAGCATAGAATAAGAGGATAGGACTAATAAAAAGAAAGTGGGCCTGAGGAAAGTCTTCCCTGAGGAAGCAGCTTTTGAGCTGTTTGATGAAGAATGATATACAATGATGATGCTTTGCCTCAATTAGCAGAAACTCTAAACCTAAGAATAAGGAAATTTTTAAAAAAGATTTTATTTTATTTATTTATTTAGAGAGAGAGAGTGAGTGGGGGAAGGGACAGAGGGATAGAGAGAATCTCAGGCAGACTACCCACTGAGCTCAGAACACAACACAGGGCTCAATCTTACAACCCTGAGTCCTGACCTGAGCTGAAATCAAGAGTCAGATGTTTCACCATTTGAGCCACACAGGTGTCCCAGTACAGAAATTTTTACCTCACAAAACATGAAGTCCACAAACTTCCCAATCATGTATATCTCCATTCCTACCTCTGTGTAACTATCTTGGCTCTATCTTACTTCAATTGTGTGCTTCATCCTCTGGTAAAGCTGGCAAAAGGGCTACTGAAGTTCCAGGTCTCACATTCAGACACAACTGCAGGAAGAGAAAGAAAGAAACAGACTTTTCTTATGTCTCCCTGTTTGAAGCATAAAATACTTTCCCAGAACCCCTGTGACAGGCTTCTCCTCGTGCCATCTCAATCAGAGTTAGGTCAAATACACTCTCCTAAACTAACTACTGGTAGAAGGAAATGGGATTTCCATGACAAACTTAAATAAGCCAGGACCTGCCCTTGGGCTGAGGAGGTGGTTTCTATCTCTAGTACACAAGGTTGAGTGGAGAAGGAGTGAATAACTAAAAAGTTGAGCTGAACATGAAGGTTAGATCACATGTGGGCAATCACCAGTGTGTGTGCTAGATAGGAGAGACTGGTCTAGAGGAAGGGGAAGCAGGCAGGGAGAGCATGCCAGCGAAAGCAAGACTGAGTAAGGACTCTGATATGGAAGGAAGCATGGTGCCTTGAAGAAAAAAAGGAAGGCCATAAGTCCAGAAGCCAGGTAGGAAACCAACAGTCTCTAATATATTGTGAACTCTTTAGGCAGAGATATTTTCATTTGTGTCTCTCCAATACCTAAATGTTTGTGGCATTAATGAGGGGAACTAAGGTAGTTGTTCCTTGGAATTCTCTATTTTACATCCTCAATGAATCAAGTTCCATCCCCAGGATCTCATCCAAAAAAATGTCTCAATTTTTGTGCCAGGCAGGACCTCATTTCTTTCCCTGCCTTCACTGGGTAACACATTTTATCTATACACATACCAAATTTTAGCCTCAAAAGCTTTCCCAATTTTTCCCACTCTTTCCCAGAATCAGTCCATTCACCAATTTAAAATACTCTGATAGTTTCCAGTTTCCAGTCCTTGCTCCATCCTCACAGCAAGTAAAAATGCTGAACACACTGAAAAATTAACAACTCTTCTTAGCTCTGCCAGATAAGTGAGGTTATAGGGGAAATCACTGCCCTGAAAATTGCACAGACAGAAGGCAAACAGAGAATCACAACATACCAGAATAGAAATTTCAGTAGGAACCAGTGCTAGGGTAGGAAGACCTGAATTATAATTGGTAAACTGCTGAAGGCTCAATATGGACAAGTCTAAGAGAAAAAACTTATCAGACTATATCAGAGCTTAACCTACCTAAAAGATATAAAATACACAATTCTAGACTTCTTTAGCCATCCTGAGCCACCTAAAGAGGGGAACAAATTGAGAAGCATTGAAGTTCATGGTCCAGAAGCACAGACTCACCAAAAGACTGAAACTTAAACATAGGATTACAGAGTACTTCCCTTCCCCAATCACATCTTATCACTACCTTATTAAAGGACTATTTATCACCAATCCTTTTACCTCATATATCATGTCCACCTTTCAACAAAAAATTATAAGGCTTACTAAAAGATTAAAAAAAAAAAAAAAAACAGAGCTTGAAGAGACTGAGTAAATCTCAGAACCAGAGTCAGATATAGTAGGCATGTTGGAATTACCAGACCAGTAATTCTAAAAAAACAAAAAAAAACTGTGATTAATACATTAAGAATTTAATAGAAAAACAGACAACACACAATAACACATGGGTAGTATAATCAGGGAGGTGTAAATTCTAAGAAATAATCAAAAAGAAATGTTAGAGATCAAAAAAACTCAACAGAAATGAAGAATAACTTTGATGGGCTCATAAGTGAAGTAGACCCAGATGAGGAAAGAATATCTGAACTTGAGGATGTGAAAGTAGAAATTTCTAAAACTGAAAAGAAAAAAAAAATAGACCAGAACATCCAAGGACTGTGGGACAGCTATAACTTGAATATGATTGATTTGATTTTCTATCTAGATGGCCTATGCACTGCTAGAAGTAGGATACTGAAGTCCCCTACTGTTATTATATTATTGTCTATCTCTTGTTTCAGAGCTTTTAGTATCTTCTTGGTGTATCTAGGTGCTGTGATTCATATAAGGGGTTCATACCCAAAATATATAAAAAACTCAGACAACTCAATAACCACCACTACCACCAATCCATTTGAAAAATGGGCAGAGGAACTAAATAGACATTTTTCTAGAGAAGACATATGAAAATGATTGACAGGTCCATGAATAGATGCTCATCATTAATTATCAGGGAAATGCAATCAAACCACAATGAGATATAAGCTCACATCTTAGAATAGCTATCACCCAAAGACAAGAGATAAGTGTTGCAAGGACATGGAAAAAAGGGACCGCTTGTGCACTGTTGATGGAAATGCAAACTGGTGCAGCCACTATGGAAAACAGTGTGGAGGTTTCTCAAAAAATTAAAAATAAAAATACCATATGGTTCAATAATTCCACTTATGGCTATATATGCAAAGAAAATAAAAGCAGGATATCAAAGATACATCTCCACCCCCATGTCTATTGCAGCATTATTTATAATAGCCAAGATATGGAAACAACATAAGTCCATCAGTGGATGAACAGATAAAGATGATTTTATGTAGATATAGATATAGATATAGATATATAGATATACACACACATACATAATATATAGTAATGTATAAAAACAATACAGATAATACTCTATTGCATTCATATACTATGTATCTACATATATGCTATATATATATCTGTATTATTTGTATATATACAACAGAATATTATTTAGCCTTGAGAAAGAAGGAAATACTGCCATTTACAACAGCATGAAGGGACCTTGACGGCATTATGCTAAGTGAAATAAGTCAAAAAAGAAAGACAAACACTGTATGTTAGAGATAATAATACTATACTGTATACATGAAATTTGCTGGGAGATTCTATCTTAAATATTCTCACCACAAAGAGTGCTGTGAAGTGTGTAAACCTGGCGATTCACAGACCTGTACCCCTGGGAATAAAAATATATGTTTATAAAAAATAAAAAATTTAAAAAAAATATTCTCACCACAAAAAGAAATAGTAATTATGTGACATTATAAAAGTGTTAGTTAATAGTATGGTAGTAATCATATTACAAAATATAAATGCATGATATCAAAACATCAAATATCTTAAATTTATACAATGTTATATGTCAATTATATCTCAATAAAGTTGAGAAAAAATGATATACTATAAGTATACCATGAACAGATTTGGAATTTCATTTCTGCTTAAAGTGTAATATTTTTTATAACTCCGTTATAGTTTTAATGATTTGAAAAAAGAAACAGATGGAATTAGCAAATGTAATATTCTTGGTTAAATACTATGTACCTGATATAATCATTTAAATATTTGAGTAACATTAAGGGCCATTTCTTTTGAGGAAAAAAGATAATTTTTTCTCAGCTTTTATTATAGAATTTTTGTCCGATAGTCACCTATGGTTGATTTTTCAGAGGTTGCTTTATAAATTTGGACTTCTTTTATCCCAGAAGTAATGAAATAATCATTTGCATGATCATCTAATAAACATGTAGATTTATAAAGCAGAAACTAGTCTTAAATAGTATTTAATTTATTGTTTCCCAAAGTATGCCAATATCATTAACACTAGGTACAATTGTTTTAGAGCTCCAGGGGTAGACTTTTAAAATTCTTTAATTGTTCTATATTTTATAGTTATGATTTTCTAATTATAGTAAGTGATGATTGTTTTCCATTTGTGGCAATAGGATAAAGCTTTTTAGAAAATGAACCTTAAGTAACTATTAAAAGAAAAATATTTCTAATATTATAGGTGGTACTATTTTGAAGGTGGTAGCACATTGGCCAAAGTTTGGAAAATGCTAATCATTTTATGAACAAGCAAGCAGAATGGAAAAAAGAAATTACTTTTCATGACTATATATAACAACATGTGTTATTGTTCATATATTGTTATATGAACAATTCAAACACAAGTATGGATTTCCAGTTCAGTCCTCTTTCCACTTTTCTACACTATGAGTATTTCAATTTCCTGTGGAATTAGGTTGTCTATTTGGTATTTCTAAATTTCTGACCCTCTGAAGTCATCCCAGAAATGATTCAGAGACAAAAGTGACAAAGGTCATTTGAGGATTTAATAAACATGGGCTCTAAATCAGTGCAAAAGTGACCAAATTATGGAGTGTAGAAGAAGAACTTTGGAAGCTTGTTTAAAATGCAGACTCCCGATATAGCTCCCTTTGGTTCCAGCAGGCTTGGTCTACAAATCTTGACATTTAACAGATATCCCAGGGATAGGGATGTAGGTGGCCTATGGACCACACTTTCAGAAACAGTGTTCTGATCACATGATCCCAATGAAGCATTCCAGTCCTGACCAAAAAAGCCTCTGGAACCTTTAAGCCATGTATTGTATGATCTTGCTCAAGACATCCCTTCTTTTCTTTTGGTACAGGAGTAGCAAAGGGAGACATCCTAGAGAGGGTCTCCTTACACTACTGTATATTATTAGGGGTCACCAACTCTCCCTGCAAACTGAACATCCCTACAAACTGAAATCAAAGGTTTATTTGGGTAGTTAATTAACCAGGGTCTCTTTTTTGCCCTGGACATTGTTAGATTCACACTATGCAGTACACTTGGGAGCCAGGACATACTCCATGAATAGTTGCTGATTAAAGAGGCAAAGTATCACCTTTGGGCATAAATATTTTTTTTCTTTTGAAAATAATTCAAATTTTACATCTGGTAGAAGAAATGTTTTCCTTCCTTTTATTTTTGGAGAAAGTGGCTTTTCCAATGGTCATACTGTAATGTGCCCAGGAAGATGCTGGTGGTAAATGTTCTCAAATTACTGAAATGAATATAATGAGAAAACACTTCCACTGAGTGCATAAAGGGTGTTTTTGGCTTATTTTTGTATGATGTAAGCAGTGGCCCTGCCTAAGCTTTACATTCTCAGGAAGCCATATGGAAACAATCACTGTCAACGATGCTTGATAAACCCAAACACTGCTATGATTTCTCTCCAAGAAATATCAGAATGCTGACCCAGCTGCATAGTGTCCATTATATATTTAAAGACATAAATCACAAGGTTTCCCTTTCAATACATTTATGCAAAATTAACAGATCTTACCACCAGAGCTGTCCTAGGTTAAATCATACATAGAGAGACCTAATCCTTCGGCTCGTGGTGGGGAAGCAGGGTAAAGAAGATGCAATGCATATAGATATGTGGTTTTATTGTGAGACATAAATCACAGCATTTCCTTTCTAATACACTGGGGCAAAATTGCAATCCTAGTTGTTTTGAGTTAAGTCATGCAGAGAGAGACCTAATTCTTGGATCAGTGGTGGGGCAGGACCAGATGGGGGGAAAAAAAGAAGCAATGAATATAGCTATGCATATTAAAATAATCTCATTTAGTGGTTTCTATTTTTCCCCTATACAATTTGCTTTTAAATTTTAAGCAATGTCTTTGAAATGCTGAATTCAACAAAAATTCAAATGAAACTGGTGAAAGCTAACATTTAACAATCCGCAGAAAGTCTTGTTATTTTTTTCTTGGGCACAATGGGAAGTATTGGTGAGGAATAATGTACCTTCTTTCCCAGGAATGAAAGGAAGACCTGATCTCAAGGCTGAAGACTACATCTGAAACCACCACCAAATTGTTTCCCCCTGGCATTATCTGCTGAAGAAACTGAACCAAGATCCAAGTGGAAGCCTCGTAAGGAAGACTAAGATGCCATTCACTTTCCTTAAGCAGCAACCACCAGTTATGTAGCCTTTTTTTCTTTAATTTTTTAATTTTTTATAAACATATATTTTTATCCCCAGGGGTACAGGTCTGTGAATCGCCAGGTTTACACACTTCACAGCACTCACCAGAGCACATACCCTCCCCAATGTCCATAACCCCATGTAGCCTTTTAAAATAAATTTAAAAAACGGTGTGGTATTTACAAAAAAATAGGAAAAAATATGATTTACTTATTTAATAAACCAACCAAACCAGACAGCCCCTACACTGAATGCTAATTTTTGGCAAATTTTACCCTCTATATTTTGGCACACACAAAAAGTGATTCAACAAATATTTCCAATTAAGATAGGGAGCCATAGCCATCATTTGTGACTCTGGATATGTGTCTCATTTTTTGTGACAGAATGAGTCCTGAAAGTAAGTACAGTTGCGCCACTAGTGGTTCAAGACCTTAATAACAAATCCTCTTTAATCTATTCGTTATGGTATTGGTACTGAAATAGCCAAACTGATCAGTAAAATGTAATAGGGAATCCAGAAATAAAACCTACCATGTAAAAGACCTTATTGTATTGACAAATACTGTAGTTCAATTCTTAAGTAAAAGGATGGGTTATTTATTGTGAATGACATAGCAGACTATCTTTCTGGAAAAATAAACAGAAGTTTCCTCATCCCAGAAAAGAAAAAGAAATTTCCCCATCACAATCTTACACCACCCACAAAAATAACTTCTAGAGAGATGAATGATTTCAATTTTTTTTAAAGAATAAAATCCTAAAGATATACCTAGGAGATGCATGTACAATCTGCATTGAAAATTTGAAGTTGTAAAATAGAAATTATAGCCATTAGACTATATGAAACAAATTTTTGCAACTTTTTCGTCTGAGTACAAACCAGCAGGGGCTGCTGCTGGCTCCCTGCCAAATGTCAATCCTGATGAAACCATAGACATAAGTGGGGATATATGGGTTCCCAGAACCATCAACAAAACGCAAGAAGCCCTGGAGAGAAAAATTATTATCTTGGTGCAGGGTTGGGTAAGAAATGGGTAAGTGCAGCATGCACTGGAAATGGTCTGGAAGGCAGTGAGGAGGTCCACTGGGGAAAATCTTTTTTAATTTTCTTCTTGTCTCAGACTTGTTAACCCTGGGGAAGTCATGGCTTGTTCCTTCAGCACCCAAATCAATGATAGAGCAAAAGGCGTCAGCTAAAAAGCCTTAATAAGGTAAAGAATAATTGAAAATGGGTACCACTGCCCAGATCCTACCCTCTACTTCCAAAATCCCCAAGATTGGCAATATTACAACCTATAGCCTTCACCTCTTCATGATGCTATTTTTTCTTAAGAGTTAAAAGTGGTACAAGTTCTAATTCTTTCCTCCTCAAACTCACTGAGGTAGACAGAAATGAAGGCCTGGCCTTGGCCCTTAATTAACACTCATTTCCAGAGTAATTGTTACCTTTAGGGCAATGTGATCTCACAAGACAAAATAACAATACACCTAAGGATATGACCACTGTGAAAGAGAAGCAAAGAAACAACTAAAGAACCAGAGGGGCCAATAACTTAGAATAAACATGAAAACATATTGTTAAGGAGATAAGAAAAGACAATAGTAATACGAAGCAACAATAAATATATATTTAAAAAGTTAGGGAAAATAACATATAAAAAATGTTGAAATAAAGAGTAAAATATATGAGACAAATAGCAGGATGAGTTCAGCAAAGAATGGATTAGGAAATTCATCATTAGGGAGATTAGAGCAAGCTAAAAAGACAATACAGTAAATTTTTTAAAATAAAATAGGTTGGCAAAAATAATCCCAATGTAACTGATATTCTATAAATAAATGAGAGCCACCTTGAAGGTATTCGACTGGCCAAATGTGGGACAATTTGAACCTCAAATAAATGACTATGGCTACAGATTGCATAGTCATTCCAGAGTCCATACTAACATAAATAAATCAATGGAGGTGAATGAAAAGCTCCACCTTTCAATAGAATGCCCATTAATCGTGTGGAAGAGATAATGGAATTAAAATGCCATGATAGGGGTGCCTGGGTAGCTCAGGAGTTTAAAGCCTCTGCCTTGGGCTCAGGTCATGATCCCAGGGTCCTAGGATAGGGCCCTGCATCAGGCTCTCTGCTCAGCAGGGAGCCTGCTTCCTCCTCTGTCGCTGCCTGCCTCGCTGCCTACTTGTGATTTCTCTCTGTCAACAAAACAAACTGAGGGTTGCCGGGGGGAGGGGGTTTGGGAGAAGGGGGTGGGATTATGGACATTGGGGAGGGTATGTGCTTGGGTGAGTGCTGTGAAGTGTGTAAACCTGGTGATTCACAGACCTGTACCCCTGGGGATAAAAATATATGTTTATAAAAATTTCAAAATTTCAAAAAAATAAATAAATAAATAAATAAATAAATAAATAAAATCTTTAAAAAAAAAAAAACAGAAAGAAACTAGTAGGTGAAAATTTGTTGAGGAAAAGAATATTTGCATAGTCTCAAAGTAGTTGCCCATAAAACACATTAATTACTTATTAATATAATTATGTATTATCGAGTACAAAAGTACAAAACACAGTGAGTGGACTTTAATGCAGAGACATCTTGCAGACACCATCTTAACTAAGTAATGAAAGGCAGCATCCGAAGTGATGGTTCAAACAGACACCATCTGCTTCCTTAGAAAGAACTAGGAAGAACACAGTATCATCGTGCTGTTCTTGTCAAAGGAAGAAAGTGTATAACATTAATTCAAACATGAGAAAACATCAGATAATCCAAACTGAAGAACATTCTACAAAGCAGCTTGCCTGTACTTCTCAAAAATGTCAAGGTCATGAACAACAAAGAGAAAAAATGAAAAACTCTTCCTGATTTAAGGAGACTAAAAAGATATGACAATTTAATGCAACAGGTGATCCTAGATCCTAGAGAAAAAGAAATGGGTATGTTTACAAGGGCATTATTGAGAAAATGGGCCAAAATTTAAGTGGGCTCTGGGTTTGAAAAATGGTATTATATCGATATTATTTGCCTCTAATAGCTGTCCAGTGATTTTGCAGGAGAGGGTTCTTCAAGTACTAAAGAGCGATAAGGCATTTTATCTTCAGTTTGTTCTTTCTGTAAAGTTTGAGAAATAATAATAATACAATTATAACAATTATAGATTAAGTATGTGGAGGGGAAGAATGAAAAGGCAAATATAATAAAATATTTATATAAATATATAATTTTAACTTTTAGAGAATCTGAGTTAAGATTATATAAAAATCCTTTTTACTATTCTTGCAACTTTTCAGTAAGTTTAAAGGAGAAAGGAAAGAATCTTTAAAATGGAGGTAATAATGTCTACCTTATAGATTTAAATAATATGTGTAAAGCATTTAGGGCTGTAACTCAAGCATAGAAGGTGTCCAATAAAGGAGAGCTATTCACAACCTAGAGCTCTCAAAATATATCTCTGCAGTGGTTCTAATGGGTTTTTTGAAAAAGTTTTCAGACAATTTTTTATTTCTCTTTAACTTACAAGGATACTGTAGCATGTAGGGATATTTCAGTTATAGGAATCTCCCAGAGCTTCTGAAATCCATAAATGTGTTGACGCTTACCTTTTATCTTAGGATTTTAGTAAAAGTAAGAATTCTACTGATAACCTACATTAATTATAAAGCATGTTCCCAAATGGATACTTATTGGATTCTTATGATCACCCTGTATGAAGTTAAAATGATTACTTCCATTTTACAGATGAGAACAGAGAACAATAAAAATGTTCAATGATTTATATATAATAAATAGTGGGGCACAATCCCACTTTTTGTGATTGTAAATCTAGTACATTTTTTTCTAGTTAGAATTAATATTACCATATTATTCAACACAACAGAATCTTATATGACTCAAATCAGTTTGTCTGAGACAAATAAATCTTGCCAAAACAAGATTGGCAATACTGATTAGAGGAAGCAATTTAAAAGGAAACCTGGAATATATAGGAATAAATAAATCCAGCAACAAATGTTAAAGATTCAAACAAAAAGCAATGTTAACCTTACTAACATACTTTGAAAGACCTAAAGAGTATAGAGATAAACCATGGTCCTTGGTATAAAAGTTTCATGTGGTAAATACGTCAGTTCTGTTTCAGTCAATTAATTCATAATAAAATGAAGTTAGAGCCATAATTCCAGAATTCATTTTTATTTGTTTTATTTATTTATTTGAGAGAGAGCACGCCCATGGGCAGAAGGAGAGAGGGGAAAAGCAGACTCCCTGCTGAGCAGGGGGCCCCATGTAGGGCTGATCCCAGGACACTGGGAACAGGCACTGAGCCACAGGCAGACCCTTGACCAACTGAGCCACCCAGGCGCCCCTCCATCTGGATCATTTATGAACTCTGACAAGCTATTCTAAAATTCACATAAAAGATAAAATGTGTAAGAATAACAAAGAACATTAAAAACAGAGTAAAGGAAGAACAAGGGTCTTCTACCCTACCAGATGTCAAAGAGAACTATGTTGTAATAACAGAAACCATGATGTTGGCACAAGAATAGAAGACTCCTTCATGGTGTAATGTAGAGTCCAGAAACATATCCACAGTTTTATTTATTATAAAAGTGATATTTTATGTCAGTACAGAAAGATGTTCTTTCCAATATTGGAAAACTATTGGCCATCCATTTTGAAAGCATTAAATTCAGACCATCTCTATCACAAGACCTCACTCTCTACACACACACACACATGCACACACACACACACACACACACACAGAAAAGCCCTTCAAACAGATTTTGGAGTTATTATAAATGTACAAATAAGAACTATCAGAGAATGTTTTATAATCCAGGAGTAGGGAAGACTTCATAGACAAGATATAAAGCCTAGAAGATAAGGGGAGGACTGGACCTCACAAAAATGTAAAACTTCTATACAACAAACAGCAACATAAATAAAGACAAAAGTTAAATGATGGACTGAAAGAAAATATTTGTAAAAATATTTAACAAATGATATTACAGAGAAAAAATTAAAAGCTACAAATTAGTTTTTAAATTATAACTTAGCTTCAGAAAGCTCTCCCATTTCTTTTCATGCTATGGGAGATGGTCCCCTGTATAGCTCCTCTATACAGCCCTCTATCAAAAGTTATTTCACTTTGCGTTAAATTTATCTGATATATGTAATCTCCTCTAGTTGATGGAGTTAACACAAACTGAGAGACACTAGCATTTACTGAGTACCTCCAATGTGAAAGGCACTGCTTAGCATTCCACACTGTTTTTCCATTATTAATGGAACTTATTTGGAATGGAAATTATTAATGGAAAATGTGGTTAAGAAACAGATGGTAAATATCTTGCCCAAGGTCATTGGGTGACTAAGGTGGAGAGTCACTGTACAAATCTAGTCTTTCTACTCTGAAGTCTGTATTTTAATTCCTATGCCTTTTGATTCTTAGTGCTCTAAGAAACTGCTACAGGATTTAGTGAATCCTGGAAGAAATGAAAAACATAATGTAGTCAAATGGAGGGAAGAGACATTTCTCTATGGTAGAGTAAGCCCCTAATAAAACAGTTCTCTAACAGATGACCATAAACATGGGAAAATACAGGAGTCAAAAAGAAAACCGGGCACCTGGGTGGCTCAGTGGGTTCAGCCTCTGCCTTCTGCTCAGGTCATGATCCCAGGGTCCTGGGATCGAGTCCCACATCGGGCTCTCTGCTCAGCGGGGAGCCTGCTTCCCCCTCTCTCTCTACCTGCCTCTCTGCCTACCTGTGATCTCTCTCTGTCAAATAAATAAATAAAATCAAAAAAAGAAAGAAAGAGAGAGAGAGAGAGAAAAGGAAAGCCTACCAGAGATGTCTGCAGAAGGAAAAAGACAGGCAAATTTTGAAGGGATATCAGAGCCTGGGAGGAGAGACTGGAATAGGATGAGTGTTTCCATTTTTGCTTCTCTGGCCTCTGGACCAGCTGCAGTCACAACATGATGCAGGGTGACTAGCCCACTCATAGAAACCCCTCTATCCTGATCCCTGGACAAACTAAGTAGTGGAGCCCAGAGAAACCACAGGCACCAGAAAGGGAAGAGGAGATCTCAGATGGGAGAAGTCTAAAGAAAGAGGGGCCCCAAGTTTTGCATAAAAACGCTGAACTTTATGTGCTGGACACATTCAGACAACTCACCTATAACCAAGAGAATGTCTGAGATTTAAACTTCCACCACAGCTAAGACAGACTTTCCAGTTTGAGTTTCACCAAGGTATCTGCCCACTAGAACAAAAATATCAATGCTCTTTGAAGCATTAAAATTGTATACAGAGTCCTGAAACATAAACTCACAATCCAAAATCATTCAAATGTGAAGAACAAGGAAATGGATAGCATATGGGTCATTTAAGTCCAAAAGGAAAAAAGAAAGAATGGAAAGAAAGATCTATTTGGAGAAAGAATACTGAAAAATTTCTAAATATAGTAGAAGAGATAGATAGATTGATTGATTGATCCATCCACAGGCTGAAGAACCTCAGCAAACACTAAACAGGAAAAGCATGAATAAAAATAATATCTTGGCATACTATAATCAAACTGCAGAAACCAAAGATGAAGAGAAAACACTGAAAGCAACCAGAGATAAACATAGTACATAGAGGGACAGGAGGACTCAAATAACCATGAAGTTCTTATCAAGAATTATAGGGACCAAAAAAAAACCAGTAGAAACACATCTTTCAATTGCTTAAACCATCAACCTAGAACACTATATCCACTGAAATTATCTTCAAGAATGAAAGTGAAAAAAGCTGCTTTCATGTAAAATAAACTAAGATAATAGATTGCCTGACTTATTTCACTTAGTGTGGAGTACCACAGGGGAAGGGAGGGAAAACTGAACGGAAAGAAATCAGAGAGGCAGTCAAACCATGAGAGACTCTGGACTTCAGGAAACAAACTTAGGGTTATGGAAGGGAGGGGTGATGGGTACTAAGGAAGGTGTGTGTTGGAATGAGCACTTGGGGTTATACACAACTAATGAATTGTTGAACACTACAACAGAAACTTATGATGTACTACTATATGCTGGCTAACTGAACATTTAAAAAAAAAAAAAAAAGATAGAGGGAATAGATTGCCAGCAAATCTATACAAAGAATACTAAAGTTCTTCAGACTGAAAGGATTTTGTAGCATAGGTAAACACAGGTGTTTAAGAATGAGCAAAAAGTATCCAAAATTGTAAAAAGAGTAAACTAAAAATAAGCTTCTTTTCTTAATGTCTTTAAAACACACATAAATGTTTAAAACAAATATTGTCGTGATCATAGATTTTATTTCTCAACTTGACTGGGCTCGGGATCTCCAGACAACTAGTAAAATATCATTTCTAGGTGAGTTTGTGAAGGTGTTTCTGGAAGAAGATTTTCGGGGCAGCAAAATTTTCTATGTGATAGTCCAGTGGTGGATACACATCCTTACACATTTGTCAGACCCACAGAATGTACAACACCAGGAGTGAATGCTCCTGGAATCTGTTACAGACTTTGGGGGATGATGAGTCCATGTCAATTCATGGATTACAACAAATGTACCACTCATGGTTTCAGAGGTTGTTCACATGTTAAGTACGTGACATGACAATAATTCTATGTACTTTCAGCTCCATTTTTCTGTGAACCTAAAACTTCTCTTTAAAAAATTAGGCTATTAATTTAAAAAATAAAAAATGAAAATAAGTGGTCTATAAAAGCACATTTACATGTTCAGCACATCTATCCACTGGCCATGGAGCTAATAGAAAGACAAAGACAGCAGGCTCTAGTATTGCTAAATCACCAGAAGTATTTTACTTTTTAATATTTTACTTTACTCTCTGAAGAGATCCTAAGTTGGATCCAACCACTTAAGTGAAAAAGAATTTGGACTGAACGAAAAACTAAATTTTACTTGGAAAATTTTTGAATAGTTTCCATCATAAATGCAACCCTTAACCTCTCCTTATTTTCTATTTTGGGAACGGTAGGCCAAGAAGGGTGTTTAGGCTACTGTATGGTCATCAGTGCTTACTCCCATGAGAAGAAGGAAGAGGAGGAGGAGGAGGAACAGAAGGAAGAAGAGAAGGACAGAATGGGGAAGTGGGAGAATGGAGGGAGGAGAAAGTACTTTCAAATATTCCCTTTTTATTACTCTGCCCTCTGCTTCTACGGCAGGTCATACTTTGATAGCCTAAAAACGGCCATTTTACTATTGTCAGATCCTCTCTTATGGGAGAGAGATTATTCATGATGTTTAGGTCTAGAATATAATACAGGCCAAATGTCAATTTTGCTATGTGCCTTATCTGCATTGTCCTGCCAGGAGATCTTTCTGTAGAATCACAGTAAATGAAACCATTTTGTATTGTGTGTTATACTTTATGGGGTTTGCAAAACTTATTTTGAAGGGGGGAAAAAATAAAGGAAATATAGTTGCTAATAGAATCAGAATGAAAAAGGGTTTTGTGTGTGTGTGTGTGTGTGTGTGTGTGTGTGTGTGTGTGTGTGATTTCATGTGATCTGAAATGCTACATAGCACTATGTGGACCTAAAATAGAGAAGAGATCAGAATGGAGGACTCCATATTTAATAAAATAAACTCTATATACAGAAATTCTGGCAGTAAGGCTTGCCCAGAACAAAATGGTTCCCTTGACGCAGAGATGTCTGCCATTCCTGCGTAAGGGGTCTTCTCTTTCCTGGGATGCCTAAGTCATTCACTAAGCATTTAAAGGAAGGACTCCAGAGGTCAGCCAGAAGGTGTGATCCCCCAGACAAGTTAATTTCGCATCTTCCCCTCCATTCACACTTGCTTCTCTACCCTGTGTCCTACGTATATGGTATGTTCACATATTCCCCTCCATCACCCGTTCTCTCACCCAAGCCCTATGAGCAATCCTTGCCTTTCCCTCACCCAAGCCCTATGAGCAATCCATGCCTTTCCCCCTCCCTCAGTCTCAGCATCTATCTCACCTAAGCCCCTTGCTTCCACATCTAAAATCAAGTTAGATGTTGTACACTCCCCCTCCATTCCCATTGCAACTCTTCCAAGTAGAAGCCTCATCACTACTGTAATACAGTCCTCCCTAGCCTCCCTCTAATCTTGGAGGGATGCTGCCCATCTATTCTGCCCTTGACAGCTAAATTAATTAATTAATTTCCAACATACAAATCCAGCTGATCCTCAGCCATTATGTACCCATCTTGCCATAGCAGTTGTGGGAATAGTTATTACATACACCACTTATTAAATATTGAGCATCATTCCTTTTGCTCATCTGTCATTCTCTTCCTTAAAACCATTCTCTTTTGATTCTCTTTAAAATGTATTGCCTTCAGGATATAGTCCAACCACTTAACAATGCAAATAAGGCAGGATAATTCCGCAAAATAGCAGTATTTGTTTGTTATCACCATATCCACCTAATACCTTTTCCAGGCCAGTAACCAAACTTTGTAATGTTTTGCCTTGGGAATTCTGATGAGAAAAAAAATGAGAAGCTTAAGTTTTCTGTAAATATCTAAACCTTTTGAAGACATTAGATTATGTTAGACTCTCTGGAAGGTAAGGGAGAGAAATGATGAGGTCATAGCAAAAAAAAAATCTTAAGACATTTCAGGGAAGGGAAAAGTTTGTGAACAGTAATAATCCAAGCCCTACTCCCCCACCTTATAGCAGGAAGGTGGAGAGACCTTGGACAGGAAGGGAGAATGGCCTATCCAGGGAATCTAGGTTCTAAGTGTTAGGGTTCCCACCTCAACAAAGATTCTCATGATTAATGAAATCACAAACCCGCAGGGACCATGAAGACTGAAGCAATGGGTTTTTCATGACAACCACCATGGACAGATGACTGATACCCTAAAGGGCCTCTCTAAAGACACAATCTTGGGAACATGAGACACTCCAAAATAACCAAAGGCATCCTATAGTATATCTACCATCATGGATCTTATACTCAACACAGTGACCATTTACCTGTCAGCCCAGGGGATGGCAAACTTGATTTGTAGAGGGCAAGTTAGTAAATATTTTAGCCCCAAGTTGCAAACTATGCAGTCTGTTGTAGCCTTTCAACTCCACCATTGTAGCACAAAACAGTCAAAGACAATATCTGAATAAATGGGTATGGCAGTGATTCAATACAATCTTATTTACAAACAGAAGTACAAACAGAAGGGCCGAAACTGGCCAACCTCTTGTCCAGTATATTGAATTATACATCCACTAAGGTCAAAATCATATCTTTCCTTAATTCAGCAAAGATCTGTTGAGAATTTGCCATCAAAACCCCTGAAAAGTTGGCATCAGCATTTAGTGGTAAATAATACAAAATCTGTGCCCATTGTAGCTTAGATTGTAGCACGTGTGGAGACAATAAGCAAAATCAATAAAATCTGAGAGCAATTGGTCTTATTCAACAGTTCTGTTCTCTAGCCTACTGTTCAGTACCCAATAAGTACTGAGTATAGAGCTGCTCAATGAATGTGTCTTTGCAGCCAACCTTTAGCTCTGTTCTTCAAAACAACCAGAGGCCTAAACTGCAGAGAACTGCAAGAAAAAGTGGAATCCTAGGCTAGTTCTTAAACAGCTGGCTCAATCACTTACCATTTTCTCAAGTCTTGAGGTACTGTCTGCTTTCAGCTCCCACCAGGAGAGTGGTGAGGACCAGGAGCAGACCACCAGGCATCTTCAGTGTGGGCGTTTCTGCAAAAACACTGTGCCATCTCCTGACATGATGAGGGATAGAAGTTCTCGTGATTGAATAATGATTCCCTAAAAACATCCACATCTTAAACCCCTGACTCTGTGCATGTGTTATCTTGCATGTCAAAGGGGATTTTCCAGATTTAGCTCTGATAAGTTAAGGATTTTGAGTTAAGGAGATTATTCTGGATTGTCCAAGTTGGCCCAGTGTAATCACCAAGGCCCTAATAAGAGGAAAGTAGGGGGGTTAGAGTAGGAAGTCCTCATGGGAAATGGAAAAGGAGAAGCAGGGGAACCTGTTGGGGGGTGCTTTGAAAACATGGCCATGCTGGAAGATGGAGAACAGAGCCAGAAACCAAGAAAGGCAGGCAGTCTCTAGAAGCTAGAAAAGGCAAAAAACGAATTTTCCCCTAGAATCTCCAAAAAGAATTCACCCTGCCAACACCTTGAATTTAGACCTATAAGATTCATTTCACACTTGCGACCTCCAGAACTGTAAGAGCACAAGTATGTGTTGTCTTAAGCCACTCAGTGTGTGGTGATTCGTCGCAGCAGTAATAGGGAATGAATACAGCCCCTCACTCCAGAACGGGTGCAAGTAAGAGCTGGGTCTTACCGTAGATGTTCTGACCCCACCGGGTCTGTGTTTGGGGCCCCTTAACCAGAGGCAGCTGTGCAGAGAGCCCTGGCGCAACCCGAGTGGCTGAGTCAAGCTGGGTCTGGCCCAGGATCACAGTCTCCTCTGCAACCTTTCCCCTTTTCCAAGCTTTCTCCATCTGCTCCACCAAACCCAGCCAAGGCTTCTGCAGGGCTATCCTCCTCTACCCCCTTCCTCTGCATCAGCCTTGACTCACCAAGGTCAGCAGGGCTTTCTGTGCCCTTGATGGGAAACCACTGTTCTTGGACGCATCTCAGCTATGCCGCTCAGCTCCCTAGTCTAGTCAGACCCAGGGAATGGATGTCAAGTAGGCTGATGAACCGTCAGGTATATCAAGCTAACTTGTGTCAATTCCAAAAATTTCAGATGCAAGAAAAAGGATTATTTGAAAGGGTGCTGAAAGTAGGATCTTCAGTTGGACAGGCTTGCTAATCAGATGGTATTGCCAAGAAAGGTCCCCTATGTCTCTTTTGATCGAAACTTCAGAGGTTTCTCTTTATAGATTTAAGCTGCATTCTGGAATTCGCCCCGTAGCACTGAAGGCCCTCTGCATTAGCATTTTATCTGCAGTCTTGCTCTAGAATTTCCAGGTCTGGTTTAGCCAATAAGGCCAAGATTATTTTCGCGTGACAGGATGAGACAAAGAACTCTTAATGCAGCCGATGCCTCACCCAGTCTTCAACTGATTTAGTTTTTATAAATCAAAACCTGAACTTACTTTCATCTCTTTTTTGGCTTGATTTATCCTTTGAATCTTGTGTTCCTTTCATTTTTACTCTTTACTGTATTTTCATGGTCCTTGGTCTACTCTGTGTTTTTGTTATTATTTATACAGCTCTCTTGTCTCCATTCTTTTTAGGGCCTGATCATGGTTTTATTTTATTTGATTGTTTAATCCTTGCTGTTTTTATTATAATTTTCATGCTTTCACATTCTTTTTTTTTTTTTTTCCCTACCTGGAGTTATTTTATTTGTTTGTTTTATCTGTTCTGGTTATCTAACATATAATTGTAAAGCATACGGATATCATCTGTAGGAATAACCTGTAATCCAAGCAAGAAAGAATACAGTATTTTCTCCTCCGGGGACCAAGCAATTTGTTCTATGGGTAATTTCTGAAACTTTAAAAAGAACTATCAGCGGTTGCTGTCAGGGTGAAGAATGAACATGAAGTACAATATAGAGTCTCAATGAGAAATAGGAGTTTAAGCCCTCCTACCAGGAAGATAAAGTGTCGCTAAGGATGTATTAAGGGGAGTAGGGGGTGAGAGGATCTGTCCTCCCCCTCAGAGGTGCTGCTGGGGAGCTCAGAGTCCACAAAGAGCACTCTGAGCCTGACAGCCCCTTGACAGAAGTGGGTCTGATTATTTATTTCAATACTTATTTACTGATCAATAAACTCCTTTTGTTGCATTACTGGATCTATAGAACAGATTCATTTTAAAACTATTTTTAATTCATTTTAAAAAGTCAAGATGACATATGTCTATGTACATTGAGTAATTTTTAAAGCTTCCTTAAGTTGACAATATGAATATTAGAAAAATGAGCAGAATATTTTTGGAACATATACCTGTATCTAATACTGTGTTACTGGAGTGCTACTGAGTGCTTTGTGTTATGTAATGCTATCTTTAATTTATCCATAAAATTGTCGGAAACGTCACAATTGCATTTTGTAGTTAATAAGTTGACACCTTTGACTTTTCTCAGTAGACTCATACATTGAATTAAAAAATACTGCCTCTACAGGTGCTGAGTTTCCTAGAAAACTCAGAACAAAATCTGCTGAATAGAAGATATTAGCTTTTTTCTATATTTTTTGGATTAAATGGACAAAAATTCAGCCAAATGTGTCCAAAGATACTCCCTTTTTGCTCTTATTTAAAATATCTTGATTTAATAAGTATTTTATTAGAAGGCAACAGTGATCAAAAAATTGCATAATTCTTTGAAATGTGTCACCAGATTTAGATACTACAAAATTGTTGGGCTTCTTGTTTTCACTCCATTTTAGAATAGAATATAACCATACCCAATTCAAATTAGAAGTCCCATCAAAAGACCCTTCTCTGCGATAGAGATAGTCCAAGCATTATTTACTTCCTCCTGTGCTTTGTCTTTTATTTTAAGTATTTAGTCCTTTGGCAGGCCCAGACCTCCTACTTTTATCTCCAGGTACCTTAAGACCAGCAACGGCTCTGTTTCTAGCTCATCCTCTTAGATACACCTTTCTATTACGTCCCCCTCACTCGGCCCTCTCCCCTTCTCTACTTTACTCTACCCATGCTAGTTTTCTCCCTTTTAGCAAGAACATAAACATAATAGGAGACCACGGTCCAGCCTGTAGGACCTCCTAGCTACAATACTCAAAAGCAACCGACGCTAGTTTCCAGAGCCCCTCGTAATACCCGGATGAAAATGTCGGCTTGGTCTTACCTGGTATGGATGTTTGCCTTTTGCACTTTTCCTGGAACCATTGGCCCTTCCTCTGCTTTGCTCGATAGCCAGGGGCCTGGTCCCTGTAGAAAGTATTTCCCAAGATCCCTGTCAGCTGGCTTCTGGTGAGTTTAGACAATGGAAGCCTTTCTGGAAAGACTGGAAAGCCAGAGTATTTCCCCCCCGATTACTCTGCCAGGGTGGCATCCTAGGTAGGGAATGCATCTTCCCCATGGCTCCAAGTCCTGCTGTGGGGGCTTCTACAGTTCCAAGTTCTGACTGGCGATCCTAGCGCTTGGCTTCAGGTCACACCTCCTTCCTTTGTCCCTTCAAGCCTAGAGGCAGTAATGACTTCTGCTGTTGTTCATACTGGGTTGCCTTCCTGCCCTCTTAGTGTTTGCAGCCAGGCTCTCACTGGTATAACCAATTATGCACATTAAATTTCCTGTTTTGTAAATACTCAGAGTACTTGAGGCTATCCTGGGAGATCCTGCAGGAATCACCTGGTCTAGTCGTTTGGAATGGGAGGATAATGTTGCCCCCTTCCCAGTCCTCACCAAGGCGTAGCAGCAAGTCAGAGCGATAAACATGGTGCCTGCTATGGACTGCAAGAAATGCAGAGGTAAAGGACGAGGTGCAAACTAAGCATCAAAGACATTGGAGAGAAACATCTTCAGCCCCCAGTTTTCCTTCAGCCACCTTGACTTTGGTCAGCCTAGCCAAGAGGGATTCAGAGGCTACTTGGTATCAAGATTTCCCAAGGCTAACATCATGTAACCTAATTCTCCATCTGGTTTAGCTAGAAAACAAATCATTCTTTGTCAAGTGCGAAGTTGTTGCTTTCTTACCCACAAATGGGAAACAGGCAAACCCTGAGAATTGTCAGTTCACTTATAAATCTAAGGCGTGAAGCTTTTTGTTGGCAAAAATGTCAAATATTTGTGAGTTCATAGCTCATTAAATCGATCTATCGTGTATTTAAATTAATGGAGTTTTATTTGCAGAATAAATGCACACTTGCTTCTAGTAATCCTTGTAATAAAAATAAAGTCTGTCCCAAGTTCCTTAGCTATGGGGTAATCGGTATCAGTCAGAAAAACTCAACTCAACCCCCAGAAAGAGAAGCTGGCTAGCCCCAGATCCGAGTTTATTTACTGTGCTGTTTGCACGCAAAAGCCATACTGGGAGAATTACCTGTGTTTGCAGGGTTACCTTTCAAGGAACCAAGAGCTCTTCACAGGACAGGCAGCCCTTATGGCTCATGAAATGGAGGGGAAAAAAGACAAAACTGGCTGTTCAGGCATTCAAAGGGAAAAAACCACTGGGAAAGTAAACACTGCAGTAGTGGTCTAAGCTTAATAAGCCATGTGGCACGGAATGACCCATATTTGGGGCAATTCTTGAGAAGAAATGAAGAAAGCAGTTTGAGAGACAGCGTGTTCCACAACAAAACAAGATTACAGAGATCTTCAGACAGATTGGGGTTTCACCTGGTGCCCCTAATTCATGTTTTCATCTAGAGGAGAAAATGCGCAAATTGGAGTCCTGGATCCAAGTGTGTTCTTTAGGCAGGAACTCCATCTAGTGGTTTGCACTAGAAATTACCCCCCAGTCTTTATTTTATGGGTGTGGGCGGGCGGGCATGCGTGTGTGATACATCATACACACACACACACACACACACAATTTCCTTTCACGGACTCCATGAAGATAGAGAAACCGTTTCCTCTTGTTGCCCGGCAAGGTTTTCTCTGAGCCCACGGAACCCCGTGCCTTTGTCACCAAGAACTGTAGATGTCTTAGCCCCCAGATTTTGCTGGGTCCTCTCCACTCATGAAGGTCTTACATCTAGTTTATCCAATTGCATACAGAAAAAAATTGTTCCTGATGACCAAAAGGAACAAAGCTGTCTGTGTGGGAGAAGGGAATGAGTGTGTGTTGTGTAGTGTACAGTGTATGTGTGTTGGGTTCGGGTATGCTGGGAAAGAGCCCAGTTGTGGAATAGAGTAGGCAAAGGCATTTGCTAAAATTGGAGATAATGGGATACAAGTCAGTTAGACAACAGGAGAATGAATGGATGCACAGCAAGAACAACAATATATAAACTTGCAAGCATAGTGTCTCATGGGACTGGGAGGTAGAGTGTCACCAAAATGAGACACATTATCAATGAGGACATTTCGTTTCTGGCCCTCAACAAGCGACCTCAGGTGGCCAGAGTTCCGCTGCTCTTATCAGCATGTGACTTTGATTAAGTACCTCTCCATATGAGCTAATGACGTCATTACTAAGGTATTTTAAAGCTTCTTTGCCCCCATACCTCTTTGTTGTTCTGATAAGTGCTGTGGAACTTCTTCTTTTTATTCTCATTTTTTTTTTTTAAGATTTTATTTATTTGACAGAGAGAGAGACACAGCGAGAGAGGGAACACGAGTAGGGGGAGTGGGAAAGGGAGAAGTAGGCTTCCCGCTGAGCAGGGAGCCTGATGCGGGGCTTAATCTAGGACCCTGGGTTCATGACCCGAGCGGAAGGCAGCCACTTAATGACTGAGCCACCCAGGTGCCCCCACAATTTTGGTGGTTTAGGATGTCCCTAAAACCCATCCCTGATCTCTAAGTTCATTATTCCATATATACTAGGGCTATGACAATTCTTAGCACTGGTAGGGTCTTCCCCATTCTTTAAAATTTCCTCACATGCACTCTTCAGAGTCTTCCAGTCCCCTCTTTGCATGCGCCCACACATCTCGCCATGCCACTGACTCTGCTTCCTCATCATTGTTCATTCCCACTGGTATTTCCATTATTCACTGGTATCTTTTCCCTCTACAAGCTTCTTTCACTTGACATGTTTCCTTTCAGCCTCACTGAGAGCAAACGGTATTTTTAAAGGAAATCTTTATGCCCCTCAGGAGAGCATCAGGAAACATGACCCAGGAAAGCCAATGAAGGACAGTGGGTGGCAAAGGAGTTCTAAGAAGTCACAAGAGTGTGAAAATGGATGGAGAGAGATTCGGAAAAACACCAGTTAAAGGCCCATCAGTTTTAAGGCAGCAGATTCCAATTTTTGTGGGCTTATGACACATTTCCAAATGCTAGAAATCTTGGTAGTATAGCTGTGGTGATTGTGTGGCAAGATTCTTTCCCTGAAGATGACCAAAACAATCTCTCTCATTCCACAGACTCTCCTTAAATATGACTTTGGCTCTCCACCCATTGAAAGGTGGGTCTGTGTCCCTTTCCTTGAATCTGAGTGGTCTAGGACTCACTTAGCACCAACAGAATGGAGTGCAAGGAAATTCCAAAGCTAGATCAGAAAGGGGGAGGTTCCCTCTGCCTTGTGCCCTGAAGTGCCTGCCCTGGAGCCCTCAGTGGCCATGTAAGCAGCACACCAGTTTGGAGGCCACCATGCTGTGAGGAAGCCAAACTAGTTCACACGGAGAAGCCCTGAGGTTATAAAAAGAGAGAGATCTGGCTGGCCCCCAGATTCTATAGACACCTACTGCTCTAGCTGCTGCCACCAATTGATTAAAAGTGAATTCAAGACTCCAGAACCATCCGTCAGAGCATTTCCCCAAATCATTAACCCACAGAAACCAAAAATGATAATAAAACAATTGTCCCTTTGAACCACTGAGTTTTGGAGGAATTTGTCGCATAGCAGTAGAAAGTGTAACAGAATGAAAGGCTTAAAACAATACAGAACAAGCCAGGAATCATTCAAATGGGAGCGCAACTGCAGAATCGCCACATCTCATGCAGTCAATAAACACATGCTCACTTTCTTCTACCAGCTCCCCGAAGCGGGGCTCCCTTTGGGGTCTTCTCAAGCTCCAGGAAACACTCTCTTTTCTTTGACCCTGACTTGATATTATGATCCTATACATACCCTGGCCTACAGGGCCTCCCTCACCAACTCAATTCTGTTATATTTAATAGACATTAACATAACACCAGAAGTATTTGAATCAAAATCTAGTGGCTCACCCATCATCCCCACCTTAGTTTCTTCTTCTTCCTTTTTTTTAAAATACCTTCCTTCTCAAATTTTCTATTAAAGTTAATGTAGTCATGTGGCTTATACAAGTTATAACAAAAATACATAATACATAATATATATTATGTATTTAAAATGTGTATTTTAAATATGTATTTTGTATGTATAATATGTATCATGTATAACATATACACATCCTTTTCTATATAATATATATGCCATATATATTTATATATACACACACACATACATGCACACACATCTCACATTTTTCTTATCCATCCTTCTATTGATGGAAATTTAGGTTGTTTTCATGTGTTTGGATACTGTAAATAATACTGCAATAAACAGAGAGGTGCAGACATCTTTTCAAGTTAGTGTTTTCATTTTCCCTAGGTAAATACCCGGTAGTGGAATTATTGGATAATACGATATTTCTATTTTCAATTTTTCGAGAAGCCTCCATACTGTCTTCCACAGTGGCTGTTCCAATTTACATTCCCACAAATAGTGCAGGAGGGTTCCTTTTTCTCCACATCCTTGCCAGTACTGATTGTTTCTTGTCTTCTTGATTGTATCCATTTTAATAAGCATGAGATGACATCTCATTGTGGTTTTGATTTGCATTTTCCTGATGATGAGTGATGTTAAGCATCTTCTCATGTCCTGTTGGCCATCTGTATGTCTTCTCTTGGCAAGTATTTATTGGTTTGTTTGTTTTTCTATTTATTTTTTTTTAAATAACATATAATGTATTATTTGTTTCAGGGGTACAGGTCTGTAATTCATCAGTCTTACACAATTCACAGCGATTACCATAACACATACCTTCCCCAATGTCCAACACCCTGCCACCCCATCCCTCCCACCCCCCTCCACTCCAGCGATCCTCAGTTTGTTTCCTGAGATTAAGAGTCTCGTATGGTTTATCTCCCTCTCTGGTTTCATCTTCTTTCATTTTTTTCCTCCCTTCCTCTATCTTTTTTCTCAAATTCCTCATATCAGTGAGATCATTTGATAATTGCCTTTCTCTAATTGACTTATTTCTCTTAGCATAATGCCCTCTAGTTCCATTCATGTTGCAAATGGCAAGATTTCACATTTTTGATGGCTGCATAATATTCCATTGTGTATATGCCACATCTTCTTTATCCATTCATCTGTTGATGGACATCTAGGCTCTTTCCATAGTTTGACTATTGTGGACATTGCTGCTTAAGCATTGGGGTGCATGTGCCCCTTCCAATCACTACATCTGTATCTTTGGGGTAAATACCCAGTAGCGCAATTGCTGAGTCATAGGGTAGCTCTATTTTCAACTTTTTGAGGAATCTCTATACTGTTTTCCAGAGTGGCTGCACCAACTTGCATTCCCACTGACAGTGTAGGAAGGTTCCCCTTTCTCTGCATCCTCACCAACATCTGTCATTTCCTGACTTGTTAATTTTAGCCATTCTAATTGGTGTGTGGTGGTATCTCATTGAGGTTTTGATTTGTATTTCCCTCATGCCAAGTGATGTCAAGCACTTTTTCATGTGTCTGTTGACCATTTGGATGTCTTCTTTGCAGAAATGTCTGTTTATATCTTCTGTCCATTTCTTGATTGGATTATTTGTTCTTTGGGTGTTGAGTTCAATAAGTTCTTTATAGATTTTGGATACTAGCCCTTTATCTGAAATGTCATTTGCAAGTATCTTCTCCCATTCTGTTGATTGTCTTTTGGTTTTGTTGACTGTTTCCCTTGCTGTGCAAAAGCTTTTATCTTGAAGAAGTCCCAGTAGTTCATTTTTGCCCTTGCTTCCCTTGCCTCTGGCAATGTTTCTAGGAAGAAGTTGCTGTGGGTGTGGTTGAGGTTGCTGCCTGTGTTCTCAAGGATTTTGATGGATTCCTTTCTCACATTGAGGTCTTTCATCCATTTTGAGTCTATTTGTGTGTGTGATATAAGGAGATGATCCAGTTTCATTCTTCTGCATTTGGCTGTGCACTTTTCCCAACACCATTTGTTGAAGAGACTGTCTTTTTCCCTTTTTTCTTTCTTACCTGCTTTGTCAAAGATTAGTTGACCATAGAGTTGAGGGTCCATTTCTCAGCTCTCTATTCTGTTCCATTGATCTGTGTGTTTTTGTGCCAGTACCATACTGTCTTGATGATTATTCTTTTGTAATAGGTGAAGTCCAGAATTATTATGCCACCAACTTTGATTTTCTTTTTCAACATTCTTCTGGCTATTTGGGGTCTTTTCTGGTTCCATACAAATTTCAGGATTATTTGTTCCATTTCTTTGAAAAAAGTTGATGGTACTTTGATAGGAATTGCATTAAATGTGTAGATGGTTCTAGGTAGCACAGACATTTTCACAGTACTTGTTCTTCCAATCCACGAGCATAAAAAGTTTTTCCATTTCTTTGCATCTTCCTCAATTTCTTTTATGAGTGTTCTATAGTTTTCTGAGTACAGATTCTTTGCTTCTTTGGTTAGATTTATTCTTTGTTATGTTATGGTTCGGGGTGCAATTGTGAATGTTTGTTGGTTTCTAATACCATTCTTCAATAAAAGAAACTAGCATTCCTTGGTGGAATGGACAATTCAAGAGCTAGTACAAGGTAAATACAAAGTTAAGTCTGGAGAATCTTGCAAAGCCAAAAAGTAAAGAAGGGCTCAAACTAAAGAATGGAGGCACACCAAAGGTAAACAGAAGTCAACTTGAAAAAGTTCCCAGTGGAGCCAGAAAAATTTGAGTAACAAAGTAACATAGCACAGCATACCTCATTTTACTGCCCTTCACTTTTGTGTTTGACAGTATATTGTCTTTTTCACATATTGAAGGTGTGTGGCCCCTCTGTGCCATTTTTCCAACAAAATGCTCACTTTGTGTCTCTGTGTCACATTTTGGTAATTTTTGCAATATTTCAAGTTTTTTCATTTTTATTATATTTGTTATGGTGATCTGTGATTGGTAATTAGGATTGCCTAAAAGCTCAGATGATGGCTATCATTTTTTAGAAATAAAATTTTTAAATTGAGGTATATACATAGTTTTTAAAGACATAATGCTATACATACTTAATAAACTACAGTATAGCATAAACATAACTTTTACATGCACTGAGAAACCAAAAAGTTCATTTGACTTGTTTTATTGCAATATTTTCTTTATTGTGATGGTCTGGAATCAAACCCTCAATAAGTTTGAGATACGCCTGTATCTGATCATTATCTGAAGTACAAAATAAATATTTATGAATCCCCTTTTACAGATAATAGTTACATTATCTATAATACATATAATAATTGTTTACATATATTACTTACTATGTCATGGGTCCTGTTCAAAACATTTTGTAAATATTATTTTAATCCTCATAGCCTCCTCTGAGATAGATTATATCATTGAAACCATTTTACAAATGAAGAACTCAAAGTTTTTCATGTCAAACCACAAATAGAAAAGGATACCATTTGTATAGCACATTGCAGGCTTTGGCAACCATAAAAAATTATCTTTGGGAGACTGGCCACCATAGGCCCTATCTAGCCACCCAAAAGCTGGGGGCACTGTTCTCCAAGGCATACCAAGAGGCTCGGCTATAATTTGCTCTGTGTCCTACAGCCTAGGACTTAAGCCTAGATCTAATACTCTACAATCTCTGTTCTCTGCCTCACAATCAAAATAGTAAATGTCAGCACTGTAATAATAATTATACTGAGATTATACCAAGATCGTGCCATTATACCAAACTTCATCGTATAGTCTCAGAAGTTGTACAAAGTCTCTGTGGGCCCTAAGGAAAATGTAGTCATTAACCTATTAAGTAAAAAGTAAGTAAAGTACTTGCCCAACCAAGCAAGAGATCTGGAATGACCTGCTCAATGGAAAGACACAGCAAAACCTCTCAAGCAGAACCCAGTCAACCTGAACTCTCTGTTCCCAGAATTTCAGCTGAGTTCCACTTCTGGGGAATTTTTTTCTTGAACTAGAAGAAAAATCACAACAACATCTAGGTGTTTTCTGGGGTCATAACAAATTCAAGGTCCAGCATCCAGCCCCTACCACCACACATGCATTATTAAAACAAAAAATAATGGCACTGTGGGACAGAGCAGACAATACAGTGCACAGGGAGTGGAATATTTACTACAAAGCACCTGCTATGTGCTAAGAACTATACCAGGCACCATCCCTTAATTGGTTGTTCATAGCAAACCTTTGAGGAAAGTATTATTAACATCATTTCACATGTGAACACAAGGTTCAGAGAGGTGAAATAATTTGCTTAAGGACGCACAATTATTAAGAGATGAATATAGTATTTGAGTCCAACTATGAAAGGCTCCAAAGCCCTTACATATGCAGAACCCTGAGCTCTAGGGAAGGCTAGTCCCTAAAGCTAGAGACACAGAAAGTGCCTCATGGCTCTAGACAGAATGTAGGTTCCAAACTCCATGTTTGCAAGGAGGGATCAATCCACACCTGGAAGTGGGTGGCCATCCCACTAGTATGGTAGTGACGGATAACTCGTCAGGAAATAGCTAAATAGGGAAATGTCAGGGAATCTGTCATAGAAGACTAGATTACAGAGGCAGGCTTCCTATCTCTGGGAAAGCAGAGAATGAGTTTCATTGACATTCCCCACATTCTCCCTGACTACAACCTAACATTTATAGATTGCTGGGCAGGATACTGTCCTGTTTGTTCTCATTTAATTCTCACATCATCTCTATGAGGGAGATACCATCATTACTTCTAAATCATAATGAGAAACTGAAAACTAAATTATTTAACCAACTAAACTAATGTCAGAAAGTCAAGGTAGAGCCAGACACTCTGATTCTAGAACCCACTTTCTTAACCACTAAAAGGAAAAGAACAAAGTTCAAATCCTGAAGTTCTACCCATATTAATTAATCTATTTAGAATATTAAGTATTATTGCCTTTATAATACTGAATTTTACTTTACTTTGATAATGAATATTATTAGCATTGAATTTCATTACTGTAGTTTTAAAGTTTAGTTTAACTACAATAGTTGGCTGGTCATTAATACTATATTGCGTGTATTATTTTAGTACTGGGTTTTACGGTGATGATTTAATCATTATTACAGTTGTAGATTTTATCATTGCTGCCATGTTTAGTGTTTTAGTAATAGTTTAATGGTATGGGTAGAGATGGAAAAAATGTAAATCATGATATTAAAAGAATCTCATGGTTTCATATGTCAAGTGAAAAAAAATGAGAAAATGCAGCACCTTGTAGTTAATGCTGCAAATTGATTTAGCCATCACCTGTTCAAAACCCTTTTTTTGTGTGCCTTCCTGTACCATAAAGGCTAGGAAATGGGGGGAAACTGCATTTCCCAGAATCTTCTGTGGCTGGGATACTCATTATTTGAAGAAGAAATAGCTTCTCCCATGAAGAAATAGCTTCTCTCAATCCTTGGGAAGCAGAAGTGACACAGATGACAAGATGACACAAGACACAACATAACAGAGTGGTCACACTCCACAAGACAGGATCTTCTGGGGTCCTTGGCTCTTCTGGGTAGCTATGATTAAGTTTCTGGCATCTCTGGCAACAAAATTTCTTCTTGATGACTTTCTATAGTAGCTGGGTGTTTCCACTCGCTATGTTCCTCTAGCTGTGAAGCATCAATACAAGCTCCCTGGTCCTCATTTAAATCTAATAAACTTATTAATGCTGTATAATAAATCCCTTTCCTAAAGTGGATTCTGCTATTTACCATTAAGAATCTTGTTTGGGTTATGGACATTGGGGAGGGTATGTGCTATGGTGAGTGCTGTGAAGTGTGTAAACCTGGTGATACACATACCTGTACCCTGGGGGATAAAAATATATTATATGTTTATAAAAAATAAAAAATTCAAAAAAAAAAAAAAAGAATCTTGGCTAATACACACCCTTCCACTACCTGACAGACTTTCGAAGTGGGAGAGAATAGAGGTTGTTGAGTTTGAACTACCTCCTAATGTGAGAGAACTTTTAACAGTAATTTTGACATTGAGCCTCCTTTTTTTTTTTTTTTTCCATCTAGGGAAAGGGGATTTATCTTTACCACTTAAAGTCCTTTGAAGTTAATGATGACTTCATCTGGCATTCCCTAAAGGGTCTTTTGCTGGAAATTTGTGCATGCAAACATTTAGGATTCTGTGGTTGAATAAATGTGGAGAATAAACGCTAGGTTAAATAAAGTACATAGATTTCTTTCCTGGATAATTTCTCAGTCTTTCATTTACTAAGGTTCATAGATAATCTTCAAGAAGTAGATAAACTGTGCAATTATTTCCCAAATATTTAGCCAAATGTTCTTCTTTTGTGGTTGCTCTCTAAGAATTACTGTTACACAAGATACCTTTTATGGTACTTGCCTTAAATTAATGAATTACCAGAAGAATGGGAATTTCAGCTTCAAGATAGGTGAAGGAAGAGGTTGTTTGGAAACCAAAGTTCATTTGGCCCCTTCAGATCACATCACAGATAAAGACACCAGCTCCTCAGTCTTCAGATCAGACCTTTTTTCCAACAGGAAATATCTGGGAAAATCCTGTTGGGAATATCTGAGCTGCTGCCTCTGTTCTGATGTTCCAGGTATCTACTGATACACCGCGAATCATCCTGAAACTGTGTTACACAAACAGTATGGAGAATTCCTATATACTTATTACCCAGGTTCCACCAATATTTAATTCCTACATAACCTTAATACATCATCAAAGCCAAGTTAACATGGTATTATACTCTTAACTAAATTGCAGACACTACTAAACTTTACTGGGTGATCTACTAATGATCTTATTCTACCCAAGATCCTATCCAGGATCCTGTATTGTATTTACTTGTTTCCCCTTACTCTCTTCTAATCTGTAACACTTCATCAGCCTTGTCTTTCATGGTCTTGACACTTTTTTTTTTAAGGTTTTATTTATTTTTTTGACAGACAAGAGATCACAAGTAGTCAGAGAAGCAGGCAGAGAGAGAGGGAGGAAGCAGGCTTCCTGCTGAGCAGAGAGCCTATGTGGGGCTCGATCCCAGGACCCTGGGACCATGACCTGAGCCGAAGGCAGAGGCTTAACCCACTGAGCCACCCAGGCGCCCCGGTCTTGACACTTTTGACAAGTTATTTTTATTTTTAGTTATTTGATAAAACACTTCTCAGTTTTGTTTTGTATGGTGTTTTCTCCAGTTCTGTAACTGGAATGAGGCTGTGGTCAAACTGCTTACATGGTGTCTGGCTTCAAGGAGGGAAAAGAGGAAACTGCTTGTCCTCTGAAAGCCTGCAGAGCCACATCAAAGCTTCTATTGGTCAAGGCAAGATAGAGAGCCAGTGAGGTTCAAGGGGAGGGGCAAAGGAGTCCACCTCCGAATGTGAGGAGCAGGACTGACCTACAGGAAGGGAAGTAACAGATGGTGGCTATTTTGAAGACCATCTACCACAACTGGGTTTTCAGAAATACTTTATAAAAATCTACTTAACAAGACAACCATGAATCCTGGGAATCTGTCACTCTCATACTGAACATTTCTAATTATCTGAAATTTCTTCAAAATAGGATTACTGGCAGCTGCTTTGTGTACTTCACAGGGTGTGGTAGCCATGGATGATTGCTGGGAAGAACTCCCTTTTAAAGAGGAAAAACGGCCAGGGAGAGTACAGTTAGCTAGCAACTTCCAGATGCTGCATTTTGGTCGTCTGTGATTGTATTCATTCTGGGACCACACCCTCCCCTGGCTCTTCCTAGCCAATGACTGAGTATGACAGTAGAGCTAGAACCAGACGATTTCTGCTTTGTCACAGGATTCTCTAGCAAGCATTCTGTTCAAGAGCTCCCCATCAGCCCAGTAGAGACATTCCCAAAACTACATTACTGTCTGAACCTCTTCCTACTTCTCTCCTTCCTCCTCTGGTCCTTCCCGGGCCGTCAGACCTGCATTGCACTTGAAGGCTCTACCCCTGTTCTCTCTCGCCTTCATTGTTTGCAGGCATTCCCCTCAGTAAATTCTTTACACTTCTAATTTCATCTTTCCCTCTGCTCCCAGGAGGACCTGCCTTGACACACAGAATATTGTGAGGACCAGTGAGATCATGGATGCAAATAGCCTTTGAAAACCATAGCAAGAAGACTAAGTATTAGGTATTATCACTTAAAAAAAGAAATTCAGGGCGCCTGGGTGGCTCAGTGGGTTAAGCCGCTGCCTTCGGCTCAGGTCATGATCTCAGGGTCCTGGGATCGAGTCCCGCAT